>NC_056750.1:734391142-734622017 GCF_019279795.1 Protopterus annectens | reverse complement strand
GTGTATATATATATATATATATATATATATATATATATATATGTATGTGTGTGTGTATAGATGTGTGTGTATATATATATATATATATATATATATATATATATATATATATATATATATATATATATATATATATATATATATATATATATGTTTGCCTTCATGAAAATGTGGTGGGAGCTATTGAAATCCAAGTTGCTGTTTCTAGAACTGTCTTTTTGAAAAATATTAGACTTCCATTCTTAAGTGTTTAACTCCAATGTCAAATAAATTTCCAAGAATGACATGTTATTGTCTGCTGTAGCTATTTTTAAGTTAAGGAAAGGAATGCTGTGAGAAAGAGCTTCTGCAAAATCTGAAACGTGTTGCGTTTTACTCTCCCTCACAAAAAACACCTTCTAGGGAACACTGGTACATTTTAATATGATTAAAACCTAGTACTTGTTGCAAGGTGCTTGTTTCCCATTCTGCCCGTACCGGATTTGCAAAGGATGAGGCAACCTTAAATCCCATAGCCACAACTCAGACTTGCTGAAAAATTGTGCCATTAAAGTTGAAGAAATTCCATGTCAGAAATAATGACGTAAGTGTACAGATGGTGTTAATTTTAACATCAGAAAAGTTAGTGTTGTTTTCCAGGTAGATTCTAAGACTGTCAATACCCTCTGAGTTAGGAATGTTCATATATAGAGCTTCTGCATCCAAAGTAACTAGCAGCCTGTCCGACGGTAGTGGTAGATGTATTTGTAAATAATTCAGAAATGCCCAGGAATCTTTTAAATAATAGCTAGATTTTTGTACCACTGGGTTCAGGTAGTTTCAGACTTAGTAACATCTGGCCCTATATCTTTTCCAGATAACATGACGATCACGAACTGATTCATAACTGAGAGCCTTTTCACTGAGGCTTTCATCTATTGGCTGCTCAAAAACATACTAAAAGTCCCTAATTAAAACCTGTCTTAAACCTGAAACAGAATAACAAAATTCAGAAGATGAGAAAATGGCATCCCCTGAACTTATCATGAAAATAAATTAAGAAATAAATAAATTAAAACTGAAAACCGCCTTGGACAACCATCTGCTCATTCCACCAATTACATTCACCGGTAACCTCTCCATAGCTAAATCTGAAACTTGACCTATATGAAAGGAATGGTATGAGTAGCTAGTACTTGGGAGCCCTTTGATGACAAAGGCTTTGCATAATGGGAGGTCTAAATCCTTCAGCACTAACAGAGTGTCATTTGGAAAGACAAGACTGATGAATCTCAGTGACCAACTATCCTGCTTCCATGTGTTTGCTGGGGATTAATTTTTGAAAACAAAAAATGTGGGCAAAGTAACAGGAAAGAGGCTCAGCCTTATACAACCTGGTAGCTAAACTCTTACTGGTCAGTTTTGGACCTAACATCCCTGACTGAAATTGAATTATCTACTATTGACACATCTGCATTTTACAGAGCCCAGGATTGCTGCAATATGAAAATCTCAAGTACAATTAGGGGAACAGTGTGGCCCACTATGGATGGATGTGGTAGTCACCTGTTAGAGAATGGACAGCCTTTAAAATCCAAGGGGATCTAAGTAGAGAATGACAGGTTACAGTAACCATAGTCTCTTTTCTTTTGGTCATCTCACTTGGAAGGCTCAAAAAGCTTGAAGGGCTGTACAACAAGTTTCTTTTTCTATCCATAAGTAAGACGGGGTTTGAGTGGGTAGGTCCTGTGCATCTAGGACCAGGTAATGAGACCTGATGATCTGCACTGAGAAAGACTAACAGTAAGGACACCTTAAGCACCAGAGATATACTCAACAGAAAATGGCAAACTGAAGTCTATATACAATCTACAACCAATAACCTTAAAAGGGACCTATCCTCTATGGAAACTGAAGATTTCTTAATCGATATTTTCACTATAGCTTGATTGTTTTAATGGGGAAAGCACATTTTAATTATACATTTTATCATGTCAACCCTCCACTTATATCCAACTGGGTGAGTTAAAAAATATATCTTTTTTCCTCTTTTGGAAACAACTAGGTGGCCAACATGAGGAAAGCCCCCGCACATCCCATGGCTTTTGCCAGGTTAAAATAAAGGTAGGCCTCAAATTACAGTTCCTAACAAAGGCCAATCTTATTCAGAAAGTGGGAGTAAAAGAAAGGCTGGCTCAATGTCTAGCTTTGTTAGCCATGGGTCACCGAACTGTGTAATGATCTAGATAACATATTTCAGAAATTATTGTACTTTAACTTCTTGGTTACTGACAATTCAATCAGAAAATAAAGTGGTCGCAAAACTTGCGGCTCTAAAATCATAAACTATTTATTAAAACAGAGTAACAAGGTAAGCGCTTTCACCACCTTCCCGGTGTCTTCTTCAGACCAATAAAAGTATAGAAAATTCAAAAAAGTATTTAAATAGCATTACACTTCTCGTAAATTCATTGCACATGTTGCTTTTAACTCTTTGCCTACAACTCTCATTGGTAACTAGCGCATGCTCCTTAGCGACTAATACGTCACTCATCTTCTAAGTCAAAATTATTTAAAGATACAATACTTAAATACATTTAAAAAACTATAGAAGGTTCTCTACAAACATCTTTCGTATGCCCTATTTTAAATCAAAAGCCCAACATGTCATAATAAAACATCCGAATATATAGATTATAGTCTTTTTACATGATATTCCCCCATACATTTGTGTACATGTATCAATGTCCTGCACAGAAAATTCTGCTGTACTCAAATTTGGCAAAAACGTTCAATGCATGAGACAAGATGAACGTATATTCCAGCAGATATTTAATATTCCTAAACATGTTGCATTCCAGCAGCCTCTTTCTAAACAAGCATAATCTAATTTCATTGTAGACTAGAACCATTCATAGTAAGCAGGAGACATATAATTCCATATTGTGGGGCATTCTTATCACCCTATCTTACTGATCAAATTTTTCTAGTTAAAGCATCTATCCCATAGATATACAGGGACTTTACTTCCACATCTATATTTCACATCCCATAGCTACTACACACTATAAGACTCCTCACCTTCTCTAATTCAGTGTATCACGCCTGTTGCATTTTGCATAATGTACTAGTTGAAACTACACATGCTCTTGGTCTCTTTATATGTATATAAATTATTTGTATGCATTTCTGTAGGAGTGAGCATTCGCGCATTCAACTATGCACAATGCTTATGTTTTAGGGAGCGCATTATATTACTTGCTGTCTAATCCATCAATCTCATTCTAGATGGAATTATAAATTATTAAATAGAATTAGAGATACTCACTGAATTGTGGATAACCCTATGTGTTAGTGTTGTTCCCTCCGTTACCATTTTCTACACGTAGCCTATATCTTCTCTCGAGCCAAGGTTTACACTGCCGGGTGGCTAGCCCTACTACTATAGTTCATATGTAGCACTCCCTTGGTGTGTAGTCCACCTACTGCATGTCTTTGGAATGTGGGAAGAAACCAGAACACCCAGAGGAAACCCACGTGACTGCAAGGAGGACTTTGTAGTCACCTGCCTTTAACTTAATATATCATCTATTCTGTTAAACTGACTGTTCTCCTTTGTTAATTTATTAGATTATATTTTTATTTTAATAAAAGTTTTTCCTATACCTTTCCACTTTTACCAACCCTTTTCTAGCTTAATCTTGATTATAGTACAGATTCTGTCAGTTTTCTTGGCAGGGTGTAACCTTGCTGAGAACAGTTATGGTTATTCCATGGCAGAGTATTATTTGAACTTTATTTTATTTTACATTTGTTGATTGGGATAGTCTGACTGGATTCATGTCCATTTTCAGTGGAGGCCCAGAGAGAAAAGCTCTAAGGTAAGCAGATACAATAAAAACAATGAAAACATATTACAAATATGTTATAGACAAAGAATACATAAGCAAACATGAACAGACAAGTTCACCAGGTTAGAGTTACTCCCTGGTGACAGTTAGGGGTAAGTTCAACAGTAATCTGATTAATAGATTTTTCACATTCATGATGAGAGTTAGCCAGGCTTGTTGCAGTGGCAAAGCCAGTTTAGTGCCAGATGATGACTGAGTCTAGTTTTAAATTGGCCTAGGGAGGAGAGCAAAGTAATATCAGCTGGAAGTGAATTCCAGGCTCTGCCTGCAGAGTTTGCAAAGAGAGAATCACCGGCTGCATTGTTAATTTTGATTGTCTGAATTAGAAGTCTGTTTGAGGGTCGAAGCAGTCTTGGATTATTATAGGGGGTGATAAGAGTTTTAAGTGCCGGAGTATTATCCGGATTGTAAAGGATTTTATTAGCCATAATCAGTAGGTTATATTGGTTTAGACTGGGTAGTTCACTCAATCTAACCTGGTTAAGATTGATGCAGTGGTGTGTTCTAAAAGGCAGGCCAGTGGCAAACTGGCAATGTGATTATAACAGGTTGAGAGTTTATTAAGTAAAGTCTTGTTTAGATTAGAGCATAGAGGGGATGCATACAGAAGTGTTGAAAGAAGGTGAGAGCGAGCTTTTGCAATTTTGGCTGGTGGGGTGAGGAGAGCTTTTTTTCTGTAAAGTGACCCTAGTTTTTTATTGATGGTTCTGATCGATTGGTTTACATGTAGGTCATATTTTAGGTTATCATCAATAATGACACCTAATAGTTTTGTAGAGGGGTCGGGGGAGATTATTGTGCCATCATTTGCATTTATGGTAGTAGTAAATGCAGCAGACCTTTGGTGTTGGTGAGAATAGCATTGTTTTCGGGGTTTTTTTTGGGATTTAGTATCAATCGACGGTCAGAGAGCCAGTTGTCTACAGTATTAAAGGTGGACTGGGTAGCAGACCATAAATCTGTAGGAGATGTAGCTGAGCAAATCAGGGTGGAGTTGTTAGCATATTGGAAACAGTGGACATTTGGGATGACAGTACACAAGTCATTTATAAAGATGGAAAACAGTAGGGGCCCTAGTATGGAGCCTTGTGGTACTCCAAGGGTGTTAGTTAGTAGGTTAGAGAGCTTGTTCTGCCAAAGAACACCCTGCTCTCTCTCATAGGTAGGATTTAAACCATTGAAGGGCTTTAGAATCTAGATAGAAAGTTTGCAGGGTGTGAATCAAAAGTTGGAGATCAGTCATGTCAAATGCCTTGGAAAGATCCAAGAAGAGGGCTGAGGATATGTGATTATTGTTATGATTATTGTTTATAGTATTGGTAAAAGCTAGTAGGGCTGAAGTAGTGCGGTGGTGTGGACAGAAGCCGTGTTGGGTATCTGCCATGAGGTGATTCTAGATTAGGTGGTGCATGAGAGTTGTTTGTGTACATATTTTTCCATAATATTTGCAAGTGGAGAAAGTACAGCTATTGGTCTATAATTGGAGAATTCAGTGGAGGAGCCTCCTTTACGTAGTGGCATTACATAGAATGTTTTCCAAATGGTGGGAATTTTAGCCTCTACTATGGTATGATTAATTAGTATCGATACTGAGTAGGCCATAGCATCAGCTAATTTTTTAAGGTACTCGGCGGGGAGTTGATCAGCAGAGAGTGTGGTGGGTTTTAATTTATTATTAATAAATATTAAATATAATAAAATCAAATAAAATATAATAAATAAAAAAATAATATTATTTATTAATTAATTTGTTAGAGTTCTAACATTATTTTTTCCATAGTTTCCCTTTTATCCTTCAGCTTAACATTGGCTGTGGCCAGTTGCATGCATCTGTTCTGCGGGCTCATCCTCCAGGAAGGTGATCTGAAGTACATTTCCTGAGAGAAGTTTTATAGGCTTTTTCAAACTTAACTCCAGATGATTTCCAGAGAAGTACTTACATTTTTTTTTTATTTTTCTGATTTCAGTACTTTATCAAATTCTCTATAACACTTTGTTTAGCTAAAGTCACAGGCTTTGTGTCTAAAACAGTTGCCTTGCTGTTAGAATAGGAGATTATTCCCCATCTAATTAATGTATTGTCCTGTGATTTTATACATTTTACCACTTTTTTTCAGATTAAATAACAGTTTCAGTTGAAATCACTTTTATTGTGTGCTTTTTTTCACATGGCTGTTTATGTATAAAATTGTGGCTCCACTTTACTACACAATTTCTTTGTTGACTATTTAGCTTTCTCTCCCTTTTGTGAAAAAAAAAAAGTATTCTCCGTGTGATTTTGTACTCTTATTTCCTGCTTTAGCAGCTCAGTATTGCATTAAGTTCCAGGTGGTGTTGTAGTCAGTTGCCAGGATTCAATAATGCCTATAATAAGTGTACACTTTTCTGAGTAAACAGACAGCACATACATAACTCTCACCTTCTTCCTCCTAATTTTAGTTTTTCTGTTGATATTCTTGCAGCTTAAAATATTGACAGAGATTCATCAAGATTGCCACAAAGTGTAGACTACATGTAATCTTTCTGAGTGGTTAGAAAGATCAAAATATATGTTAAGAATGTTTTTGAATAGAAATCCTGTGCCCTTGGTGTAGACTTTGTAGAACCTGGCCTACTGTGTAAAGTTGTTGAGAGCAGTAATGGTTATTCAGTGACAAAGAATAATCTTCAGCAGTTTCTGTGGAGTAAACATTATTTGTGAAGTTCTAACTGGGCTTCATATTGTGTTTTTTGACTTTTTCCCCTCAGGACAGAATTGCTTGTAACCATTGTCTGTGTCATCTTTCAGGATTCCACAAGGGTCAGCTGAAGCACATATTCTGAGAAGCTTTTCTGACATTTTCAAGCTTAAACTCCACATAATGTTCAAAGAAGTATTTATCTTTTAATGTACTTAAAGCTGCTTATGTGATTTTGGTACCTTTTTGCATATTTCATCAAATTGTATAAAATGTTCACAGTTTGACTAAAGTTGATAGCTTTATGTATTTAACAGTCACCTGGCTGCTAAGAATATTAGACTAATTAATCTATGAGTACTCCCTGTGATTATATACTTTAACAGTTTTGTAAGCTAAATTATAATTTCAGTTAAAATTGCTTGTGCATTTTTACTTGCATATTTGTTTGTTTAATAGATCCTCCATTTAGTGACAGCAAGTGTTCTTTAATAATTCATAAGACAGCATCATCATTTTGCTAATAAAAATGTTATTTCGTTGTGATAGTCCACTCTTTTTACCACTTTTTATAGATTAATCTAGCTTAATAGTGCAGTTTCTGTCAGTTTTCTAGTCTGTGTAAACTTGCTGAGAGTAATAGTGGTTACTCAAGATCAAGGAGTAATTTGCCACTGTCTATGGAGGGGTGGGGTCATTACTGCCTGGAGTATGAACTGTGCTCTTATTGGTTCCCGCTAAACATAACATTACTTGTAGGGAGCTGCCTGTGCCTATACACAAAGCTGAGTTGAAGCACATCTGCTGAAATAAGTTTTTTGGCATCTTAAAGCTTAAGCTTTGCATACTTTGCAGAGTATTATTTAAATTTATTGTACTTAGTCATTTTGGTGATTTCAGTACTTTTTTGCCTTATCAAATTCTTTAACTTTTGTTTACAGTTTGTTTGGCTAAAGTCACTGGCATAATTTCTGGAACAGTTGCCTGGCTTTTGGAGTGTCAGATTGCACCATTTTCTAGTTAATCTGTTTCCCCTTTGACTTTATAAATTCTTACTGCATTTTTTGTACTTTAAATTACAGTTTAAGATAAAGTCACTTCTACTTTGCAATTTTATTCACATGGCTGTTTTATACTTTATACATTGTTTCTTAATTCTTTAGATAGTCTCTCCAGTTTGCTAAAGCAAGTGATTTTCTTTTGATCTACTCTTTTCCATCCTTTCACATCTCAGTCTTATAGTAATGTACAGTTCAAGTTGCTTCAGGATGTAAGCTTGCTAAGAGCAGTAAGGGTTATCCAGTAGCAAGGATTAATTTGATGCCCTTTCGGAGTGGGAAATTATTGAGAAGAGTGCTATTTTTTTTAGTTTTCCCATTGTTTAACATTGCTTGTAGGCATTTCCTTTGTCTGTTCATGCTGTGAGCAGTTATTCAGGCACAGTTAGGTAGGTTTAAACTCCACATAATTTCATGATGAGAACTTAACTTTTACTGCACTTAGTCATTTTGGTGATTTCAAGCACTTTTGTTTTATCAAATTCTAAAACTTTTTTTACTGTTTGTTTAGATAGTCTCTAGCTTTGTGTCTCAGTCACCAGACACTGTTAGACTGTGCAAACTTGTAGTTAATTCAGGTGTTTAACCCTAAGATTGTATTCTTTTTGCCCACTTATTTACTCTAAAGTGCAGTTTTAGTTAAAATCATTTATATTGCACATTTTAGTTGCCTGGCTGTTTGTGTGATTAATAGTTCCTCCATTTTGTTTCAGTGAATGCTCTCTCTGTTAATTTATTAAATAGCATCTTTATCTTCTTTACACAAGTGTTTTTCCACTCGTTTCACCATTTTTACTGCTTAATCTGGCATTAAGTTATACTTCCAGTTAGCTTTCTAGTCAGTGTGTAAACCTGCCTAGAGCATCATGGTTATTTCGGGACAGGGAGTAATTTGTTTTCATTTCTGAGGAGTGAATATTATTGGATAGAGTCATAACTGCTTTCTTACTGGTTCTTTTACTTTTCTGTTTAGATTAACAGTGAATGGCAGTTCTCAGCACAGCACTAAACAATATTGTATCCAAGAGATGCAGACGTTTTATTTTTAAATTTCCTTTAAGTAACCTTAATTAACTCCACCTCCAAGTTACATCTGTATAAATCAAAGGTAAGTAGCATTGTTACGCATCTAAAGCTAATCTCATAGCTAGTCTAAACCAAATTACTTACTGCCTACCTAGTCTGCTTGCTTGACCTTATTTTGCTATCAATATTTGTTACCCCAATCATTTTCTTAATTAGTAGCCATAATGCTATCATATTCTTCTAGTTCACCTTATTGGTAGGCCAGACTAGAATATTGGCTGCATATGGTTTATTTAGTGCTAATGATATCAGTTAATATTCATCTACTATTTTTGTCCCACAAGTATTTTAAACCAAGAAGTAAACCTTTATTATATTTTATTCTTCGCTGACGCACGTTGCATCCTTGGTCATAATGGAAGGTAAGCGAACTAGTCTACCCCCTTTTCACAAGCCTCATAGAGTTTGATCTATTCAGGCAGTGTATGAATTGTATGATGCTTAACGACAATGATATTTTTCTTAACTCGTTACTTCATTTGTTAACAATGTAAACACTTAGCAAAATATGAGGCCACAGTCCCACTGACAAAATCATGCTGTTCAAATAATTTACCTACATCACTATCAGCATCTTCAAAATTACCATACACTGAGGTAATAAAAAATCCTTAACTAATTTGTATTGGAGTAATAGATGTACATCTCCTACAAGCTATGCAGTGACATTTCAGCTGAGAGTTACCACAAAACATCCCAGATCAATTACATCCAAGCAATCTACAAACACAAATAGAAATGTTCTAGTGACTGCATAATTAGGCACATGGGTAATAGTGAGTTGTCTTTTGAGAGCCAAGATTGTTGATGTTACAAAGGCCTTTAAGACCCATAAAACAGACATATATGCAGACAGCATGTTGATAATCCACAGAACCATGAGGGATAGTAAGAGAGACATGATAGCACATCCCATTCATATCACAAATAGAGGAAAGAGCGTTGTATTGAGTGGAATACTTCCATCATGCAACATTATGCTGAGGTAAGAAAAAGTCTAATGGCTGAACATGTAGTGTCATTCTGAGGAGATCCATTACATGTTTGCATGGAGTGAAGTGCTTGACAACAATTCTTTGTTTTGTCATGAATGCTCTGCACTTAGCATTCAAAGACTTCCACATACTGATGAAAGCTTTTCAATCTATATTATGTCTTTTTACCCAGCTGATGAACATCCCAGTTGATCTTACAAAACAAATCAACAAATGGGCCATATCATGGTGACTCAAGCACTAATAAACTATACAAGAAAAGACAGACACTCCCTAAACATATATAGCAGAGCAAATTATACATAAATTAAGGAGCACATCAGATGTCTAGATTAGCTTAAAAAAGGGCATAAGAAAAACAAAAGCATCACATAAATTCAGACTGATCAAAGAAGCCAAAGGGGACTACAAGCCTGCCTTTAGTTATATCAGAAAAATCAACAATAACACCCACTATTGCTCTGAGCTTATTCAGAATGGTACTAAATACTTTAATTCAGTGGCTTTAGCCAACATACTAGCTAATAAATGCAGTGCAAACTTTACCCCACAGACATCTTAAGTTTACAAGAAAGTATTAGGCTAGCTGTCTTGCAGTTCTTTTCTAACTTAGCCAATTTCCCTTTCAAATGTAAGAAATAAACCCCATACCTTCTGACTGTGAGGTAAACACTTTAACTATTTTACCAACCTCCAAACTCCTGTAACACCTCAGAAACACAATAGAACTAGGAATGGCTGGTGACACACTAATATCAGAAAAAACTGTTTGTAAAATAGTGTTAAACCACCAGTGTGCAGTTATACCTTATTAGAAGTGCATTGGGACTTGAGTAGTATACGACCAATAAAAGGCTGCCAACAGCACAAAGACTGAATCATCAGACACCTACTTAATGCAACAGACAGGCTATGAACAGCATATAATTTACAGAAAACCCATGCCATATATGCAGGTCAGCAAATATATGCTGCAAAAACAGCAGTAACAGTAAAAGCAGCATTTTATGCTGTGCTACACAAGTAGCAATAATGCACAGACACACACACACCACACACACACACGCACACGCACACAAAACTTGTATGTAACCCATTCCAATTCCACTAAACCAAAAGTGCATATAATAAAGGTTCATAGGTTCATACTAGGCTATCTGCCCTAGGGCATTTATAAGCCTAGCCAGAGTGTGTTTGGCTTTCACCACCCATTTTAAATAAATTTTGCTATGCCCTTTTTCGAGGTTAGTATACTGTGCCTCTGTCTAACAGTGACACAGAAGTGATACCCAGGGTAAACATACGATCTCCCATCCACTCATCAAGATTCCTCTTGAAGAGAGTTAATGAGGGACTCTGCCTAACCTGGACTGGGATTTTATTCCAGAGTGAAGGGAGCCTCTGGGTTATGAATCTGTCCCTCCAGCATGTCCTATTTATTTCATTGCTGAGGTTCAAGTCTCTCGAGCACGTAGCTCGATGGGATTTGAATTTTCTGAGGTGTAGCATGTCCATTAATTCCGGGTTGGACATGGCTTTATACATCCGGCACAGATCGCCTCTGAGCAGGCGGTATGCCACTGAGTAGAGCTGGAGTTACTTTAACCGGGCAGCATATGGCATCTGTTTGAGCCCTTTGATCCTCTTGGTGAGGTACTTTTGGGGTCTTTCCAGTTGCTGCAGGTGTCTGGTAAGGTACATCCCAAAAGGGGCATTGTACTCAATTATGGGCCTGATGAGGGATGAGTAAAGAGGCACGATGACCTCCCCTGATATAGATGTGAATCCCTTCATGATTAGGTGGGCTATATAAAATGTTTTTCTAACCACTTTGGCGGTTGTCAAATGAGAGATTGCTATCAACTTGGGTCCCCAGGTCCCTAATTACTTCTTCTGTACTTAATGGATTACCACCTATGTGGTAATTTGTGGGCACTTTGTTTTTGCCAAAGGGGATGACTATACACTTTTTGGCGTTAGGCCATGGCTCTGGCACCAGTTGTCTGTTTCTATGAGGCCCTTTTGGAGGATGCTTGTGTCGGCTGGAGAGTCGATTATGGCACCCAGTTTGCACTCATCTACGAACTTGGTCAGCCACAGTCCTTCCATGTTGGCCTGTACCTCTGAGAAATATATACCAAACAAGAGAGGTCCCAGGACTGAGCCTTGTGGGACGCCACTTGTAACTGGTTTGGAGTCTGACATGGCTGTAGCAATTCTAACCATGTGGGTTCTGTCCTTGAGCCAGTTTGCAACCCATCTAGTGACAATAGGGGTTTATATTTAAGCTGGTGAGCTTATCTATAATGCCTGAGTGGGGTATTGTATCGAAGGCTTTTGCAAGGTCCAGGTAGGCTGTGTGGACCACCTTCCCCTCGTCAATGGCCTTGGTGACTGTTTCAAAGAAATCGACTAGGTTTAAGAGGCAGGATCTGCCCTTAACAAAGCCGAACTGGGTAGGATCCAGTGTCTGTAGGTCCCCAGTATCTTTATTTATGAGGTCCATGATGATCCTTTCCATAGCTTTGCAGACCAAGCTAGTCAGGCTTATGGGGCGATAGTTTCCAGGATCCTTTGAGGCACCACCTTTGTGGAGAGGGACCACTGCTGCTGTACGCCACTCTTTGGGTGTACATATCCTGTAGTAAGGCTGAGATTGAACAGTAGTTTTATGTTTGGGTTTAGCTCTTCTTGGAGTTCATGTAAGACGCAGCCTGGAACACCGTCTGGTCCCATTGATGCTGTGTTTTTTGCTTTGGAGAGGGTGGCTCTTACCTGAGCATCTGAGATGTTAGGGGGGCAGCACTCTGCTGGGATAGATATTTGCCCTTTTGGTGGGGGGGGGGGGAGAAGTTTGCACGGAACCTGTCAGCTAGGATGTTGGCAATGTCTGTGGGTTCGATGTATTTTTTGTCATTTTGGAGTAATTCTGAGCATATCTGGGAATTCCCACCCAGGTTCCTAACATAACTAAAGAAAGCCTTGTGATTATCCTTAGTGTCCTGTGCAATTTTTCTCTCGAAGCTGGCCTTAGACAATTTTATTAGTGCTCGTAGTTTTTTGCTAATACTGATCAGAGATGCCTTCCCTTTTTGGGATTTTGCTCTATCATGTAGTAGCTTCCTCCTTCTATTGTATAGTTTGTTTATGGCTGGGGTTCACCAAACAGGACATCTGCCTTTGAAGGATTGGGTCTTGGTTTTATTTGGGATTGCATGATCCATGCATTCCTGAAGGTGTTCATAGAATGCATTTATAAAGGATTCTGCGGTCTGGACTGTATTTTCCACAGGCTCGGGGGCTTTGAAAGATTCCACCTCAGTTTTGAGGAGTGTGAAATTTGCTTTAGAGAAGTTTTTCACTGTGGTTTTCTGGGCAGGGGTGATGTGAATATCCAGAGAGATTAGTTTATGGTCTGATCTTACCAGTGAGGGATACACTTCTGGTCTGGAGCATAGAGTCCCCATGTTGGTGATGATCAGGTCCAGTATGTTTTCCCCTCTTGTGGGAGTGGTAACAAGTTGTTCCATAGCATTTGAGTTCATAAATTCTAGGAACCTTTGGGCTAGGGTGTTGGAGCTTGAGTAATGTTCCCAGTCTATGTTTGGGTAGTTGAAGTCACCCAATGTAATGGTGTTTGGAGAGACTTCATATTTTCCAGTGTTCTCAATAAGGCCAAGTGGGGTTCCTAGGTTTGGGAGGGTGATCTGTAGCAGGCTATAAACTGGAAGGCAGTTTTACCCACTGTTAGTTGTACATGGATAGTCTCTGATGCTTCGTGCTGTGCCACCAACCTGGAGGTGTGGGTATCTTTGACGAATATTGATACTCCCCCTCCTTTTGTGGTTTGGTCCAAGTTTTGGGGCCGAAAAGCATGGTATGAGGTATAACCTGGTAGTGCTGGGGTGCTCTCGGGAGCCTTGAACCAGGTTTCTCTTTATCAAAGGTACTCTCTTTATCAAACAATACCTTATTCATGGGGGTGGCAACATACCATGGATGTCTAACAAATTCCATTTAGCAAGCATTAGCTAGCCCATTCCTGTGACCTTTGACCCAAGCCCATTAATTGTCTTTGTCCAATGGGAATGGCACACAGCTCTTTTGGTGCCACTCAAGAAGGATTGGCCCTACCTCAGATCATGGTATTTACAGACCCATCTGCCTAATGTGTTTTTTATGCAAAGCCAAACAATGTATCATGACTGACCTAATTAACTATGATATCAAGAATCTTATCAGACTCCACTCCCAACACTTTGGGTTTATAAAGAGTAGATGCTGTCTAAGGAATCTTGTAGACATTTTTGTGGGAATTGCTTTGGCTGGAGATTGTGGACAAGATGTCTACATATTATTATTCCCTGACCTCACCAAGGCATTCAGTAACATACTACATGCAAATATAATAAGCAAGTTGACAGAGCTCCAAATTGACCTGTAAATGGTTACATGGATAGTCAAATAGTTTATAGCAAAGACTAGCACAGTAAGAGTTGGGGGTGCATCCTATGAGAGTTCAAGGATAACAAACTGAGTTCTGCATGGATCTGAGTTGGTACCTTTGCGATTTGGCATCTACATCTCGTACTTCCACTTATTAATTGAAGTACCTTGATGAACAAGGCTCATGGATTATTGTAACATGAGTGTTGACATTGTTGTCCACTTATGTACTTGTATTCCAGCATGAACTTATACTTGTCAGTAGCTAGTGTACTAAAAATGGACTCAAGCTTAATGCCAAAAAGTACAATAATGTCTTATTTGGAAAGCACCTCCCAGTTCAGCTTTCAGTATAGATAATACATCAAAATGAAAAAAAAAAGGTTGAGAGACCTGGGCACATGGGTGGGCATCTCCCTTACATTTAACCAGCATGTTGCAACAGTCCATAGGCAATCCTTTTTACCTTGCACAGCTAATAGCAAAAGAAATATCACCAACATCAAAAGACGTATTTATTTTCTCATACTTCACTTTGATTAGATCCATCAGTTGCCCCCTTGGGTTTTATCTTACTAAACATATTAAGCAGTTGGAAAGATGTTCAATGTTTGTAAATAAAAAGATTATGGGTTTGAAAGGTATGAACTACAATGAAAAACTGTAGACTTTATCGCTATACTCATTTTCATATAAAATGCCTGAAGAGACTTGTGTCTTGCTTATAGAGCTATATAGAATCCAGAAGATCAAAAAATCTTCTACCACAATAAACGAAATAGTAAAGCTAGAGATCTAAATCTACTCCAGCACATAAGACTAAGAGGAGAGATAGATTTGTCTCATAGCTTCTACCTCTCCTGTGGGACAAACTGTCTCTTAAAGTTAAGTTTTGTGATACACTGTCCGCCCTTAAAAAGGAGCTGGATAACTGGACTGGCATTCATAAATTCACTCCAGCATGACTGGCCTGCCCTTCTTGAAATGATAAGTCTTAAGAGTGGGTTACGGCAAGGCAGAAATGGTCTTGTGCTTTAGTTTCCTTGTAACTCATAGGTTCATAGGTATATACTAGGCTAATGACCACTAGGGCCTTTTTATGCCGAGCCATGCATCTCATATTATCTTATCATCTTAACAAAGCATTTGCAAATGATCATTAATACTAGTCAATATGCTTCTCAGCAAAATCCCAAAACAGTAATCCAGAATTGTTGATTTGTAGGTGACATTATCTTGACACCACTATATTGCCAAGCAACAAAATGTGGTTCCAAAAAATAAGACACCTTTCTACAGCTTTTGATGTCTGATTATTAATAGATTTGAATAGCAGTAATATATATGGTGTTATCTATAGGCATAAGTGACTGAATGCCTAAAATTCTGGAAGGAACACCCGTGTTCTGGAAGGACAACTTACTAAGCATCAGTTATATGCAGTATTTTATTGGTTGTTTCTTCCACTGAACTTTATGACAAGTCCTTACCATCCTCCTATTCGCTGGCACCTACTAGATCCCTCGCACTATGGCTTTAGTTCAGCCCGTAGCATTCTCAATGCATTACAATGATCACTAATCAACTACTCCTATTCTAAGGAGGAAGAGTAACCCTTACAGTAGCATACTAAGGCTTTTGTCTAATTCATTCCTAATAAAAGAATGAAGGAACACAGTGTACATCATCACATTTTCAATTTGTTCTCAATTTCTTGTACAATCGGTTAACGTAAGTGTCAAAGAAAAGCTGTCAACCTTTACTCTAGGTGATGTGTTCCACAGGCATCAGTCTTGGGTCCTTTGTTTTCATGTAATTATAAAGACATTTCAGCTAAAGCATGGGAACATGTTGCACATTTGGAAGATATCACTGTTTCTAACCTCCACAAATATCTTGGTAACTATTCATGTCTGCAGGAATCCAAGCATCTTTTTGTTGATGCTGGTAAGACTAAGTTATGCTCTTTAGAACCAAAGCCTGTACACCATAGATTCCTACAAACTTGCAAACCATGTTTCTCCTTGGCCATAACATTAAAAACACAGTATAGTGTAGTAAGCACTTCTCTATGCTTATTTACTATTCATTTTTGTTTAACTTGCACATAAAGTACATTTTGTCACCTGCCTCGTAGTTGGGAAAGATATTGTAATCCCAGTGCCAGGATATTGTCTCCTATTCCTATATGAGTTTGAGATAAATAAGAAAAACTTCTAGCTGCACCTAACAAAACCTGTTATTTTATAACCTGAATTCTGTCAAAGAACATCCATGATCTATTTATGGGTAGCAATCTACATTTTCATTATACAGCCTCATTAATTCTTGGAGCATGTCTCTACAAAAGAAAAATATATGGTACATACCCCTCCTCGGGATATTATCCTCACACACCTTTGTCAGAACCCTTTTTCTAGTAACAGAAGTATTTATCTCTCTATTTCCAGTTCTTGTTTGACATATACCCATGATAAATTTGATTTCATTACTCTACAAACTTTAGCACCATATTTCATAATACTTACTAGCTTCAGATTATTGGGGGAAAAAAGCAATGCAGTTTCAATGACCTGAGGAAAAATTATTTGGAGTCTGCTTGGGGTATAAAAATACTTAGGCAAATACTTCCAAGGAAAACTCCTAAATCTTCTATACTTTGTTGCATACCTGGGAACTAAACATATGGGCTTCATTGTTTCCTTTTGAATTGTTTATTCAGACTCTCTTGCCAATCTCCTCTAACATTCTTTGATTGATTTCGTTTGTTTGATTGTGTCTTTCGGCTTTTGGAGGGGTCGCCACAGAGGAACTCCGGTCCGCTAATGATTGGTAGTTGATTTTTACATGCCGAGTTGCCAGCCGTGATGCACAACCTTCAACGAAAGGTACGCCCATTCACGCATGTCTCTACGCAGAAGACGCTCTATCTGAGAATCGAACCGGACAGCGTCTTACTGTGAGGCGACAATTGATTTAGTTATTGTGCAATAATATTTTATATATCCTATAAATTATCCCTTTTTTAACAGCAATGTCTGTACTAGATTCAACTCAAAACACTGACAGAGCAGGTCTTTCACTTAGGATGCCCCTATTCCTTTCTCTTTGCTTATACGATATCATTTCCTGATAATGAAGACAGCCTTAGGCAGCAGTCCAAATGTCTTCTTAGCTGCTTCCTATTCTGTTACCTTCACCTCTCTAGTTGTTTGCACCCAATAGCTTGGTTCCTTTGCTAGACCCCTGCCTGTTCTCTGTACATATACCTACATAATGTTATCGCTCTAAAATGTAAGGAGACGTGCTGTTTCCATGAGCACTTTGTCCTATATCATACAGGCACTATCTGTTTGATCAGTTTTACCTATCTGTATATCTATCAATATAGGACATCAAAAATGATTTATCACAAAAGTGGAAAAGTATATACAACATTTTATTAGAATTCAACAGAGATTTCCTTTTATTTATAGTTTTTATTCATTTTAGTGTGTATGTATAAATCTGTGTGTGTGTGTATAAATAAATATATATATATATATATATATATATATATATATATACATATACACACATATATATATACACACACACACACACAAGTAAACACACACACAAGTAAACACACACACATGGAAATAGTCTAAGATGTTGAATGTTTGGAAAATCTAATTGTTTTAATACCAGCACAATAAAATAAATGCTCTGATGATCATACTGAGCCAGCATCCCTTTGCACAAGATTGGGATATAATGAGAATTGGGAGTTTACACTGTCATACTGCTAATCTGCTACACTGGTGTTGGTATAAACAAGTGACTGGGTAGAAATGACACAGCGAGATGCCTTAAGGTATTTTGAAATGATAATCTTTTAGATCTTTATTTATTTATTTATTTATTTATTTATTTATTTATTTTATTTTATTTTACATTTTTTACCAGGAAAGTCTAACTGGTTGTGAGCCCATTTTCAGCAGAGACCCCTGGAAGAAAAGCTCCAACATATAAAACAGTCAATAAGAACATTTTTACAAGATAAGTTGGTCTATAGGTAGGTAGACTTATAACAATATTAAAAGGAAGTTCCTAATGTATACAAGCATAGAGGTAATTAGGTGTGTAGTAATCTGAGTAGGATACAAATAGAATAGTAATTTTTCAAGTTTAAGGTGTCATAGGATGAGAGTTGCTATAGCAGGTAGTTATAAGCTAAAACAGAAATGTTAATTATAAGCAAAGATGAGCAGAGGAGATTTGTGATTGCTCAGCATGATTCTGCTATGAAATATTGACTTATTGACAAAGCCAAAAGGAAGAACATAAAAATGCCCAAAACTCAATGTCAAAAATCATTTTAAGTGCATTTTGTAGTGGGTAACCCCCCCTTCCCACACACACCCCTTGGGGGAAAAAAACAAATATATATATATATATATATATATATATATATATATCACAGTCGCACCAACAAGAAGGGAGAAATATCTCAAAGCAAACCACAGCAGTGATGCTTTCCTATGGAAAACAGCCATTTTTTAAATCTTACTAGTGCTTGAACATGATTAGTGAATGCATATTCACACTGTATTTATATGTATATGAATGCAGAGATTATTTTAACTTTGACTGTTTTATTTCTGAAGTATTGTTTTCAGTCTCTAAATTCTGTTCCATACACATAAGATTACATATTATAGCCACTTTTCCCTGAAATATTGTATTTTATTATTATACTGTAAAGTCTTCAAATCATTTTGTATTCCTGTTTTGTAACTTGCTATCCCACAGTGCTTAAAGGATGAGACTTGCATCTCTATTATTCCCCATATATTTCATAAAAGAAAGGTCACATTTTTGCCCAGTCAATCTTTTGAGTTAATAAATGAAGTTAAGTAACTGAGAAGCCACTATGTTAGGATTAAATCACCAATATTATGTATCCAATAATTCCAATACTTAAATACAAATGTATATCAGTAGAATGTTGTTGTTTGTCTTTTGGCTTTTCCCGTTTAGAGGTTGCCACAGCGGAACTCCGGTCCGCTAATGATTGGCAGTTGTTTTTTTTTATTGTGTCGAGATGCCAGCCCGACACCCAACTGTCAACGAAGTCATGCCCATTCAACGCATGTCATTCGAACGCCCACTCGACCGTGGGGAGGACATGCAGACTCCACTCAGAAGGCACTCCCAACCCAAGCCGAGAATCGAACGGGAGAACCTCTTGCTGTGAGGCAACAATGCTACCGCTGCACCACTGTGGAAGTATCCCAGTAGAATATGATGGTTTAAAAAGGTGGCAAAGGTAATAACTGTGATAGGTTTTGCTGAAGAGTTCACAACTGAAAATGAAATAGGCATTTAAGACACAAGAGAGGTGGGCTGGGTTAGAAATCAATAAATAAAGGATAATTCAGCTTTGTCAAACCAAAATGTATGATTCATTCCACACATGCTGAATAAATGAGTCATTTTAAATATAGCACATAGTCTTCCCATTCCAAACATTTTAAGTTTTCATAAGGAACAGAAAGGTTAAGAGTTTAGAGGGTCAGAAATAAAATAGCATGGAAGACATAACTGAGATTAGAGGCCTTCTGGGCAAATAGGACAGATGGTAAGACATCATAACTTAGTTATGAAAGCTGGGGCATACTGCAGAAGAGAAGGAAGCAGGCAGGGCAAAGGGTTATGTTTTCAAATAACATATGGCAGGGAGCAGAAGAGATGTAATTGCTCTAATGGCAGTAACCCCTTGTGATTCACTAACAGAGTTCTGAATCTGATTAAACTATCTATCTTGGACATGTGAAGCAAATCAAGGTGCACTGGTACCTGTAGACTTTGTGACAGATGCACAACTCAAACTAAGATATTAAATGGTCTCTAAGGATGTGTATTGATTTTTTTTTTCAATGTCTTTGCTCTCCTACATAAATATTCAGCCTTTTCTTGTTGATAGTCTGTTGAAAATTAGAGTAAACAATCTGTGTTTTCTTAAATAAAACCCAGAAGAAAGTGTTTCAATTCAATACTTGTATGACTGTAGTGCTTACAGAAAGGAAGCAGCAGTGTTACACTGTGCTGAACAGTAAACTATATTATGGTCCCTTAGAAATGAAGTACTTATGAAATTGGCACGGTATGATTTTGAACTTAGAAAAATAGACGGTTTACTTCCATAATGAAGATAGAAAATTACCCTTTCAGCTACAGCCATGTATGCAGCATTCAATCTCTGTTCTATTACTGCAATGTCAGATAATTCTCTAAAAATTAGCTCTTATTGCTCAAACATTTTCATCCATGGTCTTAGCTTATAGATGAAAATTCATATATATAACCTATAGCCAATAATATTGAAGCAAAAAAACACTCTGAACAAAAGAAACAATATGGACTATAATAGAAGTAAAAAATAAAACTTTTTTTTTTTTTGGGGGGGGCACAAACACATGCAAACACAACCGTCTCACTGGGCTTATTAAAGATTTCAGGAAATAGAAAAAACTACAAGAAAATATCAATGAACTGCAAATGCAGCAGGTAAATATTGCACTTCAGGTGTAATCTCTTGGAACCCAGTTAAACCCTGTAAAACTAGTAATGTACTTAGCTTTTATGTGTCAACTGTATGGTTACATAAACACAGAGAAAAGAGCAAGTTGTCTAACACACACACATCACTGCTTTAGCACAACTAGAAACTGCTCAAAGAAATTTTTATTGAAAGGTAACGATCGTAGTGTGCCATATCAGAGAGTTTGAACATGATCACGAAGATCTGCATCCCCTTTAAACTTGAGTTTTACATAAACCAGGACTAAGACTGGATTGTTATGTATAAAAAATAATAATAAGCAAAACTGGGTAGACTTGGGCATTTACTGAGTACAGAAATAAATATGTGGTATGAGATGATGCGTTAGTATTAATATGACACTTATTTGTATGTACTTATTTCCTTGTTTCATGGTCTGGATTAAACCTTTGGAAATGCAATAGTTTATTTTACATGTTAACTTTGCAGTGCATGACTAACTAATAATAGGTTACAGAGAAACAAGGAAACTTATGTAAAAGGAATAATTGCCAAATATATGCAAAATTAGACTAAAAGCAGAAATAGTGAGTGAGGTATGTAGTCAACAATAAAGAGAAGAGAGTAAGAACAAAGTGAATGAACTGGGTAGCAGTCAAAACTGATACTGAAGATGTTTATAATTACAAGGAACATGTATCGTTTGTTTTTTGAGGAAAAACAGTCCAGGAAGAACTAGTTTGATACATTGTTGCTTTGTTAATATAGTAGATAAAAGTTAATGATTGAGTGAAAGCTGAAATGATTACTACTATGTTGCATTTCACAAGTAAGAACACTGATTTATTATTATATGTTGCAGTTGTATTTTAAACATCTACGGTGATGCACATTAAGCAGCTAATAATGTTAAACTCGAGGCAGAGGTGAGACAGCAAACATGAAAGACAAGTATAACAGGTAGTAAACTGTCGATAAATGTCACAAAAGGGAGTTGTAAACAATGTTTTATAGTCCTGTTCAATATTGTTTAATGTGAGTTACAGATAGTTGCAGCTCTTTAAAGGGGCAAAAACATACTTGATTAAACTGTTTTTGTATCATTCAACAAAAAGGGAGCAAGTAGTATAAAAAAAAAACAAAGAACCATTACAAAATGCTAGAGCATTAAGTCGACAACCAGAAAGCAATACACACACACTTACTGCTTTCATATACAGCAACAAAATGGCAAGTGAATCCAAACAAGAAATATTTATTACAGAAAAACAGTGCAAAAGTCACTCTAGCACTTCAGCTTACCAGCCTTCAAGCAGTCAAGTACTTCATTTTGTCATCACTTAAATATCAGAAAGAATAAAAGCACCTGACTCATCCAATTAAAATTAAATTTAAACTAAGAACTTCCAATTGCAATCTACATTCCGACTAGCAGGTGACAGAGTACAATATTTTAAAATAAACGCAGTTTCCTTATGCAAAAGTTTACTTTTAATGTCAAAACTATTATGCACAACTATTTTTTCCAAGATGGTACCTCTTAATTTTCCTGGGTCACTATTTTGATGTATTTTGAAATATGTGGCCAAGGGGCTTTCAAGCTTAACATATTGTTATATCCCTCACATGTTATAATCTTGGCTTGAAGGCCCTCTTATATTCCCCTATATAAAACAAGTCACAAGAACATCTCAGTGCATAAAATTCCTTCAGTATTGCAGTAATTTCTCCTGTTTGGTGTAAAAATCAAACCACTGATTTTTTATCAAAACACACTACACTATACTTACAACTTGAGTAGTTACCACATGCAAAAGTACCCATATTCCTAGGCTCGCTAAACAAAGTATTATCTGGTGTGATCACCATACTTTGAACAATCATGTCCTTAATACGCCATCTCCTTTTAAATGATTTATTGCATGATCTCGTACTCTTAATAAGACTAAGCAGGGGCTTGAGAGATTAAACATTTACAAGCAGGAGTCTGGGAGATGAACCATTTACAGTCTGACATTGTCCATTAGAGACATAGTGCACAGGCAAGGATGAATTTCCTTTTCCCCATCCAGTTGTCCAAGTTTTACATGAATTGTGTTATGCTAGATTTCTGCTTCACATTGTCTTAGGAGCCTGTACCAGAGAATGAGCAGTCTCTCAGATACATACCTGTCTCTCCAGCAGGTTCTACTTGTATCACAGGCAAGGTCCAAGTCTTTAGGATGGGTAATTCTGGTGTTTGTTTTGCAGAACTGCAGAAGGTCCATAAGGGTAGGGTCCAGCAATGTCTTGTATGATAGACATTCATCTTCCATCAACAGCCTCTAGGCAACAAAACACAGGTATCAGTCCATACGAGTCATAATGGACTATTTTATGAAATTTCCAGAAACAGTACCATTGTGTAAAGCTAACATTGAGGTCATTGTCATGAAACTGGCACTCATGTTCTACAGGCTTGGTATCTCTTAAAATATATTTATTTGCCAATAAATTATCTTTATGTTAATTGTCACACTTATGCTTTAAAGCTAAAAGCTGAAGATGTTGGTCTACATTCTGCAGACTGATCAATTAATATAAAGGTTTTATCATACACTGTAATCTGTACTGGGGAAAGCTGTTGATGGAGATGGCAAAAATTGGAAACATTTGTTATCCTAGTTTCCTACTGTCTGCAGAGTGGGTGCCATAAGATTCTGTTGGGTTTATCCCAACTGAACTTCTTTACGGCAGGCATTCAAGAAGGTTGCATAAACCTGGGAAGAGGAATAGTTAGCATTTAAAAGTATGACAGAACAGTATGACTGGAGATGTATTCATACTGGCAATGTTCCTAATAAGGAGCACATACAGAATGGCCAGATTGTTTAACAAGTAGTTCATAACAAGAATGCCTAACTTAAGTAATATAAGAAAGGACATCAGGAAAACATTCTAGTGGCCTATGTGGAAAATAAAGCTTTGTCCAAATTGTGGAGGCCCATTGAAGTGTTATGAAGGAATAAATGCTGTTAACTCTAAGGTGAGACAGGAAACAGAATAAGATAATTTATCAAATTAATGTGTTAAGCATAACAGAGTAGATATTTTTTTTCAGAAAGCTTATAAACTGGTGATCATTCAAGAAAGGCCTAGAAATCTATACCTGAAGTGTAGAGGGGAGGAATCCTTGTTAAAAGTACAAATAAACATGAGGTGAAAGGATTCCTACTCAGAAATAAAGGGGTGTTTCTAGAGATGAATGACAGAGGAACTAAGAACCTAATACCGAAACACCCCCTCAAATAAAGGTAAGACTAAGAGACCATAGAGCATTGGACCCACATAAATAGTTAACAAGAGAAGGAGTTTTAGCATTTTCAAATTAGGTGTAATAGAAGATTCATACTGTGAATAAAGAAATCCAGTACTCCTGGTCCGTAAACTTGATGCAAATGATTGACTCTATAATGTCTTTAGAAATTTGTATAGCATTTAAAAGTTTGATAGCTATTCCATACCAATAATCAACAATCTAGAGAAACAACAGAAGGGCAGATACTTGACAGCATTAAGCTTGATGAAGTGATACTGGCAGATACCTCATCTCTTCTGCCAAAAAAAAGATGGCCTTTGTAATATTTGATGTTACAGTACATAGTATTAGCATTTTGCCTTTGTGGATCCCCGGCCACATTTCAGAGAAAGATGGACAAAATACCAAAAATCTATTTCCAACATGTTGTATCATACAAGAATGACAGAGTCATTCATTCAGACTACTTGGGAATCCCACTATCTTAGTCTGCAAGCTGTATTAGAATCTATGGGACAGGCAATCTGGCTGTTAAAAAAATAGTCAATCAGTCAATCAATAAATAAAATAGGATATAATTATCACTCACTCACATACATTTTCATACCCCACCTCATACTACCTAACAATCCAGTCACCCAGAACACACTCTTTTTGATCCTATCACTTCTCTCAGTACGCCTCTGTCCAGTAATATATCTCACTGCCCTGAACCCCATCTCCTTCTCACCTCACTATTCCACCACATCTACATTACTTCCTACCAACCTTGCAAGCTATTCCTACATATCTCCTAACATCTAGTCAACCCCCTCTTCCAATACGAACTAGAAATCAACCTTCTCACTAATATGATCCTCATAACTCCTACAGGCTACACTACCAAAGTCTCCCAACACCGTAACACCACATATCCCACAAAACAAGAGCCTCCATCTTATATATTTGCTTTCAATATTTTACCCTTATTAGGAGAAATACCCCCAACCCTGGCCCCGGTCCAGCTAATATTTCCATACTTCCACCTGGAACTAACTCCCACAAATTAATTTACATGGCAACTATAAATATTCAAAATCTTTGCAACAAAATCTCTAGTTTATATACATGGATCGCCCACAACCAGACTGACATCATTGCTGTCACTGAGACCTGTTTAAAATCCTACATTAATCCTACATTAAGGACTCAGAACATCTCCCCCTGGCTTTCCAGCTATTAGATCTACAGAATGAAGAAAAAGGAGTAGCAGCAGCACTAATTACCCCTAACGCTTCAACATACTGCGTTACACAAATCCCATTCCACAGCTCAACAATGCTGAAATAACCACTGCCCTCCAGAGCTTAATGACTATAAAGTTCTGTGTCTCACTGCACTCTACAACCCCCCTGGAAACAATCTCTCTCTGCTGGAAGAAATTCTTGGCAAATCTCTACTAACATTAAAAATGAAACTGTTATCCTAGCTGATGTAAATATCAATATGGCTAAACATAAACTCCAACTCCCATACCTCTAACATTACCCTGTTCAGTTTTACTCCGTTTATAAACATCCCAACCAGACCAAACAAGAATAACACCATAGGATCCACCACAGACTGGATTCTCATCTCCTACTCCAATAAAATATCTGAAACAGACGCTTTCCCAAACGCACTGAGTCACCACCTCCCTGCCCGTTATCCATCACTCCCCTTCAGCCCTCCAAAACCACCACCAGTACAAACAGATAAGGAACCTAACTGCCTTCAACCCTCCCATGTTTTCTGATATCCTTTAATATTAGCTGGCACATATTAAAAACCCTCCCTCTAGACAATATTATTGACTATTTCAATACTGCATTCCTAGACACACTGAATAACCTTGCAGCGCGCCATGAAAAGAACCAAACTAGTGCCCAAAGACAAAAAAAAGCTTACTACAGAAACCTGCAGTATACCCATAACCCCCCCCCCAAAAAAATCTGGAATTCTAACTCATCTCTCCTGAACCCTAGCAGAAAAACAATCCCTGTGCATATCCTGACAAACCTTCTCACAAAACAGCCTTTCTCTTTTACTCTTTCTTTATAAATTCTATAGCCAACATCACCACCAGCTTTCCTCATGACAGAGACAGCATACCTGACACTTGTCCAGAAAAACTTCCAGCTCCTATCCCATCTCTACAAGCACTTATTCCACACTGGAACCCAGCCCCCATTCTACCCCTAATTTCACTATCAACCCCATTTCTACCACAACTATTTAAATATGACTATTGAGCTCAAACACTGCTGTAATGCATCTGACCGTTTACCGCAGACATTTCTAAGGATTGTAGCTGAAGCCATTGCATTCCCTGTAAGTATCCTAATTTAATCAATCCATTCAAGAATCTTGTGTCTTTTGTCTGATTGTTTTCTTCATCTTGCTGCAGAGCTTTTCTCCCCAAGCCTCCACTGAGAACAGGCTCTGTACGGCCCTGTGGCTTTTCTCATTTATACTCGCTATTAAGACCAAAACTGGAAAAATAGATTCCATAAAATGGCCTCTAACCTGCACTAAAAGGCAGGTTCACAGATTATTACTAGGCTAACTGCACTTGCATGCCATTTAAAGCCTAGCCAATTGCCCCATGTGAGAATCAAACCCTGCACCTTATGTCTGTAAGGGAAATACTTTAACCATTATGCCAACTTCCACCGACTGTTATCCCACAGCTGAAGACTTTCCTTAGATTAAGTAGACACTTCTGAAAGTCTGAGCCTAACTTTGCAACTAGTGCATGCCCTTTAAAAGATCCCACAAGATGAAAAGTGCCTGACTAGGTGAAACAAATCCTTGTGGGAGATAGAGCACTTAATGAACTGAAAAGGGCCTTTTTTCTGAATCTGTG
The DNA here is from genome assembly GCF_019279795.1 of Protopterus annectens. Lineage (NCBI taxonomy): Eukaryota > Metazoa > Chordata > Ceratodontiformes > Protopteridae > Protopterus > Protopterus annectens. Next base: position 734,595,135 of record NC_056750.1, on the reverse strand, counting down.
TTCATAACTTTAGATTTTCCTTGAGTTTACTTTATACTCGGAGGTTGGTTTGGGGCAGAGCTATCCCAAAACATTCAAAATGAGGAGCACCCTTGTGCTATATAGTGGAAGCTGATTGATGTAGAAAGGAGCTTCTCATTTATAGGTGAAAATGCCTCCCAATAAAATGGACTGTCTATGATTTGAAATAGTTTGTTAGTTAGGCACTATAATTTGATAACAGAACTTGCACTTTGCAAGTTAAGTTGGCAAACTGATACTAATATCGAAATTTTGCCAGTGGGCAAAATCTCTGCACCCCTTTCTTCCATAGTGACCCACAAATACAAAACTAACAGGCATGATGAAATCCTGTGTGTTTGAGCTGGGGGGTAGTTGTAGCCTGCTAGTTATGGAAAATATGTACGTGTTCTCAAACATTTACTGGGAATGTATACTGCAGTGTGATTAGTGATCTTCTAATGGCAATTAGCTGGAGCACAAGATCTGAACAGCCAGCTAGTATGGCATAAAAGGGAACAGACTAGATGGCTAAATGCAGGAAGTTATTTCTTCACTTGGAACATCACCAGGAGGAAGCCATGTAAGTTTGGAGTGAGATGCAGCCCAGTCAGGACTAACCACTGGAATACACTTTTTTGAAAAAAATAAATAAATAAAAAGTGTATTCTTAGAGTTGTAAGATCTGTCTGTAAAAGCCAATGCAGCCTTGATATCTCTCTGTGTTATGGAGGGACTATGTCAACTGAACATTGCTATAAGTTCATAAGTAAGTACTAGGTTGGTGCCCTTCTGGGACATTTTAAACCTACCCAATTTTCTGTTTTGTCCACAAAATAACCTATCCCATTTGGTTATAGATTGTCCTTACCCATCCCATGGTTAATAATTATGTATTACCCCTAATAAGAATAACTGGGATCATACTAAACATAATTTGAGGGGGGATATGCATGGGGTAAAGCATTTAGGAGCTGCATCTGTCCATTATTAGAGCAAGGGCAGTTCTCGGGTAAATTTATTGTTTCCCATCCATAGATCTAAGTAGAAGTTGAAAGCAGACAGGGATGAACTTTGTTTTATGCAGATGGGGAGTCTGTTTTATAGTAGTTGTATCCTCTGTGAAATATACCTTTTCTTCAAACCGTTCTGTTGATTTAGCATAAGGTGGTTAGATCCCGAGACCAAGTAGCTCTGATGCCATTTGACTTGTTGATGTCCAGTAAATCATAAGAAATAGGTCACAGGATACCTTGTATGCCAGACAGTGGTTACCCTTGGCAGTCTCTAGGGATACCAAGAATAGTGGCAGGGCTTTGATTCAGTATATGAAGGACATATTGTTTAGCCTTTCCATCACTTTAGTAAGGTATCTCTGAAAATTCCACTTGTTGCATGTGTCTGCACAGATGCATGCTGAAGGGGCCATTATATTCGATGAACAGTCTAACGAGGGCTGAGTAAAGGGGGACAATGATATCCTACATCTAGACATGATCCCTTTGTTTATAAGCTGTGCAATATAGAAAAACTTAGAAGTTTTCTAAAGTACTATGCACATGTTTGAAACTACAAAGCCAAATGGACTAATATTTTATATTGTTGATTATAAAGTGAACCTGTGTTTTTACATCCCATTTGCAGTGTCTTTTTAGAACTTAAAAGATTATATAATTATATACAATTAGAATGTTAGCCCAACACTTGCATTCATTTTAAATGAAAGGTGTTTTTTTTTTCAGTTTTGCCTTGAAGCCTTCTAAGTTACCTCCGATCTTTTTTTGTCTGATTTCTCTGAACTGTAATGCTTGACTTGAGTGCAGATGTGGATTTTAGTTACTGTGTTACCATATAATTTGATTATTTTTTTTTGTAACTTGGTTACCTTTTAGATAATATAAACATTATATTCATTAGCAGATGGGGGGGGTCATCTTTTTTTGCAGCTGTGCTAAACATTTCTAATATGGTATAGGATTTTTTGTGCTTTGCTAAAGTACTTTATGCTTGCAACATGCTTATTCATAAGTTATTTTTTATTCTGAATTTGTTTAATTTTGCAGCTTTTCTGAGGTTAATGAACTCTTGTGTAGGCTGTTAATATGTAACATTGTACTTTTTCCAAACTATGTTTGCATCATATGGAATTTGCATCATATTAGGAAAAGTGAATCCTGGAAAGAACTGAAATGATCCAAGAAATAGATTACAACATGTCCAAAATTAATGTATTGCAATAGTAGATTGTGAACCATAGGCATTTTTCAAACTCTTCCCCCGCAGCCGCACGCACACAAAACAACACTTTTGCACCACTCATTCTTTTGAATTCTCCTTCCTGATTTATTTAAAGGTATATTTAGCTAATAAATAGTTTTGAATTACATTGTTTAATAATGCAAAATGTGGACGTATATTTTAAAATGTGTAAACCTGTGCATATTTTTTCAACAAGAAGTGAAACAAAATTTAATAACCAATTACAAAATTGCCATTATAAAACATTGCAACCACAAAAGGCTACTCGAACTGATATGTCTAAAATTCTGCAGTGTCCATACCATTCAATTATAGTCACTTGACTTTACACCTCGAATGCCCAATTTGGTAAAATGCCTTAGTAAAGTATTCCAACTTGCTTTACACTAATCCAGTAAATTCAGACTACTGATCTTTAACCTGAATGTGATCCGGTGAGCATTTAACTATATCTTGATGGTAGGGTCTGTCATTCTAGTGTACATACAGCTCCTATGCCCAGCAGTTATACCTATCTTATTGACTGCCTACCTTCTATGTACAATTGTGGTTGAAAATAAGCAAATAGTAATTATAGACACTGTGTAGTGTATTTTAAATTCATACAAATAGGCACACAGTAGCCCAACCTATTTCACACAAGGGTGCCCTAGTCCTTTAAAGCCAGACTATATCAAATGAATAGATGAAAATAGTATCTGGTACTTTACATACAAACACACACACACACACACACACACACACACACACACACAATTCCTGCAAAGTCAGACTAATTACTATTTAACTTGGCTATGGCAACCGTGGTCAGCTATTCTCATCAACAGACATCAATAATACTTGACAATTCTGGTCCCATTGTTGGTTGTATGTCTCAGATGTCTGACTATAGCAAAAATACTTATGAATAAGGCATGCTTGTTTCACAAGCACGCATTTCCCCAGATAATTTATATTCTTCAAACAAATGCACACTTGTCCTGCAATGCCAGATAGTACAAAATGAGCAAGCAACAGTAGGGTATGTTACTTTTCTTGCACAGACAGCTCTTCCCATATATTATAGCCAGTTTGCAGTGTGCACATTATCTAACTGTGATAAACATAATACACCTCAACTTCGTAACACCAAAAACAAGAACAAAGACAAAATGCAGGACAAAGGCCCAAAGTCAGCAACAGATGTTAAATATTACCCATATATTTTTGGAAATTTGTTGGAATATATGCTGAAATATATGCATTAGCATACATTTTAAAGTGTATGTCGAAAGAAGATCAAATGTCTGTTGGTATTTAGTTACTGTAACTAAGACAAAAGTATGCAGGATGAGTGTGCATTTTGGTAAAAATTAGTAACACACCAGAAATAGGAGGCAAAATAGTGGAGTTGTGAGAGCTACGCAATTTCAACTTTTTTCACAAAAACAGAGCAAGCATTTCAATTTAATTTAGACAAATGTACCCTTTGTTTCTTTCGGCTTTTCCCAGTTAGGGGTTGCTACAGCGGAACTCCGGTCCGCTAATGATTGGCAATAGATTTTGACGTGCTGGCTTGCCGGGCCTAACACACAACTTTCAATGAAGGAATGCCCATTCACACATGTCGCCACACAGAAGACGCTCTAACTGAGAATCGAACAGGCAACATCTAACTGTGAGGCAACAACACTACTGCAGCACCACCACCGCACAAATGTACCCTAATATTTCAAAAACAAACTGTTTAAAATGAGCAAGCCAGAGACAGAAAGTTATTTCATCAACAAATAGCGCACCCACCTAGCAGTTGTAGCTGCTTTGCTGTGTGCATCTCATAATGGCCATCAAGAGCTTAAAATCAGGGTCAGTCTTTGTCTCCATCTACTAATGCATTTTCCATTTTGCTGCAAATGCTATTCTATCTTGTTTGACCTCCATCTCATGCATTTGCTATCCCTGGGTGGGTTTGGCATAATGGTTAAGGTTGTCACGTCAAAGAAACAAGGAAGAGGGTTTGATTCTGGCCACAGGTTATTAGCTAGTCTTTAAATCCCCCTTCAGGAAAGTTAGTCTATTATTCAGCTATGAACCTCTCACTCTGCTAGAATACATCTTTGCATACTCAAACAATAAAGTAAAATAAATACAATAAACAATAACAATACCATACGAAAAGTCCTTTAGTTTAGATCTTCAGTTTGAACACAGTACTTGACCTACCACTGAAGCATTTAATTTGATTTTCTCATCCTCTGCAGTTTGTCCTCCTGAGATTCCTTGACTGACTGCTTTTCAACAGTGTTTCATCAGGCAAGGTAAGTAAAACATCCTGTCTTCTTTTACAAATATTTATGCAATAGCCTTTTATTGTGAAAAATGGACAAAAAAGAAGCCTGAAGTGTGCTATACTAGCTGAAGGAGTTAAAAGTAAAACAAAAAAGTTTTTTTCTTTGAGGGCTTTGCACCCCAAACCCCCAAAAATATAAATATACTAACTTCAGTATGGCACAATCTTGAAAGAACACCAAAAATCCTTGAATTATAATGAACTTTGACCATTAAATAATTCAACAAACTGCACCAGTGACAGTAAACACTATTTTACCACTCGATAAAAATGTGTACAGTGATACCTCATGTGTATTTGTATCTACTGCGGTGGTGGTGCTGCGGTAGCATTGTTGCCTCACAGTAAGACGTTGTCCTGTTCAATTCTCAGCTAGAGCATCTTCTGTGTGGAGACATCCGTGAATGAGTGTACCTTCGTTGAAGGTTGTGCGTCAGAGCCAGCAATTTGGTATGTAAAAATCTGCTGCTAATCATTAGCGGACCGGAGTTCTGCTGTGGCGACCCCTAACCGGGAAAAGCCGAAAGACACAACGTGTGTGTGTGTGTGTATATATATATATATATATATATATATATATATATATATATAGATAGATATGGATATATCTTAAGTTAGAGTTCTCAGATTCTCAGATCTATACTTTACAGCAGAAAACTGAAGATTGTTTCCATTTTTTCCAATATAGGATGACCTATAACAAGTCCTTGTGGTGCTTAAATGACCATTTTGAGAGAACCAAGTAGTAATCTCTATGGCAGTTTGGGTTACTGAAATGGCAATGTAATGCTGGGCAGTAAAACATATCATTAGATTTAGCAGGGAACGATTATCTGAAGTGGAACTTAGCCTGCTTTGGTATTTAATGAGCTGCTGTAAGCCATTTCAACTAAGGCTGCTGTTTGTTTTTTAGCTATTTTTTTCTCTGTAGTTTTGTGACCACAAGGATCATCTTTCTTTATATCCATCCTCATTTATTACCCCATTCGATGAAAAATCTCTGCCCAGTTCTTTTTTCCTAGGGTCAGAGTCAAACAGTAAAAAGTAAAGTGGTCATCAGTCCAAGGACATTTTTGCAGGTTAGGACTATCATATGTCTACATATGCAAAGTACTGCCCCAGGGTTTGGAAAGCAGTGGTATCACTGAAGGATATTTTATATGCTTCAAAAGTAATGTAACAACTCAGGACATAGTTGTTCCCTTGAAGTCAGTTAATCCTATTGGACCACTGGTATCAACCAGGGATTCTGAAATGGGACTTGGTGCCTGGAAATACTCCATAACTCCTCCCTTGAAAAAGAAATAAACCAAAAAATGTGCACAACTCATCTTTTTCTCCATACAATCTCTAACAGATGCCTGAATCATTATTTGAACTAAGGTTTTCTTGGTTATACCTTCATTTCTGTATTGCAAAACTGCTGACAGTTAAATATTGGCAAGTCCTGCTACATTTACATTAATGTTACCAAGTATATCACTGTTTTTACTGAAACCTGCTAAGTTCATATCCTACAGTCACTAGTCTAATAAGACGATGGAGGAATATACTCTACTCTTAAATGAAGTTTTGAGTGCTTCCCTAAAACCTGCATCTTTTTCCAGTTGGGGACATCTGCTCTGTGTGGGTAGGCTATTACCTTTAGGATGACAGCATTTAAAGAATTACTGAGAGTCAAACAACACCTCCCATATAAGTACCTGGTCTATTATGTGTGAGGACGGCATAATTTCCTTTGATTAAGGCTGACTGGCAGAGGCAGTCTTTTTGCCATAATTCTGTTATAGAAAAAAGATTCTGTTAACCAGGCTTGGAATTGATTTAGTTTGTTAGGATTAATTATGTTTAGTGATCCTGTTTTACCTATTTTAAGACATTTCAGTAATTGTTTGCTTTTGAAGGGCTTAGATTTAATTGAATGTCTTCTGCTATGATTATATTAATTATAGTTAGATCATGTTAAATGAGAACATTTTGAAATCGTAAAATACATTTCGATAATCTGGAATATGAATAAATTAAAATGAAGTTGTATGTCCAAAGACCCCTGACATGAAAACACCACCAAATAATGCAACTGTGACAATTTGTTAAATAAAGCAATTGACAGATTAACCATATTTAAACAAGAACACGAACATTCCACAATGTACATAACAGTAACATGAAAAGATTCAATTGGCAGCATCAAAACACACACCTTTTCATATGAAGAGTACAAATGGCATTAAAATCCTACTGCACGCTACCCCAAACTTAATTTCTGAAGTGGCATCATTATTATTCCCAATATTGTTTTTTGGAAAATGTGTGAGAAGGATATTCAGGATTTGAGTGTTAAACACACTAGGCAGATGAGAGGGAGCAGATTGAGGGGTTCCAAATTGGAAAAAAAAAATCTTCCTCTGCCCACCAGCCTGCCACTGCTGGTCTATGTCAAAAGATGAAAAGTTCAAAAGACTGAAAACCTAGAATATTGAAAGCTCCAAATACTGAAAATGGGAATTTGCCCTTTCTCCACCTATGAGAGATCTTGGAGTTGCTATATATATTTAGCAGAGGTGCTAACTACAAGCAATAAAAGTGTTTTCAATATTTTTGAGTTTTTCATATTTTCGGTTTTCAGTCTTTTTAATTTTTAATGTTATGACATAGACCTTTGCCACTGCAGGTTGTTTCTCTCTCTAACATAACCCTTCAACATAATATTTTAAAGAAGCTAAGCACTCATTAAACAGATCCAAGCCTAAGTCACTCAAATGAATCCCATCACTCCTGCACCATTTCAAATCCCTGTCAACAGTATCCCTGTGTTCAGCTACATTCAGACCCAACCTCTTCAATGTCCCTGATACTTCATGATTGAAACAATGCCTGGCTCTCTAAATAATCATAAACTTTTTAGCTTGCCATCAACCCACCCTAGGCACAATCTCAGATAAGCTACCACCATTTCAGGAAATCTCTGCTTCAAATTCAGTAAATAGCAATCTGTATTAACAATTTTCTTTTCAGTGTCTAACCCAAATCAATCCCACCAGCGTGAATTACAACTATGCTGGGGATAGATAACACTATCTATATCTCTTCAAATTTACCAAATAGCTTTTGCCACCTTATACCTGAATAAACACGCCAAGCCAAGAAAGTTTCCAGCTTTTCTGTTCCAAACCCAACATGCCTCCACCAGATCGGATTACAATTCTTCTCGTCACCCAGAAAACAAAAGAATGACCCAACAAGACATTTCCACCTGTAAAAAAAAAAAAAATCAAATACCAACTTAGCATTCCCTTATATATGACAAACATCAGCAGTTGCATTTGTATGGACAAGCCTCAAGAAAGGGTGTGTCTTTGGGATAGAGTTATTTCTTGGAACCCAGTCTTGGTTTGTGAGGTTCATTTCTAGAAAGGTAAAATGGAATAGGTTGTAATGGAATTCCACTGTTTGCATCTTGTGATATCTCAGCACAGCTCCAGCATTCTTTAGCATTCAAAGTTTGAGTACATTTGCAGTGATTTGGTAAAGGTATTGAAGTCCACCTTTCCTTGTGTTGAGGAGTAAAATCTAGTCAGGATCATGATTAATTTCAGTATTTTCATGATTCAATATTTTTTCTGAAATTACCTGTAAGAGAAATGAATCATGTTCTTAATAGTTTTATCTGATATTGTGTCCCTTTATATCAGTTACTACATTCATAACTTAGTTTTCTCCACTTCATTTTAGTCTTTTAACATGATCTTTATAAATCCAACCATTTTTGGTGGCTGGTTTTTATATGGCTGGACTTGTACAGCCAGTAACCCCACTTTGGTAACAAGCTTGTGTTTCCAAACTGGCAGACCATTACAAGATCTCCTTGTTCCAGTTGTGCCTACTTCGATTCCCAAATCTCATTTTTCTTGCAAAGTTCTAGGTTATGGGCTTGTCCAGCTTCCCAGACTCTCCCTTTTGCCCAGCTGATTTGGTCTTGGAGCTGGTCCCACAAATTTGTTTCTTCTAATGGTATCCCATAAGGGATTTCTCCTGCTTGCCAATTCATAGGTCGACCCATCATTAATTCATGTGGAGTTAACCCACATCCCTGAGGAGAATTTTGCTTAATCAAAATGTTGGTAAATGTTTTACCCAATGATTCCCATGCTCAGGAATCATTTTCTTTAATCCTTCCTTCAGAGTTCTGTTAGCTCTCTTGACTTTTCCAAAACTCTGAGGATGGTAAGGAATATGAAACCTTTGCTTGATTCCCCAAGTTTTGTACATTTGTTTTGTCACTTTTTGAGTAAAGTGAGTCCCTTGATCACTATGTATTTCTTGGGGTACTCCCCATGTTGGAATGATCCTTTCACTTACTATTCTAACTACTGAGTTGGCATCTTCCTTTTTTCTTGGGTGAGCTTCCACCCATCCAGTATATTCATTTATTAAAGTAAGTAATTAACAAAATCCTCCTGGTGCTGTTGGAAGATGTCCTACAAAATCCATTTGTACCCTTTCCAGGGTCCCAGTGCTTGTGGGAGTCTATATTTTTCTACATTGTGCATGGCACGTGTGTCACATTTATCTATATGATTTTGGATGTTGTCATTCCTTCCCATTTAAATCTAGAACTAACAATTTGTTGTCTTTCAATTCCTGGATGACCTAGAAATTATGATAAGTTAACAACATTTTTCCTTTTTCAGGCTCAGTTGTTTGTACTCTATGTAAAGGACCTTTTTTGAATTCTCCTAGTACTGACCAAGGTTCTGAAAATCTAACCCATTTCCATTCACTTCCTTGTATTTAAATTCTTCTATTTTGTCTTTCTTAATGTTGTCTGGTTGTTCTCTCAAAATTTTTACTAAGCTTCCTAACTGCTGATTATCTTTCTTTGTTTTTGCATTTAAGGTCATACGAGAGCCTTGTTCAAATTCACGACCCCATAACAGCTTCAGTTCATCTGTTATCACTGTTAATCCACATACAGTAGGTGTTATGATCCCATTACATTGGATTTCGCTAATTTTACCTACCTCACTTTTCACTCTGTGTTCATACTCTGTACACTGATCTTTACAAAAGTAAGCTGTACAATGTCAGGGTAAAGGACTTATAGGTAAGTCCATTTGCATTTGGCACTTATTCAAAATATTTAGTATCATTTCCCGTATTTGTTTTTCTTCCATGTTATTTACTTCCCATGTCCAGTATTGAGCATTTTGTATCAGATAAGTTTGTTTGGACTCAAGGGCCCCTTCTTTTGCTAGCTGGACTCGGGCTACATATTCACTGTATGTATAAATTTTTACAGATCTGGGCAATAACAAGACTTGTTTAACTGCTTCTAGTTCAGCTCTTTCTGCTGAGCATCCCCCCTGGTAGACTAACTTTCTTGTGTCCTTTGGTCTCTACATTGTATATCGCCCATCCTGTCACAAAACACTTTCTTTCAGAGCTCCAGTATCTGGATCCATCTGTGTACAATTCTGGCACTCCTTCAATAGTTTGGGTGCCCACTAATAAGTGCTCCTTCTCATTTTCCAAGTCAGGACATTTATGAGATTCCCCCTGGTAATTAAACAGTTCTGGTAAAAACTTAATCCGAAGGATTTCTACTCTGATTCCTCCTTCCTAATTTGCAAAACTTGCAGTGATTCTACCAAGTCGTGCATTATTCATGCATTTTGGATTTCCTTCTAACATGTAATTTACTGGGGTATGTTTGGTCTGTAACACAGTTGCAGAGCCCTAAATCATATGATGTTACTTCAGTAGACCATTCTGCTATGATGGATTGCTTTTCACATTCTCTCATTCCTTTCTCAACTGGACTACTAGCATGGGAATAATAACCCAAAACCTGATACTGAGATCCTTTCTTTTGCAACACTTATGGGCCATCATAGTTAGACCATTGTGTCCAAACTGTATAATGAACTCTCTCCCTTTCTGGGACACTCAAAGGTAGGTGCAAAATTGAGATGTTCTTTGACCTTGGAGAAAGCTGCTAGTGACTCATCATTCCAATTTAGAGGATCATCTCCCTTTTTGTTTCCTTTAAGTATATCAATCAAGGGTTTTGTTTTTCCTGTATAATCTGGTAGCCATTCCCTTGAGAATCCAAAGATTCATAGGGCTTGCCTTAACTCTGTGACAGTAGCAGGAATTGGTAACTGTTTGATCAATAGGGTAATGCTTCTTTGCCCTGCTGATACCGTGACACCCAAGAAGGTCACATAATCCTTCATAAACTGACTCTTTTTAGGGTTCATTTGTAATCCTGCTTGTCTTACTGCTTGGAAATTTTCTGCTAGTGCATTAAAGTGTTGCTTTTCAGTTTCTGTTCTTACAAGCACATTATCCACTTATTGAATAATAATGGTCTACATTCTAGTGGTTTTAGTATTTCCTGCATTACATGATGAAAAACTGTTGGAGCATTATGAAAGCACTGAGGCATTCTTGTCGAAGTATATTGTTGACCTCCTGCATTAAAAGCAAATTTCCATTGAGTCTTTACCCAGACTAATACCCCAGAAACCATTACTCACATTTAATGTGGAGAGCATTTTCAATTTTTCCTTAATCTCAGTAATAAGATCAGGCATGCTTCCTACTATTGGCAAATGATGAGGTATCACTTTATTAAGTTCTCTGTAATCAACAGTAAGATGATGACTTCCATCTGGATTCTGTACAGGCCAGTATAGACTGTTGGCTGGTGAATTAACTTTTCTCACTACTCCTTGAGCTTCTAAAGCTTTCACAGTATTTAGTATTGCCTGTTCTCTGTCTCTCTCTACTGGATTTTGTTTTATAGGTTTCTTGCGACTGCCTCTTACTTTAAAAATAAAGTCAGGGACTTGTCCACAATCATTCCTATATTTGGCAAATATATCCTGATAGCAATAGATTAGCTGAGCCAATGCCTACTTTGGTGTTTTCCGTAACTCAGCTAAATCATACTGTCCTGGATCTTTGGCACTGTATTTGCATAAAGCTTCAGAGATGAGTAATACTTCATTTAATGGTCCCTTAATCAATTCTTTGTTACACAAATCAATAATGTAACCTCTGTTTCAAGATTTCATTTCCAATGATGTTTTGTAGATGAAGACCTGATACCCATACATGTTGGAAGGTTTCTTCCCCATCTTTGTTTCTACAGAGAGACTTATTTGAGCTTGAGAGATTTCTTGTCCCAATCATTGCAAGTTTATAGTTCTTGTTTCTGGGAATATTCTTGTAGTAATGCTAACTGTGGCTCCTGTATCTATTAAATACTTATCAAAGTGGCCTCCAACCCAAATTTGAGCATGTGGCCTCCCATCAGAGCCGTTTTTTAGGGTGGCCGTGGAGGCCCCAAATTCCTAACTGGATAAAAGAGGATTTGCCATCTTCTTTTAAAGATTTTCCAATCTTTCCACAAGAGCTTGAGGAACTCCATTCCTATTTATCTTTTCTTTTTCTTCCTGTTTTCTGTTATAATTAGGTCCTTGTCCAGCTCGACCACCATCTTGCGACCAGCAATCCCTGGCTAAATGTCCTTCTTTATTACAGTTCTGACATTTTACCTTGTACTTTCCTTTATTTATTGTTTCATCATGGGTTGGATTTACTTACCATTCGTTAACATATACTGTTTTAACTTCCTTTAGTTTATCTATTAATTGTTTCCTCATTTCCCAAAGTGATGATAAAGCTTTATACAAATCATATATACAAGGTTGACCCCTTACTAGGACGGCCCTTTTCAACCAAATTGGTAATCCTTCTAACACTGCTCCTAGGAAGGCTGGATTATCCATTCCAGGCCTTTCTTGACCACTATACAATCTATAAGCACCCCATTTTTTGTGAATATAATCATCTAAATCTACTCTCTCTTCTAACTTTAATTTCCCCAGTCAGATGTAGACCATCCAAATATTCTTTGTCCTTGGTCAAGTTTTTCCCTTCTTTGTCCATGTTTCTTTATAGGGGTGCCATCCCCCTCCAAATATATCAATGCTGCTTGTAATTCTTTTTTTTTTTAAGTGTTTATTGGTTTTAACATACAATCCATAAAACATAGTAATTTATACAAGCAGTTAACAAATAGAAACTTTTAACATTCATAAAACAACAAAAGTATTTACAAAGACATCCATAGTTTAATACATCATCTAACATAACTATAATACATTATGAAGGTTCCAAGTCTTTTTTTAACTAACTTTGTAAAGTATCCCACATATTATAACTGATTGTTTTCCTAGAAGTTCTTGATTTAATAGTCATTAGTTCCACTTGACAAACCTCTATCAAAACATTTTAAACTCATTAAAATAAGGAGGGGTATCTGATATCCAATTTCAAGTTATAATCTTTCTAGTCAGTGCTAGAATTGATGGTAATAGGGGAAGTTTAACCTTTTTAACACATTTTGGTATGGTGATATTGAAGAGGATTAGTGATTTAGATATTGTAAAATTATCTGTAAAAAGAGCCTGTAGAAAATTGTTAATCGATGTCCAGAATTCCTTCAGTTTTATACAATCGTGGAACATATGTGCCCAGTTAGCATTTATTTCTGTGGCACATCTCTTACACGTTATCTTTTAATTAATTTTGCTCATTATTAGAGGGATGTAGAAGGACATGTGTAAGAATTTCCAAGCATAAAGTTTCTATTTAATTGAGGAAGGTGTTTTAGAAGCTGATTCTAGTATATGATTTTTATCTTGTTCTTCTGGGGGTTCTCTATTTATGGAATTGAAGTAGTTCCAGTAATTTTCTGGACAGTTGAGGATTCATCTCTAATAATTTTGTGTATGTGAGAAAGCTTGCCTTTATCTGAAACCACCTGTTGTAGATTTAGTATCATGTAATCTATCAGTATTGGAACAGATGCTTTAGTTATCGGTGTTATCAAGTCTAGTTTATTAGAAAGATATTGTCTGAAAGCATGTATCTCTAACCAACACATTTCATCCAAATCAAATTCTTGAGTTATAAAAATCTAGATTTTTAACTTTATTATCCTGCAGCATCTGATGCCAGTGCATTAAATTATTTTGCCTGAATATTAAAGTTTTATCAGGTTTAGATGATGAGTATACCTTGTGTATAAGTTATGAGAAATAAAAATGAAGATCCATTCCTTATATTTGGGATGTTTATGTATAAAGTTAGGAAAGGTAATAATATGTATTGGGTCATTTGATGTGTCTCTTGGTGTTACGGGTACAGTGCAAAATTCTTTGAATATCCATAATATGGGATTATTTATAATAATAATTTTGTGTGTTAGTGGTATGCTAGTAAATTCCATACCTATTAATTCACAATATTTTTCCACTTCACAAGATATGAATTATCAGTTAGTAGAGCTACAGTTTTGATAAGAGGATATGGAGTATAGATCAAAATCAGGAAGAGGCTATACCTCCTTGAGACCAATTATTGATGTGTCCTTAATACCAATCTAGGTTTATAAGGTGCCCAAAAGAATTTCAACATTAATGTTTTTAATTTTTTAATGATTGTTTTGGCAGGTGGGAGTAGTATTGATTGTATTACATATAATATCTTCGGGAATATAATAATTTTTACAATTGTAAGTCTTTCTTCCATGGAAAATAGGATGTTATTCCAACTTTTAAACAGGGTTTGTTTTCAAGACATTTATTATAGTTATTGAATAAATGATTTAATATCTCTTCCTAAGCTACTTCCTAGATATGTTATATGACCTGAATTGGGTATATATTTATGATAAGTTTTTTTAAAAAAAATATTTTTTCCTAAATGTATTTGCAGAATCTTTGTTTTTTCTTCATTAAACTTCAGACCTGAGATTTTCTTAGTCTGCCATTGTGTTAGATAATGACTGTATAAAAGAGTTGTTTCCTGTTGATGTAATTAATACATCATCAGCAAAAAGCTGAATTTTAGATGCTGTATTTTCATTTATTTTAAATCCTTCTATGTCATTATTGTTTCTAATTAAATTGTCCCGGGGCTCCATTGTTAGGGTAAGTAATAAAGGGGAGAGTGGACACCCCTGTTTAGTTCCTTTCAATATGGGTATCTTTTGAGAGACATATGTGCCAATTTTTATGTATGCCAGTGCTCCTTTATTTCAATCAGATTTATGAATGCATAAGAGAATTTTGTACACCTTAGCAAGATAAACAAGTCGTCCCAGTTCAGAGTCAAAGGCTGAGTTTATCAAGGCTAATTAGTGTCAGATACTTCTTATTTTTATTCACATAATCTATTAAAGTTAACGTTCTTATGTTGTCAAAAGTATTTCTGTTGTTAATAAAGCCTGTTTGATCTAGGTCAATAATGTTTGGAATATCATATCCACTACTATAAGAAAGTGATTTTTCATTGCACAGCTTATTACTGAGGGTGTGACATCCAGGTTCTGGAGTGTGGTCATTCTTCTGTATTTCTTACTCAGACCAGTCATCAAGTTTAATGCCCCCTTCAGTATGTACCTCTCCAAACATTTGACAGAACGCAAACATCTACAGTGTTTTTTTTACTAAGAAAATTAAAAGCATAGAAACAGGTGCTGACTTTGAGGGAACATGGGCGAAATTCTTGGCTAGGCTTGTAAGGGTCTCTGGGCCAATAACCTAGTATCATCCTATGAACCTGTGGAAGAATTGTCTTTAATCGTTCAGCAAATATGTTCATAAACACCTTGTCGTCAACATTGAGCAGTGAGATGGGCCTATATGGTGAGCATCTTGTAAGGTCTTTATTGGATTTCAGCACTGGTGAGAGAAAATTGTATTTCCAAGATGGGCGGGATAGTAAATTCAGTCTGAGCTGCCAGGAAAACATTATGCATTAATGTGTGGACATTTTTAGAGAATGTTTTGTAAATCTCAGGAATTAAACCATTGTTACCTGGTGCTTTGTTTAACCCGGGTTTGTTTGTGTGACAATGTCTGTATAATGGATGCTCTTATCCAATGATTCAATCTGTTGTGTATTACATTTTTTTGCCCCTGTATGTGGTAATGAATTTCTTTATTTTATCTTTTGGGTCCATTTTAACTCTGTCATTTATTTTATGAAAGTAATCTTTAAACTCATGTAGAATTTCTGATAAATTAGAAACATTTTTCCCCTCAGGAAAAAATCTCTTTGATATGATTTTGTTTAAGTCTTTTTGTTTTATTTTTAAGTTTATTTAAATAGTTGGGATTTGTTGAATATGTTAGGAATTTATATTTCTCTAGGGTTATTTTGATTTTGTGATTCAAAATTTATTTGTACTTCTCATTTAACTTATTTTCTTATATAATATTTTTATTTGTGATATCTCCCTTACTATTGAGTTTAAAAGTGTCTAGCTTATTCTGTATGTCTAGAACATATTTGTCCCGTTTTCCTTTTATTTTTATACCATCTTATAATTTGCCCATATAGATATGATTTCAGAGCATCCCCTATATATATATATATATATATATATATATATATATATATATATATACACACACACACAATTGAAATATCTGGTCTAGTGTTTATTTCTAGGAAGTTTTGTCTCTCCTTATTTATAATTTCTTTGAAGTCTTTGTTGAGTTAAGTAGGCAGGAATTCTTCTAATATGTGTATTGTGTGTTACACAAGTTCAAAAGTGATATAATTATGGTCCGATACTGAGCAGGAAATGACCATAGATTTAGATAAATATTTTACAAGTTGGTTAGAGATCAGTACTCTATTCTAGAGTAAGACTTGTGTCTGTTGGAAAAATAAGTATATGGTAGTGACTTAGTATCAGCTTGATTATTAATGTCATTCTAATGATATAAGTTAATAAAGTCTTTTAGATGTTTTGTGCTAGCTGGAATTTTCGTCTTCCCAGAGGTAGTAGTAGCATTATCATATAGAGTACAATTGAAAAATTGAAATCACCAGCTAATATGATGTCTCCTTTAGAGTGGAGTACTGTTTGATTGAAATGTTGTTTCACTATAGTAATGCCTATGCCTGGTACCCAATATATGTTAATAAACGTAAAAATCTTTCTATTTATCTGTACTGTAGCCATGCAAAACAATCCCTTGTCATCCTTGTATGTCTTAATAATTTTAGGAATAGTTATGGATTTGTTCCACAGGATAGCTACCCCCTTTTTTCTGTGTATGTTCCAAGCTGACTAAAGTAATGTACTTGTTGGTTTCTAGTTTATCTGTCTTTTTTAAGAAGATGAGTTTCTTGAAAAAATATTAGGTTAGATCTATGCAGGTTGAGATATCTGATTAAACTTCTCCTCTTACATGGGTTATTTAACCCATTAATGTTTAGGGAGATCCTTCTCAAGGTTGCCATTTGACATACATAGCATAAGGCAAAATATGTTTAGTTTATCAATTTTTATACAGATTAGTAAGCTATTCCCTCCTATAGATGTTAAATTAACCAATGCTTTGACTTGTGAAGTATCTGTAAGAATGTGTGATTATGAGATATGATGTGGATGTCAGAAATGTAATCGTACTGTAACAATAATCAAATAAAATAGTGTTAGGATTGAACTTCGCACCCAGCCTAAAGTTATAAACTCTAAATTTGAGTAGTTACAACTACTCAAGTTACCTCTCTAACTATAACAGCAGAACTCTAGCTACCACCTAATGTCATATATTAAAACTTTCAAAACCAAAATTAAACTCATCTGTATTACTATGTATTATAAGATAAATTATACACTTATTTCTTAGTATGTGTCACAATTTCATTAAAGACTTCTCAATATCATATCTTTAGAACTAGAAGGAAGAGTTTAAGCTAACAGTAACATTGTATATATCAGAATGATAGATCATTGAAATTTTTCATTGACTTGATTGCATGAACATATATAGATATTAGAAATAGAGACTTTAACTAATACAGTTTATATAGACTATATAAATTAAACTTGAAATTTTCAACTGATGTAGAGGATATGTATTAATAACTAGAATAGCTTATTAACAATAGGAACATTACTAAGTAAATTGCACATTTTGAAACTTTTTAAAGGAATTGGGATATAACAGGAGATCCAATTCTCAAGAAAGTAAATAGCTCAAATCATGCATATGAGCAAAACCAATTTGATCTATTTTTAAGCAGAATTAAACATTTTTAACCAGATAAATGAGCATCTATTATATATAACTGTTTTATATAAAAACCTAGTAATAACTGCAACACAACTTGGAAGGGGAATGAGAAAAAAAAAAAAAAATATATATATATATATATATATATATATATATATATATATATATATATAAATAGTAAATATAAATAGTAAATATAGGTACTTTGTGTATACATAGCGTCCCTGAGGTTAGAAATATCTTTTAATTAATGCTTCTGTGACACAATATATTACTCAGATCAAATTATTCATTACAGTTGTTATGAAGGTAGCAATGTAAATGATTTAAACATATGCAGCCATAGAGATATACATAAATGTATTATCTGCTTGTTCATGAAGCTATGATAGGAGAATTAATTACCAAAGCAAAGACACAAAAGTAAAAAGCATGGCATTAATCAAAGGGAAGTCTTGAAATTATATGGAAAACAGTATGCAATGGTTTCATTTATGGTATATATAACATATTAGCTTATAAAAGTATCACATAATTCTAGTTCTGAGTTAAAAAAGTTCAAAATATAAGATTATCATACATTGTTAGGTAGCAAAAGCATGTTGTAGTATGTGCATTGAAACAACAATTGTTGTACTGCTTTTTGTGTAAAGCACCTTTAAGAACATTTTAATATACTACTGAATTCAGCTACTGCACATTACAAAACTTCAGTAAATGGGTTAGGCAGTAAGATAATGCTTTAAAATGTGCTGTAGCTTTACTAAACATAAATCATATCAATAAAGTGCTATTATAATGATAAAAACTCACATTTTTGTGTTAAAAAGTCTGTTTTCATCATATTTCCACAGTTGCGACTGTTCTACTTCCTGGAACTGGCTTACTTTGCAGAATTATGTCATTTGTGAGTTAAATCAGAGGTCAAAGTTCATGATAGCTGCTTTCCTCAACTCCGATGAAAAGTTAGAACATGGGGGTTTAGAAAATGGCTTGCGAGCACTATTCTCGAGGTTGCCAGTGTCTAAAGTTGTTTCCTGAAGGATTCCAGTGGGAAATTTGATGAAAATAAGTGAAAATAATACATTTTGAGTGTAATAAAGCTCTGTGTACTGTAGAGACAGCTTGAGGTGTTCCATAAGCCTTAGGACTCAAAGCCTCATTAATATCAGACCATAGAAAACACTAAGTGTATTTACAACATACATGAACCCTATAGTATTTCATAAGCTACACAGTTATAAACATACACGTACCGAAACTGTAAGGGTATAACTGTTTCCCAAAAAAAAAAAAAAAATGCATGCTTATAATCATTCATCTATTACTATATCAAGGAATACAGTGGTGCATATTTTCAAAATTCGTCTGCTAATGTATCTAAGCATACAATGCTGTATTTATATTTATTTTGTTTAATCAGCTGTTTATACTTCATAGCATGCTAGTTGTAATGAGTTTAAACTGTCTCAGTTTTATAATGTTAAGCAATTATAGCTAAACAGTACTAAACATAGCAATATTTTGAATAGATTAAAAAAAGAAATAAAAATAAAAAAGGGGAAAATATTTTTTAGTAAAATTAAATGAATATAACTTTTTACTAACCTTTGATCTTACAAAGAGAGATTAAAAATGCAACAGATAAAAATTGTATCTGGTGACTTGATCCTTGGGAAGAAAATGTGTTAGTATAATAAGTTGCCTATTTTAAGGACTTTAGAAGCTTTGTGGTGATCTTATGTTTGTGGATTACTTGAGGGAACAAGGAAGTTTACATAAAATAATCAGAATGCTTTAAAGCAATTCATTAATTTATTTTTGTGTCTCTTTTGCTTGTCTGTTGTCTTCCAAGTTGTGCCTGATGCCAGTCTTTTCAAAGAATGGCTTGCCCATTACATTTCTTCTATCTTGTCCAATATTTTATGTTTTTTAATATAAGCCAAGGCAGTGTCCATATCCTCAAACATTTTTGGACCATCAGATAAGAAGATTTTTAGTCTGGTAGGGAACAAAAGGTGTGTTTTCAGTTGTGCCTTTTTTAGTTCTCTTATCAGTGGCAAGAAGGATTTCCTTTTAGATCTCACCAGAGTGGAATACTCATTATCAAAGTGCACTGCTGCATCATTAACTTTTAAAGGTGCTTTTGCCCATACTGATTTTAACACCATCTCTCTATCAAATGAAGATAAAATTTTACTATAACTGATCTAGAAATGTTCTTGTTAGTAGCAGAGGAAGATAGGGATCTGTGGGCTCCCTCTACTGAAAGAAAATGCCTCAAATGGATCTAGAGTTTTTGGTAGCCAAGTTTTTTAAAAAGTTATAATGTTATCACCTTCTATGCCTTATGGTAGTCCAAAGATCCTTATGTTATTACGTTGAGATCTGTTTTCCAAATCATTCAATTTAGGCTGGAGATGAGTGTTTTGTTTGAGTAGAAATTCATTGTTCATTTCCCCTTCTTTAATTCTACTATCCATGCCATCTAGCACATCATCCATACCTGAAATCTGTGTTTTTTTGCTGTTGTTAAGTCTTCATGTAATATATCCATTTGTTTGTTAGTTTTTTCTTTGAAGTTGTCTATTTTAGAATCATTTCTATCTATTTTAGTTAATTCCTGCATGTTTAGCAGTAATGCCTGAAGTTCTTTCTTAAGGGTGGAATCCGGGTTGTTAGCTTTACTGTAGCTCATTCTGAGGAGTTGAGATAAGTGAGAAATTTCCTAGAAGATTTCTGACAGGAAAATCAGTCAAGTTTTCTTTCATTTTTGGATATTATTGTAGAAAATGATATTCCAAATGATTTTATGAAGAAATAAATTACATTGGACAAGTTTTGGTGGTAAATATCCCTGTTTATGATGATGTCTTGGTGGAGCTACAAAAATCTGCTGCTATCCTGTGTTCATCCTTGCCCCCCCCCCCATGCTGCTTTTAATTCTTGAGGGGTTAATGATCTGCAAGTAGATCCACTGCTGTCTAATGCCCGTGTAACTGGATACACTGACTATTCCCGTATCATCTTCCCATACTGGAGCAGTAGGAGTCATTGATGAAGTATAGCTAGATGTTGTGGCACTATTATATTGGGAACTGGATTTGAGAGGGATTTTTATTTTATTAACTTATCCCAGTCTGGTTCTGGTAGCTGATATTCCCCATACAGAGACTATTTGCCTTGCTCCTTTTATTCCTTCTAAAAGTGTTTTCCTAGCTTCTTCCCCCTTTTTCTCTAAGCTGTGTTCCCAGTCTAATAGCTTCTGCAAGGCTGTTTTTAATGCTTGTATTTCATGATCTCTGAATTCCACTTTTTTTCCAAATTAACTACTTGTTCTTTCTATTCCCACACGTCTTTTAACTGTTCTGTTTGTTTAAATGTCTCTTTATATTCTTTTTCTTTAATTTCTTTACATAAAGCCTTCAATTCATCTTCTCTCTCTTTTCCTGCTGATTTTTCTACACTTTCCTGTGAGAACATCTTTTTGACAAAACTTCTATAGTCTTGTGTTGCTCTAATGTACACAAAAAAAAACTGTTGTAAAAGAGCTGGAATTAATGTTTTCTTAACAAAATCGCTTTTATTCTGATTTGGTTTTCCCCACCCTGTAAATTTATAAATCAAAGAAGACAGTTTATAAATAGGACTTTTCTTTTTCCCCTTACATTTTATGCTCCTTACTGACCCATTCATGAATAAAAGCTAAAAAAATTGTGTATCCCCTGTTTGTGAGTTATCACTACCTTCACTATCTGATTGGTTTATAACTTCTTCAAATCTGGGAAAATTAGGTCATAAAATTAACCTTGATGCCTTAATTTTATATGGGTTATTCTTTTTAGAATTTGACATCTCTATTCTTTTAGAGAATGCAAAAAAACTTTTTAGATTTTTCTTGAGACCTTTCCTCCGTAACATTTTTAGATTTCTCTTGAGACAACTTTTCTAGAAATGGTTTAGCAAATCTTAATAAATATCTATTTCTAGGTCTGGTTACAGGTACTTTTTCTGGTATGATATCTTGGTTCAAGTCTCTAATAATGTTATTTTTATAATTGAGTTTTTCACATTTCGTTTCTGGTTGCAATAACTGTGATGCCTTCTTTTCCCACATTTAAAAATCTTATGACTATGGAAATTCCTTTAACTGCATGCCTCATAAATTACAGATTACACAGTTAACTAAAGGAGAAAAAAGTCTTCAGTGCTTTCTACATTAACAAGCAAAAGAAAGGTAGGACCTCACCCTATTGGCAGTGTGGAAGTCCCTTCTTGGGAATTCTATGTGCAGTCTTTTCTTCCACCTCCCTTACTGTGGATGGGTTCCACAGAGGAAATCTGATCCAGTCCCTGGATTCTTGTTTCCTTCACCTGATCATTTTCAGTATTTCAACTTCTACATTTTCTGCTTTGATTCCTCTCAGATTTTCGACAAAAAAAAATGTAAAAGTATCTACAGGCACTGCATCTATGAGGAAAAATACAGGCAGTTAGAACAAGAAAGATAAATAAGCAAATGCATCTCAGTTGGGTCAGTACAGTTTATTTCTCATATATCTGACAAGGATTACAAGTGAGTACAGCACTTTATATACTGTTTTTGATAGATGCCGTCCTGCTTCCTTAGACATAAATTGTGGGGTCTATATTATATTATCGTACGATGAAAACTGTGAATGCTATTTCATCATACCGATAATATCTAAACAACAAAATATCAAACAAACGGAACAGCAAATTTTTTCCCAGGGAAAAAATTCACTGGTCCGTAAAAAAAACAAAAAAACAAAAATCAAAACTTAAACACTAATTTAAGTGAGGGGCTTCACCCCCCACACCACCTTTTGTGGGGGGCTGTCCCCCACACCCCCCTACTTAAATATGCCACCTCCAATATCACACCATAGTGGAGGAAATGGCAAAGTCCCGAAGACGGCTCACCAAATTTTTTCCCCTGGGAAAAAAATTCAATATTCCGTGACTTTGCTATTTTGCCATTTCAACAGTATCGGATTGACTGAAGAGCATTCGCTATTTTGTCCATTCTATACTGTCACATAGACCCTAAATTGTGTCCTAAATTGGTCATGCAGCTATTTTAAAAATGCTACTACAACAGGTTTTCCTTTTTTGTAACAAGTGCAGATGCAAGCATTTCTTGCTTCAGCTTTGTCATCATATGTTCTTACTTATTTTTTAACCTTCTAATAAGACATACTATTTATTGTTATTACAGCTGCAGTTACTTTTTACATTATTACTACTGCTGAATAATTCAGAATTAATGAAAATTTGCAACTTACAAAGTAATACAAAACCTTAATATAAACTTCATATAAAATCTGTAGCATGTATATGCAAGGCACATCTGCTCCTGTCATTCACTCTATAGACAATGTATGAAAAAGGATAATATATAGTTTCTGATTCTTTGATGTTTGTAGCATATATGTACTTTTTACAAATCATGTATTTTACATTCTTTTTATTCTTTACACACATGGTTTAAGAATGCATTGATAGAAATGAAAAATTACTGATTAATACATGTTTATGAAACTTTTAATAGAATAGCTATTCCCTGCTGTTACAATACATCAGAGCATCAGTGTGTGACCCTTGTTGCCAGTGTTTTGTGACCTTTTCATGCTATTTTTCCCTAACAGAAAGCTGAGCTCACAATTGTAAAAACCACTGTGAAGTCTTATAGCTGGTTTACATCTATTATCTCACATCTGATTGCTAGAGGAATTATTTTGAAGATAAATATTTATTCATACCAATAATTGTCTTGATAAAGAGAGGAATTATTTATAAGCGCTATCTTATCTTGACTGATGTTTTAGCCAGCCATTCTATTTCCATGCAACTTTGTATTCATGCTTTCAGTCACTTGCATTCACATAAAATCCCACATGCTGCTCAAGGAAGATTTCATAAGCTGATGTCTCAAAATTATTCTAGATCCCAATACTATAACAATTATCATCTTTCAGCCAGATGAATACTCTGACTCTTCAAAGATCTCGGTACCATAACTTCAAACTATGCTGCTGTAATAACCTTACCATTGGACCAACAGAAAACCAAGTAATTTGCAACACAACTACAGAGTCTTTGCAACAATCCCACCATCACCACTGGGCATAACACCCTACCTCTATTCCTGGACAACACTTCTTGCTGACCTATCACCATCTGGTCAGCCTTTGCTCAGTGCAACCATATGACGACCACTGCCAGTGTAATACAAACATCACTGCACAAGAATGCACCAACCAACTCTCCCACCCCAAAATCCCACATGTGCATAAATACATTTAATGCTGACCAAACTACATAATCCACCTTATACTTAGCCAACACACAGAAACATCTCAACACCACGCACAACTGATGAACCCTTCCCCAGCTAATCAACCAACAATGCCTTTGTAATGTTTCTCAAGCCTAATAACCTAGCCACTGATAGATGCCAAATGCACCTTAATCATCCTAACTGCATCCCCAAGATGCCTCCTATGAATCAAATACTTTTATTAACAAAGCAACTGACCAGTACCTGTTCTGAGCCAGTAAATGTCTAAAAAAGTTGAAAATGCTGTTACTGCTGTATTATATGACTTTCATGTAAAATTAGACTAAGATTTCTGAATCCAACAACTCATTAATACTTTATTTGCAGGGGAGATAATGTATCTGGTAAATTATTAGAATTGGAGACGAGGATGATACTTAAATTCAATACTCTAAAACCCAATGGTTTAAATCAAGAATTGGGTATTTAATTAATTATCATATACTGGTCAATGACATTAACTCTGTTAAAATAGGCATTACATTTATGTTATATTTATAGTTAAATGTGCATTTATTTATTGTGATAATATTTATAAAGTATTTGTATATGTTTTTTGTATAACATATTTATTATTATTTATTTTGTGTTTATTCACACTCTAATAATATAATGTGTCAGTCCTGTTGAGATCACTTTAAAAATTATAGAAAAGTATATAAATTTTCTCCTTTTTTGAATTTGAGAATTAAATTGATTAATTGATTAATTGTTGGAGATTTAATGATATATAATGCCACTGCTGTGTTGCAGTGAGTTGTGATCCTTGAAGGCGAATTGCCGAGGTACCCCAGATCGTGAACAATAAAGGAGAATACTGGAGTAGTACTGGCTGTTTGGTGTGTTGTGCTTTATCTCTTTACTGTGCTTTGAGTTAACTCATTAATACTGTCCAACATTGCAGACCATCTCTGGCCTTTTCCTGGCGTCTGATGCCAGAGAATAAAACCTGCAAATCTGAAATTCAGAAGGACCATCAGCTATCCCGTTAAAACACCCAGGAACATATGCCTGGCAGAAAAACTGAAATTAATGAAACTTTGCAATATCAATTTCCTCAAAATCATCAACATCAGAACTTAAAGTGCTAATGGATAATGAAGCGAGTACCTTTCTGCTCACAAACATTTTAATCAACATATGAGGGATTTCATTGTATGGTTTAGACAAAAACCTTCCATCAGACATCTGGTAGTATCCAGTATGGATACCAGGGAGGTGAGATTTTGTTCACTGGACAAAATAAATTAATCTGAAAACTTTTTCCATTATAGGAATACACAATTAGATAATGTGTGTTTTTGAAGATTCTATAGCCGTGGGGCAAGTGCCCAAAGATATTAGGATTTGGTCATTTCAGAATGGGCTTGCAACTGGTTCAACATTACATTATAAACTTTAAGACTTGTTTGACATTGCTGGTATTGCATATACGAAGTTACTAAAGACAATAAAAAGAAATTGGTTATTTTAATGCAGTAAACTGTAATACTTTATGGGTAAATTGTAGGGCATCTTTTACTTGATTTGTACACCACTCAATATGATCAGGTTTTTAAAAATTAGACTTGAAATGTGACATTTTTAATAGGAATGAAAATACATTTTCATATGAGAAACTTGCATATCAGAGTAAAAAATGTGTACTCTGTGCCAGACCACAATGGTTAGCGGCATGTATTCAGAGAAGGAATGCTTGATGATAGACATTGCAGTGATGTTTCTAATGATCGATATACTGTAGGTGTTCCTAACAATAATAATTTTAACTTTGTAGGGGATCCTGTGGGGAATGATACTTTTAAGGGGAATCAGGAGATGGATAATACTTCTTTGGGGTATTATCCATCCCAGCTACTGGAGTTTCTGCCCTACTCAGAGGTCACCACAATTACAGAACATTAGGGAGTTGAGTAAACTGACCATTGTAGTGGAATGTTTTCTAGAACCTCATTTTTCAATCTAATGGGCAGGGGGGAACTGATCGGCAGGGGCAGGGGATGACTGACAGAATTTTATAATTAGCTCTTCACTTCATGAAGTAGTTTTGAATATAATGCTTTTGAAGATTTTTTATTATAGCAACATTGTAATTACTAAAACACATTTTGATATTCTTAAAAAGGGACTAATCTTTGTACCCACTATATTTCTGACCACTGTTGACTCCTTATGGAAATTGAAACTCTTCACAAAGAGATTGAGGAATGTAATAATGTTAAGAGGCAATGTAACACATTTAATCCCCCATTATTATCCCCAATATTGTCTTTTGAAAAATATATGAGATGTATATTAGGGATTTTGAGTGTTAAACGCTCTAGGCATGAGATATTTTAATTTAACTTTGAAACAGATGCAGATAATAAGTGAGTTAGTAGAAATATTTTGAAAGAGACGAGTAGAAATGGGAACAGCTGTTGCCCCAACCTTCGCTAATACTGTACTGAGGTTTTGGGAAATTGTGCTTTTTAACAGTAAATTATATAAGTTGTGCCATATTACAAATGTTTAGATGATTAACTGATTTTGCGACTTGGACTTTATTATTTATAAATATATAGATAACATACTTCAAATATTTATTGAAAACAAACCTGGTCTAATTTTTTTTTTTTTTTTTACACTTTAGAAGTGCCAACCCTTTGTGGCAGAAGTGTAATTTAGTAATTAGTTAATTTAGTTAAGGGTCAGTTTATCTGGCTCTGTTGTATGGTGTCTGATGATTTAATTTTTTAGTATGAGGTTGAAATGTTAAAAAGGTTGTTTACCGAATGAGGATATCCACTGGATTTGGTTGAGGAAATGGTTAGTGAGGTTATTACTAGATCATCACATTAATTTTTTACCTTTGTAATTACTATTAGGAAGGGGAATAGGATGATTGAAAGACTGCAGTGGCACTGTCTTACAATAAAACTGATATAAACAGCTTAAGAATGTTATTAATAAGAACTGAAAGGAGTGTTTTGATTTATTTGACAAAGTGTTTAAAGAACTCAAATTTCTATACAAGAGGTGAAGAAACTTAAATGTTATTTTAGAGGGTTACAATAAAACAAAAATTAAAAGGTTGGAAGAGAATGTCAAAATGCGGGTCTTGCGCACAATGCCATTTTATTTACAAGAGAAGTAATGTTACAGTTGCCTCATACCTCAGAGTACTTAGTGGGAATGGAAGATTTAATTGCATCATCACTGAGGTGATTTATTTAGCACAATAACCTGCGAGTCATTTTATTTATGCAAGTCACAAAGGCGATTAATACAGAAAATGCATGAACATCTTTATTCTAGTAAAAGGAGGGATGAGAGTAATGCCTTTTTAAACATAAGAAGAAATGTACGAATTTTAAAAAGTTTTTATTTCTCATTTTAGAAAAGATATCCTACAATATTACAGGTGATAAATGGGAGTCCCAAATAGAAGAGAGAGAATGTTTATGGCAAATTAAGTTAAATGACACACAATAGTCAGGTATCAATGACAAAATTAATATTAATAGTATGAAGACTTTGAAAGTAGACACTATAAAGTGATTACAGTCCTGTTATAGTTATAATTACACTTTTGTAACTGCAATATTTAATACTATGGCTATTTTATTAATTTGCTTGAAGATACATTTGTTCAAATTTTATGTGATTGTAAATTATCATTTCATTTTTTTGTTTGAATGCTTCATATTTTCAGTAATGACAATATATTGAGAGATGTTTTTGAGTTTAAGAATGTTTTACTGCTGAATATTTATGAGGGTCTTTAAATGATTTTGTTTATTTGGGTAATGAATGACTGTTTATAATGGGGTGTTGAATTGTCTGTTATTCTGTTGAAGTTTAATATGTTTATCCCCTCGATGTTTTCCTGTTCAGTGTACTCACCACTTACAATACATTATCGTGGAGTTTTTGTAATTTCACTCGGCCCTAACCTCAGCAGACAGCACCCCTGTAGAGCCCGAGCTCTTGTGATACCTCTGGCCACAGTATTTCAGGGTTTCAATCATTTAAACCTAGAGTCTACAGTGTACATTTGAACCTTTTTCTAAACAATTACTATGTGCAAATGCTTGTGTTTAAATTGATTCTGAGTTAACAACCATGGTGTGCACACTAAACTGAGGGTGCCGTAACCTTAGTTTCTTCTCTCCATCTTATATTGGCCAAAGTGATATTGCGTCTGTAGCAGCCATTTTCCACAAAGTAATCCTATGTTAGCAACCTACCATTGAACCAAAACTGCAGTCGATACATAGCTAAATATTTCATTCTATGCTAGCTACTTTCTTTATTGCCATAAAACTAGGCAAAGCATACAAAGTTTACACATTCTATGTAAGGGTCATTCCACTGTGCTAAATTACAAGTCAAGGTCTTTTCCTGTACATTATTTTACTTAGTTAACAGGCTCTCTCTCACCTGGTGAATACAATCATCATACTGACTGAACGTGAATGAATTCAGGCATTGTTCTGATTAAAATTGTGTTTTAAAAACTAGAATAAATAGAACAGTTAGAGCTGTAAAACAGACTATATCCTCCTACTGATTGTTTTTTGTAGATTTCTTGTAATGCTCTGCCACGAGGACCTGGCCCAACCCACTCCATTCACCCTTTGCTTTTCTCAGGCTCACTCCACTCCCCTACCCTACTACGATTCCCACCCACCCCCACATCCACTAGACTTGTAGCTAGATAAACCACACCCAGTCCCACCCAGCCTATCCGTGCCTATGTTTCACATCACTATTCCCACCAACTTAACCACACCCTGTCCAGCATCAGTCCTCCCCCACGTACACTCAGTTTTCTACTCAAGTACCTAACCTCCACCATGCACCTATACTACTCAACAATACCCAATATATCTCTGCTTCTCCTTCTTTACCTCGCCTACAGTTTCACCTCTCTTAACTCGTACCACATCAATCAACTCTACTCACCCACATTCCCTTTATGCTACCACACCCCTAACACTCACTATTTCACCAACATTAGTCCACAACTCTAACTTCAATACCACACTACTCCAACCCTTCAAACAATTACACACTCACAACCCATACTACTCTACCATTAGTTACCACAAATTAAGTATCAAACTTAGACTCTTGCTACTGCACTCTCTAAATCAACTTAAACTCCAAGCTGACATCCACCCTAACCCAGGACCCAACAACAACCACTCACCCATCAACCTCTCTCTCCCACCTATCACCTTAACAATACACATGAAAGCACCATGCCACTCCCATCTGTACCCCCCACTACCTAACAAATCCAATTCAGACCTGCTCTTAACTAACTTCAATCTATGCAGTATAACCAATAAGGCTAGTGACTTCAATGCAGTCCTAGCCACCTACTCCCCAGACATAGCTGTCATCACAAAAACCTGGTTAAACCCCCACATAAAAGACACAGAATTCACCAGAACAGGCTATAACATCATTAGACTAGAGAGATTAAATAAAAGAGGTGATGGTGTAGCCATAATATTCAAGGACACCCTTAAATTTTTTCAGCTAAGCTGCACTCCCCCAGACCAGCCCAATTCAGAAATCCTAACTGCACATGTAGACATCAACCCAAACAAATCTATAATTGTCATAGTCACCTATCTTGCCCTGGTAATAACCTACACTCCATAGCAAGTCTACTAGCATGGGCTTCTGGTAACTTCAACCAGGACATTATCATTCTAGGTGACTTCAACCTTGACTGGAACTCCCGTGAAACCAACAACCCCACAATTTTTTTAAATCTATTTGACTTGACCCAAACAATAACCTGTCCTACCCACATCAACAAACGTTCCAAAAACAGTCTACATTAGACTGGATTTTAACTAATAAGCCCATCTATGGTTACTTATTAGGGTGTCTCCTCGATTCCCTCAGTGGCCACACTCCTAGCTTCCTATACAGAAAATGTGTCCATACTCATTACAACATAACTTACAACATAACTTACAAATACATCTGTAGTAAGAAACACTTCTCCCCCTCATTATTCAATCAACTGCTCCAACAACACAACTGGGCTCCTCTCAAAGACCTGCAACTAGATTTAACAGTTCAGTACTTTAACAGTACCTTCCTTAAGATACTTAATCTTGCTCCCATCAGGAAAATTCACTCAAAAGCCAAATCCCTGCCTTGGTTAACAACAAATACTAAACTGTTACTAAATAGCAGAGACGGGGCATAGGCCACCTACCAGGGCATGGGCCACCTACCATACTACCAGAGACAACACAAGCCTCTCTGACTAACAACAGCTTAGAAATCTAGCTAAAAAACAAATCAAGAAGGACAAACAAAACTGCGTCCTGACCTGTCAACAGACAAACCAAAACAATCCCCAAAAATTCTGGAAAACCATCAACTTTCTCCTCAAACCCAACCATTCCCCAACCCCAACCCTAACCTCTTCAAACAACACTGACTCAATAGCTAATCAGTTCAACTCCCACTTTATTAATACTGCTACCTCCCTGTTAGGTGTCCAACCTAACAACGCTCTCTCTCCCCCATTCATCTCTAGATCATCCCACCCTCTTCACCTTTACACCCATCCAAACTAGTTACTTAAAAAGACTCCTGACCAAACTAAAACCCTGCTGTGTTGCAGCTGACAAACTCCCAAATGTAGCTGCTCACGCTATTGGCCTACCCCATAACTATCCTGATTGACTGATTCCTTTCAGAATAATACGTCCCAATGCAGTGGAAGATTTCCCATATCATTCTCCTCCACAAAGGTGGACCATCCAAAAAACTTACAAACTACTGTCACTTAGCCATCCTGTCTCCCCTTGCAAAAATACTTGAAAAGTGCATCCACAATCAACTCCTCACTAACAACCTATTATCCAGTTCCCAGCATGGATTTAGACCCAAACATAGTATTAGCACTGCCCTGCTATCATTCACCAATACCATTCATCAACTGTTAAATTAAGGACAACTTGTCTCCTCCATCTTTCTTGATATGTCCAAAGCTTTTGACACCGTTTCCCATTAGCTACTACTAAACAAACTTTTATCCTATGGTCTACAGTCCACATCCCTGTTCTGGTTCAAGATCTATCTTTCCAATCATCAGCAAGCTACTAAATGGGAAAATAATATTTCCCCCCATCTCTGTAGGAGTACCCCAAGGCTCCATACTTGGCCCTCTGCTTTTTAGCATATTTACAAATGATCTCAACTCTGCTACTAATCACGCCTCCATTGTCCAGTATGCTGATGATTCTACACGTATCTGCTCAGCCCCATCTCCCCAGGACCTTCAAACAAAAATGCAAATTTCCTTCCAAAACATAGAAAAATACCTTGCAGAACATCAACTTATTCTAAACCCAAACAAAACCAAGATATTAGTCTTCAGTAATACGAAATCTAATCCCAGCCAGTTTCCACTCTCAATCCTCTCATCCAGTGGTATCAAGCTAGTTCCCATGAGCCAAACTAAACTCCTAGGTGTGACAATTGATGAACATCTAAGATCTGACAAACATATTTCCTTGACAATCAAAAAAGTGCATACCAAACTAGGCGGCCTCTACAGAGCAAAGCCATTCCTAACCCACAGCAGTAGGCTGGAAACTGCCCAATCTCACCTGCTCTCGACTCTATGTTTCTCCCATTTTCACCAGTCTGCTTAAGACTGATCTCAATAATCTAGAAGCTTGCTACAACAGAATAGCCAAATTCGCAACCAGTCACCCACACAGAACTCACCACTGCTCATCTCTCAACTAAACTGGCTAGAACTGCCTAACCTCCTATCCTTCAATCAACTCACCAACCCGACAAACTCCTTGCTCTTGCTAACCTAGTACAACCTAGCTGCAAGTTGATATCTGTGTTAGAAGCAGTATTTAGAACATACCTAGAGCCTGTTTATTGCATTTTTTTGTGTTGCATGTAATTTAAAATTGTTTTTTCTTAAAATTGCATTTTATCTGCCTCTGACCTAGCACACACGTGCTGGGGTCATTTATTGAACTGTTCTGACTAGTTTGCTATATGTGTGTCTCTGCTATCCTTAAACAAAAACAAAAAAACTTGCTATTTTCCCACTTTCTATAATTTAAAAAAAAAAGTTCAGTTACAGGGTTGCTGTTCTGAACTGTTTGTAAGTTTCTTGGATGCCAGTGCTTACTTGGGCTAAAGGGAAGTCTCTGTGTTCACCAGTGGCAGTGGTTAACACTGAGCAGCCTGCCTGTCCCTGTAGGAGGGGTTACTGCCTAGAAAGTGTAGTTAGTTTTATTGGCCATTTTGGGTCAATTCCAAACTCCTTGATCTCTCTCTCTTAAAACCCTGCAACTCTCTTTTTGCACGGTCTTGCACACAGAGCAGCGTTTGTTAGCTGGGGTATACTGTTCCTGGCTCCTCCAAACTCTGCGCTGCAAATTTTCCCTTAGAACTAGGCAAGCCTCAACTCCAAGTGCTTCAGATCAATTGCTCTTATTGCAGCACTTGCATAACCAAAATCAGCACTTGTCCAAATCTCCTAGACAGCACTATTATTTTCCAAATCCCCTAGACAGCACTATTATAATGCAGCATAAGACCCTCGATTGTCCGCAAGACAAGTGAAATTTACTTGTCCAAGCATGTCCAAAGGTCAGCTTCAGGTGTAGTCTCCAGTTCATCTGGTGGAGTTGGGCATCCTGAGGCAATGTCACAACTGCCTCATGTATACAGACAACCCTCTCCTCTTACCTCTAGACACAAACACTTGTGAGAGATGCAGATACACAGCCAGATTGGAGGCTAAGCACTCTCAACCCATGACTGTAACAGACAGTCAAGAGGAGAAGAGAGACACTAGGATCACACCACCAGTGACACATGGATCTGCAAAACAAGTACTGGCAAAACATACACATAAATACACAAAAACATATTCGGAGGCACTAGGTACCAATCTGAAAAAGAAACTGGGCCCTCCAAAGCAGACAAGCAAGCAACCTGCACCTCCAAACACAAGCCAGAAAACACACAATTCACCTCAGCAGTGTGCCTCATGACAGCCCCTAAGGCAAAACACCATACCAAACATGCTAGTAATAGGAGACTCTATAGTAAAGCACACAGATGTTCCACTCACCAGGCTGAACAAGGAGAAGGTTACTGTCAGCTGCCTGTCGGGTGCTAGGATCTGCCACATAACACAGGCACTTAGGTCACTCCAGAACAAGTAGAAGTATGACGCTGTCATTGGACATGACATGTTGGTGTGAATGATCTAACATGTACCTCCCTGGACTACACGAAAAGAGACATTGAGGAGCTCTCTGATCATGTAGGCCAAGCTGGTATGACCCTGACCTTGAGTAGCATACTACCTTCACCTAGAATGATACCACAATACTAAGACAAAATCATCAATTTCAACAACTGGCTAAGCTTCTGGTGTCATTCTAAGGGGATCCAGTGTCTGTCTGCCTGGGATGACATGATAGACAAGCCTCGCTGTTTCACCAGAGATGGTTTGCACCTGTCACCCCTAGGCTTTTGTATACTGGCCAAGGCTCTTGCCGTCCCCATAGTGCCTTTTTTAGGCAAAGCTCAAAGGACAAACCAACTGCCATAACCAGCACAGGTAACCAAAAACTAAGGGTAATGCTACTCAACGCCAGAAGTCTCAACCTCAAAATGCACGCACTCGAGGCACTCATCAGTATGGAGAAAATCGATGTTTGTGCAGTGACAGAAACCTGGTTCAAAGCTCCAGAGAGCACCCCAGCACTACCAGGTTACAATTCATATCATACCTTCTGGCCTCAGTTACCGGATTGCAGTACAAAGCGCAGAGGTGTATCCATATTCATAAAGGATACCCACATCTCCAGGTTAGTGGTGCAGCATGATGCCCCAGAGATCATCCATGTGCAACTATTAGCAGGCAAAACCACATTTCAAGTTGTAGCCTGTTATAGATCGCCCACCATCTCCCAAGATGCTCACTCAGCATTCCTTGAGGCATTGGAAAATATAAAGGTCCTACTCAACACCATAATTCTGGGTGATTTGAACTACCCTGGTATAGACTGGGCGAACTACCAAAGTTCTAACTCCTATGCCCAGTGGTTCATCGAATTTATAAATTCAAATGCCCTTGAACAACTGGTATGTTCTCCCACTAGAGGGGATAACATATTGGATTTAGTCATCACAAATATGGACGCCCATTGTACCACACCCATTATCACTCCCTCTCTGGTCAGATCAGACCACAAACTGATAACCCTGGACATCCTCACTCCTCCACCTCCCCCAGTCAAAGAAACCATTGTAAAAAACCTTTCCAAAGCAAACTTCAAACTACTTGTGTCAGAAGTGGAAAGCTTCACTATTCCCTTGCAGAAGGATAATGATATCCAGGATGCAGAATCCTACACCAAGGCACTTTATATACATCTTCAGGATTGCATGGACCATGCTATCCAAAATAAAACCAAGATTCCTTCCTCAAGCAAGAAGAAACCAGTCTGGTGGACCCCGGCCAGAAGCAAACTATACAATAAAAGGAGGAGACTTATACAAAAAAAGGCCAAATCTCAAGTAGAAAAATCACCCCTGATCAGCATTAGAAAGAAATTGAAGGCCCTCATCAAGTCAGCTAAAGCCAATTTCGAAATGAAAGTTGCCAAGGATAACCATAAGGCCTTCTATGGTTACGTCAAAAACCTAAATGGCAATTCTCAGGTCTGTTCTGAGCTAGTACAAAATGGAACAAAATACACTGACCCCACTGACATTGCCAACATCTTGGCTGACAGGTTCAGTGCAAACTTCTCCCCCCTCACCACCTACAGGGCCTATTACTATTCCAGGGGAATGTGTAACTCCAATTATTACTGATACGTTGGTTAATAAGGCTCTATCTGAAGCTAAAAACACTGCCTCCATGGGACCAGATGGTGTCCAGGGCTGTGTTATACGCAAGCTCCAAAATGAATTAACCCCGCATCTGAATACCCTGTTCAGTCTCAGCCTCTTGACAGGATATGTGCCCATAGAATGGCACACAGCAACGGTGGTTCCACTGCACAAGGGTGGGCCCACAACCAACCCTGGGAACTATCCACCAATAAGCCTGACCAGTCTGATCTGTAAGGCAGTGGAGCGAATCATTATGGAACTCATAAATGGAGAGATTGGGAACCTCCAAACACTTGACCCCACATGGTTCGGATTGGTCAAGGGCAGATCATGCCTCCTGAACCTGGTGGATGACTTTGAGACAGTTACTCAGGCTATAGATAAGGGAAAGGAGGTACACATGGCTTACCTTGACCTTGCTAAAGCATTTGACACCATTCCCCACTCGAGCATTATTGATAAACTCACGAACCTGGGCATAAACCCTTATGTCACAAGATGGATCACAAACTGGCTCTCAGACAGATCCCACAAAGTAAGAGTAGTGGGATCTATGTCCGAATCCAGACCAGTAACAAGCGGTGTGCCTCAGGGCTCTGTCCTGGGGCCCCTCTTGTTTGGCATATACTTCTCAGAAGTACAGGCAAGCACTGAAGGGCTGCAGCTGACCAAGTTTGTGGATGACTGCAAACTGTGTGCTATAATAGAGTCTCCGGCCAACATGGATATCCTCCAGAAGGGCCTTAATGAGACTGATGCATGGTGTCAAAGCCATGGTCTCAAGCTAAATGCTAATAAATGCGTAGTAATCCCCTTTGGAAAAAAATAGAGTACCCGTGAACTACCACATAGGAGGTAACCCCCTGAAATCTGAAGAAGTAATAAGGGATCTAGGGACCCAAGCAGATAGTCAGCTTTTCTTTGATAACCATGTTGCCAAGGTGGTTAGAAAATCCTTCTGTGTGACCCATCTGATCATGAAAGGGTTCGCATCAAGATCTAAGGATGTAGTGGTGCCCCTCTACTCTTCCCTCATCAGACCCATTATTGAGTACAATGCACCAATTGGAATGTACCTGGCTTGGCATCTCCAGCAGCTGGAGAGACCACAGAGGTACCTCACTAAGAGGATTACTGGCCTCAAACAGTTGCCCTATGCAGCACGATTGAAAAAACTAAGGCTTTTCTCTGTTGCATACCGCCTTCTCAGAGGCAATTTCTGTTAACATACAGAGCTATGTCCAACCCAGAACTGTTGAACATGCTCCATCTTAGCAAAACCAAATCTACTCGAGCTACATGCTCTAGGGATATAAACCTCAGCACAACAATGAATAGAACATGCTGGAGGGATAGATTCCTTTCACAGAGACTTCCCTTGCTATGGAGCAAGGTTCCGATCTACATAAGACCACTATCACTCTTCAAAAGGAACCTTGACGAGTGGATGGGTAACAAAGTTCACACCAGGGATCATACCAACAGCTCTACTAGATAGGGGCCAAGGGTACTAGCTGCTAGATCAAGGGCCTAGGGAACTAACCAAAGGGGTGGTGAATACCGTACAACGTGACTGGGCTAATATATGCCTTTGGGCAGATAGCCCAGTACCTACCTATGAACCTATGTCAGGCCCCTCAGATCATCAGAAAAACTCATGCTACAAGTTACCCGCTCCCACAATCTTCATGGTGACTCCCTATATTCACAAGATGGCCAAGCTATGGAACACACTTCCTCAGCCCGTC
This sequence comes from Protopterus annectens, assembly GCF_019279795.1. Taxonomy (NCBI): domain Eukaryota; kingdom Metazoa; phylum Chordata; order Ceratodontiformes; family Protopteridae; genus Protopterus; species Protopterus annectens. The sequence goes on along the minus strand of NC_056750.1, from coordinate 734,558,424 downwards.
ACAAAAAAAAAAGCAAACAGCCATGAGTTCATGTTGTAATGTGGTTGTATTTTAGCTTTTTAGCTATGCCTGTATCACCTTTAATAATATGCATTGTACTTAACTTCTTAATTGTTTAAATAATGGAGCTTTTCTCCCCGAGTCTCTGCTGAAAATGGGATCCTGGCCCAGTCAGACACTACCCGCTTAACAAATACTTTATCAACAAAAGCTTTTGACATTTTTTTCCTTTGGTCATTAAGAAGGCACTGCAATGGCTTGCCAGTGTTCTTTGTTTATATTCTTGGTTACACTAGAATGGATGTTTTTTTGGTTCTCACTGTAGCCATTTCCTAGCTAATACTTGAGAAATTGCATTATTGTCCAAAAGAAAAATCACTTTTTTTTTCGCAGCCTATCCTTCCTTACCACTGATGCTGCCCAAATAGTTATGCACTGTAAAATGTCATATCCTTCTTCCATTCTGATGGCACTCTTCTTTCAAAGTTCACAAAAAACATTCAGCATCGAAGTATGTCCCCATCCCATTTCCCTCCGTCAGATGTATAAAAGGATGCTGGCATACATCCAGCAGACACTCCTCTTGCCAAAACAAATATACCACCAAAATTAGACAGAGATGGTAGATGAGTAGTTGAGAGTGGAGTCATCTACATACTGAAGAAGGCAAGCTTGCTGAGAAGAGGTATATGGGCTGTTTCTGAAAATTTTACAGAGCAGTGGAATGAGAATAGAGCCTTGAAGAGCACCTGTTTTAACTAGAAAAAAAGAGAAGAAAACCATTTGACACCCAGATATGTATGAGGTTGTTGGAGAACCATTAAACAGCTGATTTGGAAAGGCCTAGAGAGCACATTTGAGTCAGAAGTTTCTCATTTGACACTGCCAAAGGCTTTTGAGACATCTAGAAAAACAGGAGAGAGAAACATTCCTTGGTCCACTAGCCTTAAGGTTTCAGAAATGATGAACAGACAATACTGGTGCTATGGTCTGGTCAGAAACCATATTATTTTGGTTATGAGATCAGTTCGTAAAAAGTACTGAAGGAGTTGCTTATGAATACTCTCTAACAAGATCTTATAAAAGGGTCAGGATGAAAACTGGCCTAAAGTTAGAGATTTCAGAAGAATTATTGCCATTACTGGGGGTAATAATAAAGAATTTTTTCCAAAGGGTGGGGACATGGTTGTCTTCGATAGATCTACTAATAATTAAGACTGGGTATGCCATAGAGTCTGCAGAAAGCTTAAGGTACTCGAGAGAGATCATCAGCATAGGGAAAGCAGGGTTTCAGTTTCTACAGTATCTGTTTAACATATGATGTGGAGTCAGGTTGAAGAATAAAGGCAGGGATGTAAGAGACAGTAGAATTTTTAGGTTGATTAAATGGTTGAGGAGAGATTGAGGTAAGAGAGGATATGACGCTGATGAAGGAAGTGTTAAATTTGGTAGCCATTTCTGAGTGGGGATAAATTTGGATAGGAGTTTGGTGAGGAAGGAGAGCCAGGTTAAAAAATTTTCTCAACTGAGCGCTGAATTTTTTGTGTTTTTTTCTGCATTTAATTGTTATAATAAATCCATGAAGCATAGGGTTTATGTAATTTTGACACTGAATAAGGAAGTTTTTAGAAAATGCAGAAGTGATAGGTTTGCTGTTCACCTCTCGAGACGAGTAGAATATTATGCATCTACCAAAATATATTTACATCAAGGCAAATTATATATAATAAATTTTATTGTACTTGCACATTATTTATAATATGGAAGGACTTGCCTTATAGTCCTGAAGCTGCATATTACTGGTGGCTCATGAGTACCCTGATGGAGGATTAATTGTGAGATATTTGACGGGGGAGTGTTACAAAAGTACTTCTATGCTCCATGGACCTTTTGGATAAAGTGAGGATATAGTTTCAAACATTTACTGGCACTTTGCTGCTGTACGCAAAGTGATCAGTGAATCTAGAACTTTATTTTAATTTTGAGTGCTCTCCGATAATACAGAAACAATAACCATGAACAAATAAGAGCAGCTCAACAAATTGAACAAACAAAAGATAATAAATTCAAATGGATACAAAGCTGTAACCAGTTTCAGTAGCTCAAGTCAGAGAAAATAAATCAGCGGTAAAGGAAAATGCTTTCATATTTTTTAAAATATATAATGCTGAGAAAAATATGCACCAGTGAAGTGCATCACATCTGCAATAATGCAAAATATCATTTTTTTCCTTAAGTCAGTAAAATGAATTGGTGCAGTGACTATCTTTGTTAGCAGCACTATGTTTTGTAGTTATCAGTGTGATATCAGTCATATCTGGAATTTCTGTAAAACTGAGTTTCAGGCACATGGCATTGCTTTTAAAAATATCTTCAGTGTGGAAAAAACTTTTAGTAAATCTGGTAGGTGAAGTATCTAGAAAGTAACAAGTATGGGATGCATTTTCGGCCTGTCTTTATTTCAAAGTTTTCAAAGTTGAGAAACTTATCCTTGGATAAGTAACAGATGTAAACATCTTTTCAATTGAGGTGAGTCTGTCTGCAATATATTGTAAGTGAATACTGCATCATTAAATATAGTTGTAATAAAGAAATGTGTGTCTACATGGCACGAAAAAAAGTGTGGTTGAACCCTACACTCTTTTTACCTTATCTACTAGATTAACTGTAAATACAATTTTTTAGCAATTGTTTATTTCTTTTTTAATGTCATGCCTCAAAGAATTACCCTTATTTTAAAAGCAGCCTTGAATGTTATTTCTTTTTATATAAGAGCTACTTTATATTCAAAATTTCAGCCAGTGCCCGGATGGAGCAAACTGCTGCCCCTGTTAAATCTTAAATTAACCATGAAAGGCATCTTGGTAGCTGTTTAGAAATACAAGCCACTGGTATCAACTACAAAGCATTAAAAATATTCCTATAGTGGCATTTATATTCTTTTCCTTCTGTGTTTCAACTTATGTACTTATATTACATGCATTTGTTATGTCATTAAAGACTGACATGATGAAAGTACTTCAAATCATAAATGACTAATAGCTTATAGAAAGTGTCAGCATGTGCAACACACTGATGTATGTATATTAATAATACATCACTAAGCTATCCACTGAGTTTTGCATCAGCAAGAAGAGAAGGAAGAGAAATGAAGTTCTATTACACAATTGCAACAACTATAAAGATAAAATATGTATTTTTAACTAATGTGACTGCATTATACTAGTATATTTTGTTTGTGTGTAGATAACATTGGTTTACTCAGAGTTATTTTGTTTGGTCAGTTGAGCTTACCTTCACAACTAAACAAAGCATGCCATGGTAAACTTTGAAAATGTATGTGCATTTAATATGCACATCAATCGTCAGGCCTTGATGGGCAAGCAGGCCTTGCCTCTTCACTCCTCCCTCTTCCTTCTCTTCTGTCTCTAGGGATCCAAATCAGTCTCTGCTCACCTAAACCATAGAGACTCGAACAATGTGCTGGCCCCACAGAACTAACGAGGATTAATAACACTTGTAACTGATGCAGTATCCATGTTTGCTACAGTTTTCTCTGTCCTCTACAAGGGTAGGGTACAAGCCTTTGCGGTAATCTTGATAAGCTACAATTTCAACATGCCCTACAACTACTTTTATTTTTACTTTACTTTACATTTATTAGCATTTTCACATTTTTTCCCCAAGCTGTTGCTGTTCGCATCTGGGAATGTCCAACAAATGCCAGTGCACCCCAGTTAGTCTTTGTGTAAGAAAAACAACATAAAGCGATCTCATAAAAAAATTCATTCACAACAATCCAATACCTGGTGAGTAATAGTTCAGTTCAATTTACTAACAGTTCAGATTAATTCAACATACTGCAATGATCAGAATGATGCCAGGCACAAAAGAAAAACAAACCTTTTATTCCTTGTAGGTTTACAAGAAAAAACAGACGCATTGTTTTCACTAATGACACATTCCTCAGTACAATCTAAACACGTTGGTCTTTTTTCTCTTTAAATATTGTGGGGTAAATATGTCATAAGAGTCCGCTCCAGTAATAATGCATGGAGTATAAATCAGATTGCAGAACTGGGGTCAATTTCTGTGGGAAAATAGCTGAAATTAAAACTATTTAAAAAGTTTGTCTGAAAGTCAAAATGTATTAAAATCTGCTATGGCAGTTATTTATCTCACGGTACATATGCTGTTGACATACAGAATCAATGGAGAAGGATTTCCTACTTTATTGGAAATGAAAGTTTGTGTAGCATTAATCATTCTTGCTATGAGAGTTTCATTGTTTGATCAGGGACACATCTGACATTGATTCTGCATCAACAGAATATTGTTGGTCTAAGGAGGTCATTGTTCCACTATATTCAGCATTAATCAGACCTATCACCGAGTACAATGCCCTCTTTGGAATGTACCATACCAGTCATATCCAACAAGTGGAATGTCCACTGACGTCCCTCACTAAAAGTGTACAGGACATAACATATCCTGTGCTGACTGGCTCAAAGTCCTATCTTTGTATCCTGTCATCTACAGGCTGTTGACAGGAGATCTATGCCTAGCATATATTGCATTGTCAGAACCCACTCTGATGGACCTTCATGTTCGCAAAATAAGCAGCACCAGAATTATCTATTCTAAAGACTGAAACCTTGCCTGTGCTCTAAATGGGACCTACTGGAAAGACTGAAATGGATCCCAGAGACTAGCTCTTCTCTGGAGTATACTTTTCATCCATGTGAAAAAAAGTTCCTTCCTAATCCAATTTATAATTGAATGGGAAACAGGGAATTCATCCCTAGTTTAGCACTTTTGTGTCTAATGCACACAGGCAGCCTGTTAATAGTTAATCTCCCAGGCCCTTCCATGTAAATGTTTCCCCCGTGCTTGAACTTATCAAAGGTACCAGAACTTGTCAGTAACTGGGATGCATGGCTCGCCTTAAAAAGGCCCTAGAGTTTGTTAGCCTTGTACAACACCTATGAATCTGCGAAAAAGCAAGTACATTGAGTCATGGGTATATCTTGTCTGATGTATTTTTAACATTTTGGCATAAAAGTGCACAGCCAGGACAAAATAATTTAGGGAAGTTATGGGAGAGCTCTGAGGGCACAGGGAGTACTTTATTTTATTTTACCATTACACATATTCATATTTTTACCCTCAATATCTTCAGCTCACTGACCTATTACTGACCCAATTGTTGAAAAGCTGAACAAAGATTCCATACCTCCCAACGGTACAGATTTTTGCAGAATGTCTTGATTTTTACCTCAAATTTTTGGTCACGTTCTCATAAAATTGCAGTTTTCTGGTAAATCATTGAGGGTTGAAGTCAGAAAATGACAGTTGAGTTTCAGACTTCATACCTTTAGAAAATTCATGCAATGCATTAATGCAAAACCTGTTCTAGAAACTTTCTAAGTTTGTAAGAACAATATTTAAAAACTGTCCCTATTTTTGGGCTTTTGTCCAGATTTCTTGCTTTAAGAGGCTGAGAGGTATGACCATGAAAGCTCTTTTGATACTGATTCAGGATGGGCCTTGCTTGTAGTTTCTTGCTCTACAATATTTTAAATGAAAATATTATAGCAGAAATGCCACAAGCTTCTGGCTTTCATTTTAAGTTAAATATCTACAACAAAGATGGCAGAATGTGCAGTGGAATTCTGTTCTTTGTAGAATACTTTAAAAAACTTAAACTAAAAATGAACCTGATTTTTTCCTCCCTTTTCCCCCATTTTTAGGCAGGTAAGTTTAAGGTTATTCTCACAAGTGCACTTCTCGCAATGTCTTGGGGAATTAATCCAACTATTAAGAGATTGTGCTAAGGTACATATGCAGTTTAAGAAAATGGTGGAATGACTCAAGTTTTCTGACTTTTACCTTAAAAATAATTAAGTGATGTGTTTATATGATGTGTTTGCCTGAAATTAATTATACTAATATATGTAAATAAATAAATAATTAGGAATTTATAATTTGCTATGCCAAACGACTTTAAACCTGAGCTTAATTATGAACACTTAGTCTGAAGTACTCGTAAGGAATTCTAGTGTTCTAGGACCCAAAAGCCTCACGAAAATAAAGGAAGGAAGAAATATTTCAAATTTAAAGTTAGATCTGTGATTCATGAGTAGGTTATAAGTAAACATATGAACAATGAAACTATCTAGGTAAATATTTTATTACTGAGAGATATTTATTATAATTCATTACATGCCAATTCATTTCTGTACTAATTTCTAAACTTACACGTGCTTACATTTTAGATGGTGTTAACATAAGCATAGTTACCAGAGATAACTTGCTCTTGTTAAATGGCTGCAGCTTTCCACTCTCGCTATAGTGTGTCTTAAGGAACATCTGTTCATGTGTCTACTTGAATTAATAATAATTATGCACTTGTAGAAAATACTTTGTGTGCACATTATGTATCTGGTCCTTGTATCAGTGTAATTATATGCAAGACAAATTAGCATTTATAATATTTCAGAAGTGCAGTGAACTCTGATGACTAAGGTTTATATATTTAGTCTAATCAGGCAAATGTAGAGAACCAACAGTTCCCTTAATAGCAATTAAATATGATTATTGCTTACAGGTGGCAGAGGTGAATGCAGACAATAAAATTCATTGCACTGCAGATGTTAAAAAAATGATGTTTAGAAATCTTTTTTTTAAATGTGACTTTTGCACATTATATGACAATTCCATGAATTATCTCTGTAGCTTGCTAGATGTCATTACTTTAAATTAATGGAAAAACACAATGGAAAGGACATTTTTGCTGCCATTGCATTGCCAATAAGTGTCATGTAAGAGTCGGGTATCTATAGCTATAGCATTCGCTCGCTGTCTCTCTCTCTCTCTCTCTCTATATATATATATATATATATATATATATATATATATATATATATGTGTGTATATATGGGTCTACTCAACATGACCTAAAACTCATTTGACAGAATTTCATTTGACGGAGACCAAATCACCTAATTTTCAAAATACTGAAAACTCATTTGACTGAATCTCATTTCACTGAATTTTAAGCCATAGACATGATGTGAACGAAAAAAAGACCCGTGGTATTCCACCACAGCAAAAATACACCACGATAGAGTCCTGTGTCAAACAGCAAGCAAATTTAATGCAAAAAGTAAAAACAGCATTAAAATTGTATAGTGATAAAACGATAAGTATTTTCTGCTATTTAGACTTCTTCAGATCATTATCTTTTGGTAGCAATGCTTAGTATTTATACTAAAAACTAACCAATAAGGTTTAAAATCAATTGACTTCTAAGCCAAGCATGTCAATTCATTCTTAGTCTTTATTAGAATATCCAGTAATCTTATTTTTGTACTACTAAGTAGCCAATAGCTATGATTTAAAATTGGCGCCAAAATTATGCTAATATATTATGTTGGCCCATCCTACTTCAGCTATATGCTAATATGCACTTCTCTGCCTAGTTTTTTACTGGCTATAAGTGCAGAATATATCTTTCCAATAGATTTAGTTTTACATATCTTCCCTGTTTCCACTTTGCTGCCATCCAGTGGCCAAAGTGTAATACTAGCTTTTTAAAGATTATTCAGAAGCATTTATTTTATTTTACTTTGTCATATATATAAACTTACTATAATTAACTTCAACTAACAGGTCGCCTTTCTGGCATTTTTATATAAAATCTTCTTTTACAGTTATCTATTTATCCAGATATATGAAACAATTCTTATCTATAACTACCAAACTATTAAAATATTTCTGACACAGCCAAAAGCATGGTCACTGTGTCAACTCTGCTTCTGTCAACACAGAAATGCATAATTGCACATTGCAATTGTATATCCTTTTACTACATAAATGAAGAGTCCATTTTTCACTAAATGATCTCTAGATATATAAATAAATATATGGAATGGCGTCCCTATTCACTGCCTTGATAGAAAACAATGTCCAAATATACCTGTTGTGGAACTATCACTATTATGAGGCAAGAACATGCACACTGCTCATTTTGAATGTGGACATGATTTCCCTTACCTGACTTGCTGATTATGATAAAAAGAAACTTGCTTACTGGCTTGACTATTAAAAATACCAATAGTCGTGTAGAAAGTAGTGTTGTAGTGTTCTAAAATGTGGGTATGTCTGTCTACATTTTTAGGATCAATGTTAACTGCTGCACCATGTGCGGCCTCATGCATGTCAAATATTTAAAATAGTAGTATTTTGATCAATTGCATTGTCAATTGCGTATTTTGAAATTCAATGCCAAATTTTCAGTATTTTTGAAAATTAGGTGTTTTTTCAGTATTTTGAAATGAAATTGTGTCATTCTCTGTTTAGGTCATTTAGACAGGCTATATAGATATATATACACACACACACACACACACACACACACACACACACACACACACATACATATAACACATAATAGATATATCTCTATTCTAAACTTCTAATTCTAAATTTCTAATTTTTTCTATGGAGCAAAGTAGAAAAAAAAACAACAAACTTTTGAAATGTTTAAATATTGGTGACACATATTACACATTATTATTTTTTTCCTCCTTGGTGTAGTGCACATATGGGTCTAGTGAAACTAACTGAAAGACCTAAAAGTCCACATTCATAGCATCAACTATAAAATGCCAACAACACAAATGTTGTCATGTTACTACACGTGCACTAAGCAGTGACCTCAGTGCATGGAAAATTAAAACAAAAAGAGAGGGATAAACACAGATTTGTACCCCCTAATCCTCTGCTAATTATATATATATACTAGCTATGTGATCCTACAATGCTCCAAACACCCCCCCCCCACTAGCCAAAAGCTTTTATGTCTTGCTCTCAAAATAACCACCATCCCCTTATCCGGTGACATAAATCCTAATCCCGGACCCAAAACAATCAACCACACCCATTCAACCGTAATTCCCACAAGTTATTATGCATAGTAACCCTCAATCTCTGAAGCATCCATAATAAAATTACAGACTCCCCGCATGGATCTTTCAGCAACAACCAGACATAATTGCCACTACTGAGACCTGGCTAAAACCTCATATCAAAGAGAGAGAATTTCTCCCTCCAGACTTACAAACTATGCTATTAGACAGGCCCAGTAAATAAGGAGGAGGCATTGCACTCCTGTTTACAAACATCTACACTCTAGTCCCATTTACTGACCCCCTACCACAGTTTTCTAACGCAGAAATACGTATAACCTTCTTAAATAGGAACAACCACAAAAAAACTTTGTATCATTGCTCTCTACATACCCCTATGGAAACAGCATACCTATATTAGAAGATAAAAAGCCAAGGTGTCCAAAGGGGAAATCCAGCCACAAAATGAATAAAAACGGCTTTGTTCCAACAAACCAAAGCTGTTTTTATTCATTTTGTGGCTGGATTTCCCTTCTTTGTGTACCTTGGACTTTTTACTGGTGATTTATTTGGACCTTGGCGTGCTTTTTTTTTTTTTTTTTTTTTTACATATATTAGAAGATATCCTTACCTGGATTTCTACCAATATCAAAAATGAAACTATAATACTAAGCAATGTAAACAAGTAGCTAGAACTCAACTGCAGCAACCCAACCTCAAATATTAGTCTTTTCAACAAAGAATAAAAAAGAATAACATGCACCCTGACTATCAAGCCCACTAAACTTCTTATGCATGCCAAAGACAAAAACTGGAAGTTATGGCAAAGCACACAGAAATACCTCGGACCTACTGAAATTAAAAAAAAAACTATGCAACCAGGTAAAATAACTGGTCAGCAAAGACAAAAAAGAACATTACCTGAAACTGCAGTCCAACCACAAAACAATTCCAAAGAAATTCTGGAAATCCATTACTTCACTTCTTCACCGATGCAAATAAAGCAGCCCTTGCCCCCTTCCTGACAAATCTCCAAATAAAATAGCCTGTCTCTTTAATAGCTACTTTAACAACTCCATAGCCAACATCCCAGCAAAATTTTCTCAAACTAATTACCCCACGTCCTAGACTTCCCCATTTATGACAACCATGTACTCTCCCCTCTTCTAACACCCAACTATGACACACAGCCAATACTGACTCTACTGCCACTTTTACTGTAAAGCCTACCTGTATGTCAACTATAAATAGACTGCTACAAATGCTAAAACCTTCTCAAATGCCTCAGATGATACCCTCAGAATACCTAAAAATGGCTGCTGACAGTATCACCTCACCATACTTATCGGTAAATAACTCAAAAGGTCTTCTCCACTGAATCCTGGATGCACAATAACCCCCTAGCCATGAATCCTAATAATGCCAAAGTCATTTTATTCATCAGTAAAAAAACAACCCCCTTAAATAAAACCAAATTCACCATTTACTCACATGGTAAGGCTTTAATCTAAGTTATTAACCTCATAAAGCCCCTTGGAGTCATTATCAACGAACACTTGAAATTCGACATGCACATATACAACACAACATTTGCAAAACTCATCTTAAACTTGAAAGCAACCTTAGCCACAACCTACCTATTACCCTCACTCATGTACAGTGCCCCTCTGCTTACAAACATTGTTAGCTCTTCTAAATCAGAACTTTCAACGTTACTACAAAATTTGCTAGATTCACAACAAATTCTTATTACTCTACCCATCACTGCATAGCTCTTAAGTCACTGAAATGGCTTGAACAACTAAACTCTTTCTCCTATCTGTAACCAATTACAGCTCGTAAAATGCTCTTTAAACCTCTATATTGCCCTGCCCTTAGTTCTGCATTTAGCTACTACCTGCCAAAAAGGCCCCTTAGATCACGGGATCAAAAACTCCTACAGGTTAGCAAACCTGGTCTCCCACCCGTCCAGCTGCTTTACTCTTGCTCAATAGCCAAAAATTGACATGCTCTGCCTTTTCAAATTAGAACAACTGGAAACCCTACCTCCTTTAAAACCTCTCTACACAATCACCTGTATTCAAGCTGGATATGCCCCTGTACTAAGCCATGTAAATTACTCTTGCTATACCATTTCTTAATGACCCTATTTCACGTGGTCATACAACACTAATCTAAAAAGAAACCACAGAGAAATTGTTCATATAAATCCTTACTTGAAACTTCAACTTACGAATTATGCCATTATTGTTTTTTTTACTGTGTATTTTGTACAAATCTCTGCTCATTTCCTATTCTGTACAATTTATACTATTTTTATTTACTATGTATTTTGTATAAATTTAGTCTTGCAACTCAAGTCTTGTAATTTTAACTGTTAAAATGTATGATGGAGCTTTAAAATTTTGTACTGTGGAGCTTTTCTCCCAGGGACTTCACTGAAAATGGGTTATCTATTGCCCAGTGGACTTTCCAGGTAAATAAAATGCAAATAAATAAAAGAAAATAAATAAATTAGAAGGTAATATATAATTACCAACCATGGGATGGGTAATGTTAAGCCAAAGCCGTAGATGAGGGTAAGGTGGTTCACACAGCCTATCTAGATCTTGTCAACGATTTCGACACCATTCCCCGCTCTGGAATTATAGATAAACTCACTAAACTAGATATAAATCCCAATGTCACAAGATGGGTTGCCAACTGGCTCACTGACAATAACCCACACTGTGAAAGTAGCAGACTCCAAATCCGACCAGTGACAAGTGGAGTACCACAGGGTTCAGTCCTGGGTCCTCTCCTGTTTGGTATCTACTTCTCAGATGTACAGGCTAACACAGAAGGTCTATGGCTAACGAAGTTCGCAGATGAGTGCAAAATAGGAGCCATAATCAAAACTCCTAATGATGTGGACATCCTACGAAAGGGCATCACTGAGACAGATGCCTGGTGTCAAAGCCATGGTCTCAAGCTCAATGCCAAAAAGTGCATTGTCAACCCTTTTGGTAAAAAAAACTGTACCCATGTACTACCACATAGGTGGTAGTCTACTTAACACCAAAAGTGTGATAAGAGACCTTGAGAACACAGATGGACAGTAGTTTCTTTTTTGATAATCACATCACCACAGTATTCAGGAAATCCTTCTACGTGGCACACCTCATCACAAAAGGCTTCTCATCCAGGAAAAAAGAGGTCATTCTTCCCCTCTACTCATCACTCATTAGACCCATTATAAAGTACAACGTCCCTTTTGGTATGTACTTCACAAGACATCTACAACAACTAGAAAGGCTATAGAAATACCTCGCAAAGGGGATTACTGGCCTCAAACAGATGCCCTATGCAGACAGTCTCAAAAAACTCCAGCTTTGCTCTGTCGTATATCGCCTAGTCAGAGGCGATCTCTGCCTAACATACAAAGCTATGTCAAATCCAGAACTGTTGGAAATGCTCCACTTAAAGAAATTCCAGTCCCTCCTTGCTACATGCTCTAGGGGACCTAAAACTTGTCACCACAATAAACAGAACATGCTGGAGGGATAGATTCCTGTCCCAGAGACTTCCCATACTCTGGAACAAACAACCTATCTATATCAAACAAAGCTCCTCATTAGCACTCTTCAAGAAAAATCTTGATGATTGGATGGGAGATAGGAAATTTACCCCGGGGATCACTTCTGTGGCTCTGCTTGACAGGAGCACAGGAAAATAATTTTCTTGGGTGGCAAAAGCCAGGGTACCTTTTTGGTTAGGCTTATATAGGCCCTAGGGCCAATTGCCTAGTACCTACCTATGAACCTATAACCAAATGGTATAAGTTACTTGGAGCACAAAAAGGGAATTTGTCTAGGTTTAAAATGGCCATAAGGGCAGCTAGCCTAAGTAATTGCCTACAGTACCTATGAACCTATAAGGCCAAATGAAGTATTATTTAATAGAACTTGGGATATAATAGATATTAGTAAAAAGATACAGCTGTATCTATAGCAAAAAGGATGACGGGGTTGAAGGATTAACTGCAAATATTTTTGTATTGTGTATGTACAAAAGAATATCAGATAAGCTATTTTGACTACTTTTTTTCCTTTTTAATGAAGTGATTTTAATTGAAAATAGTTGTCTATTCTTTTTATGTATTCATTATTGAAATAAAGGACCGCACTCTTTTGATATTTGCTACAGGATCTTTTACATCCACCTGAAGTACCACCAACTCAAGCAGAGGGGGCCTTGGTTTAACATCTCATTCATAGGATGGCATACACAAGAGTGGAGCATCTGACTTATGCTGCACTGCAGTTTCAGGAATCCATCTATCTAGTCTGGGGATAGAACCCACAACCATGTGCACTAAAATGAGTATGTTACCTGTTGCATCACTGACGGTGCTTATCCCCATTTTATTTAGCTATTCGACTGTGGCTGAGTGGAGAATTATGTCAGAGGTTTTGGTCGGGTCAAGATGCAGTATGTGGTGTGTATCATTTTACCTTCATCCATTACTTTCATGACCTTTTCAAAAAAGTACAATAGGTTGAGATTACATGATCTGCCTTTGATGAATCCAAACTGAGATGGGTCCATTGTTTGGAGGTTCCCTATTTCGTTATTGATAACTTCCATGAAAGTCTTTCCATGGCTTTGTATATGGGTGTGATAAGACTAATGGGTCTGAAAATTACCTGGGTCTGTAGAAGGTCCTCCACTATGCAGGGAATGACTGTAGCTGTTCTCCATTCACTTGGTATAAAACCTCTGTGGAGACTGTGGTTGAACAGTGTTGTTGGGGGGTACCTAGACTGCTTTGTGCTATTTCAGATACATCCAGTGATATTGGCAGGACCTATTGGTGTATTTATAGCTGTTGATAGTACTTTCAGGAGCCGGTCATGTGTGATGGATTCAGGTATATTTTGTGTGACAGACTGAGGGGAAAGAGTGGTGAAGTTTGAGTTAAATTTATTGGCCAGTAGGTTTGCTAAAATTTTAGCATTAGTGTACATAAGATTTTTCATAATCAGCGTAGCACATCGCTGCATTGTGCTTCTTAGATAAATTTGTGATCGTCTTTGATTTTGGATAGCTATTAAAGTCTCCAGTTTGGCTGTGGTGCATTTATTTTTAAACTCCTGAGCTGCTTGTTTAATTTCAGTGATGAGGGCTCTATCGTTTTGGGAATTAGTCATTACTTTTCATCAAAATTCTCTTGCTTTTATTATGGTTCCACCATGGTGAGTTATTTTTGGTGGTTGTCCTACACTTTTTTCTTTTATGGTAGAGCTACTTCTGTGCTGCTGTTTAAATGCTGGTATTGTGTGGGGGGTGTATGTTTTCACATATGCATCAGAGTTAACTGAGCTTGCTGGGATATGAAGCTTGTCAGTGCATCACTTATGAGTGACTTGTTTTAGAGGAATTTCTAAGGTACTCTGGGCCAAAGGAGTGTCTGGTTTCTATTTTGTTTCAAAGGAGAGAGAGATTTACGATCAGACCTTAAAAGTGATGAAGCTGTGCAAGGGATAGTACAAGGTACTCCCATATTAAGTAAGGAGAAGATCCAAGATGTTGCTTCCCCCGACAGGTACTCTGACAAACTGATCCCGGGTGTTTGTTTGGACTGAGTTCAGTCATCTCTTTGCCTATACACAAGCGGTGGTGTTTGTTTCCCAATCTATAGTCATATAGTTTCAAATACCTGGGGAAAATGGTATTGGGTTTAATGCTGAGTGATTCAAGGTCCTGTAGATAGGCACTGTGGATTTCTAGGGTCATAGTGCAAGTTCTGTTGCTGCCTTTTATGTGGTACAGGATCTTTCTGACAGTTTTTTGGACATGAGAAAACTCTAGTCCATCATACTGCTTTACTAGCCTTGATATGAATCTCCAATGAATGAATCTCTAATGAATGAAGCTGGAGACACCTCTACCTTTTTTTCATCTCCTAAGCAGTAGGAGGTCTAAACATGTGGAAGCTGTTGCAGCCTTGTGTTAATCCATGTCTCAGTCACTACACAGACACATATGTTTTCCGGGGTAAGATGGACTTGTAGGGAGTAACATTTCTTATTTAGGCTCCAGCAGTGATCAGTAACAGCTTCATATTTCCTTTGTTTCTTTATGTTGATTGGCTTATCAGGTTGACATTATTGGGATAAACAATGTCTTTCCCAATAACTGAAACCTCAGAGGGGACAGATGCATGCCATCCCAGGCAAAGCAGCTGGGTTTGTTGATCTTATCCTCTCTGGCTGACAAATATCTGTCCTCCTTTGAAAGACACAAACAGTTATGCCAACTATTGAAGTCTATTAGTTTTTGCTCAAACTGCAGCATCATTGTTGGGGAAGACAGAAAGCTGTTTAGTGCTAGGCTTGTACTAGTCTGGGAAATGCAGTTTGAGAGCTCCATCATGTCTCTTCATATAGTCCAGGGAGGTGCATATCAAGTCATTGACACCTGCATGTAGTACAACAGGGTCATAATGGCACTTGTTCAGTATTTTTTGCTATCTTCATTCAACATTGTTTGTGTTCATAATTTTTCTTAACTTGCTAGTCTACTGTTTTTTTTGCATTTGTCCAGGATGAGACTGAAACAGGTCCGTTTATATCAGTGCTCTACCCCTGTTACCAAAGTGAATAAGGACCTGAATGCATGTATGATCTGAAGAAACCTAGCACTGGAAATACAACTAACCAACACTATTTCTTGTTCAAAGATGAAAACAATTAAGTCATTAATCAAATAAATAAAACAATTACATGCTAACAATGTACCAAACAATTATGCATTCAATTTCTTGTTCAGCCTGATGTATGTTTTACAGTAGAGTCACTTATAACCAATATGTTGGGTTGGGTACTTTTTGATTTTCGTTTACTGTGTGGGATTTTTGCCTTCAAGAAATTTAAATATGTACATCTCTCTCACACTATGTTATGCTGTTTGAGTAATAGATGATCGTAAAACAGCATAAGACACCCATCCCAATCAGTCCTCCCTCATAAGTTGTGGGAAAGTGCTGGTCTGTGGTTTAGGTAGGAATGACTTGAGGTTGGGGTCTTTACTGGTGACTATACCTGGTTGGAGTTCACTTTGTTTAGTGTAATATTTGGGTGGACTTAGTATTAATAAGTTTATAGTTTCATAAATTAGTTCTAGGCTAACTGCCCTTGTGGATCATTTTAAGCTTACTTAGCCAATAACAGTATGTGAGAATCTAACCATGTACCTTGGGTCTGTAAGGTGAACACCTTAACCACTGTACCAACTTCTTACCTAATTAAGGTTTGGGGAAATGCCTAGT
Source organism: Protopterus annectens (assembly GCF_019279795.1). NCBI lineage: Eukaryota > Metazoa > Chordata > Ceratodontiformes > Protopteridae > Protopterus > Protopterus annectens. The sequence goes on along the minus strand of NC_056750.1, from coordinate 734,542,206 downwards.
TATTTGGTCAGAGATGCACTGCAACCTATTGTGTTTATTTGCCCTTGGCATACGCTACTTCAGCCTTTGACCTGAATTTCTAAGATTTTGATATGGTTAACCATAATATACTTCTTGAAAAATTCAACCAGACAACAAGCAGTGCTTTGGGAGAACAACCTATCATCCTTACTCCCAGTAAATGACCCTTCTTTTCTCATTATTTATTAATGACCTTTATTTGAATGTGCCACAAGCAACCTGCATCCAATATGCAGATGACTCGACTTTGATCTGCTCTGCTAGAAATATTTCCTCCCTCCAATCCATTACCCAAACAGCTTTTCATAACGTTGAAAAGTGGTTTATGCAACACTGCCTCCTCCTTAACCCCAAAAAAACTAAGCTTCTTCTCTTTACTCCTACTAATAAATCTCCTACACCATTCTTCACTATCTCCTCAAATAATTCTACCTGTATTCTATTAGGTGTAACCATTGACAACCATCTTAACTTTGATGACCAAATTAACACTACTATTAAAGCTGTTAATAAAAAAATTGGGACACTCTACAGAATTAAATCCTTCCTTAACCCAGCAGCTAGAAAGTATAGCCAGATTCATTAAACTCTACCAACAATTACATTCATAAGACCCTTCCTTTTCCTCCATAATATCCTAGCCTGGCTAAACTGATTTCTCCTTATAAAAGGTACTCTATTCAAAAGACATATCAAAGAACATCTTAAACTCAAATAGCTATGTCTTTGTACTAATCCCGACTGAAAGTATGTCTCAATACACCTTATTTTTCTTCATTTCTGAGCTCCTATCTGACACTTCTAGTGTTGAGAGTTTGCACCTAAAAGTATGCCTTCTATTATATTAACTTCACTATTTTGATATTATTTTTAATTTGTATAACTTGACTTATTATAAAATTTTAAATTTTTTGCATTTCTCTTGTACCTTATTATATTTTTAAAAAATTTTTTTTTTAATATATCATATATTTTTTACCTGTGTGAGCTTTTTTCCCTGGGCCTCTGCTGTAAACGGATATATATGTCCAGTTAGACTAGCCCGGTCAACAAATGTAAAATAAATGTAAAATAAAATAAATAAAAAAAATAAAAATAAAGATGCTACAGATCTCTTATAGTAAAAAAAAAAAAAAAAAAAAGCTCTGATCTAATTTCAGAGTCTTTTGGATTTCTAATACCAGGATGGGAATAGACTCCATTCTTAAGTCAAAGTATGGTTAAAGTTTGTGAAACTGGTATTGTTTTAGTCTTTGATAGAGAAAAGTGCTCTTTGCACCACTCAAAATGTGACTAGAACTGATGACTCCTGCAGTTCATATGGCACGTTACAAGTATCAGCAGCATATCGAAATAAGACTGGAAATTCTTTTTGAGATCCATTGCTCCTACTACCGTGGGAACTGTCTCGTCATCCTTCTTTCACATTTTCTTTCTGTCTGTGAGTCCTGGTATTTTATGATTTAGTGTCTCTCTGAGACACACTAAAAACTGGGTATCTCAATTTCATTGATTAATGCTCCTTTCATCTTTTCATGGACTACAATATCTGGTTTGCCACGCATCTATGTTTTGAACTATTGGTGATCCTATGTGATATAAACTTCATAATTCTTTATAATGCTTTTGTGGCTCATGTTTCCAATCCTTCTCAGCTACCTCAGTGTTCTGATTGCACAATCCCTAGTGCAAGAGTCTTGGCTCATCATTATGCCTTTCAGTATACAGGCCCTCTGTCATTATTGTATCACACCCAGCATCAAGCTGTGGGACTATTTCCAGTTCTGTTTTACATAGATGTAAAAAAAGGCTCTTTAATTTCTCCTAGTCTTTTGGGTTTCTAATATGACAGGAATGGACCCCATTCCTAAGCCAAAGTATGATTAAAGTTCATGAAGTTAATGTTTTATTTTTTGATGTTATAACAAAAAAGCCTGGTACAGGACACAAATGGATTAATAAAGTTTGTTTTTTTTAAGCACGTTTCGTCTAGCTTAATAACTAGACTTCCTCAGAAAAAACACATAAAACAAACAACTTAAGTAATATCAGTGGAAATCACGTGCGACAAAAGATAGAAGATAAAACTTTAAAAGGGCAACAGCATTAAATGATGCAGCAGTCTTTCCATTCATAAAGCATAAAATTACAATCAAAAAAGGTGTTCACAAATATATATATATATATATATATATATATATATATATATATATATATATATATATTAAATGTTTAGGATATATGAATCATTGTTCTCATCTCGTTAAAAATATTGAAAAATAAATAGATGAATGAATAAATAAATGAATGATCATAAAACAGCTTATATTTCAATGTTAAAAGCTAAACTTGGAATGAAAAACACACTAAAAAAATACATTATAAAAAATACAAAAAATACAATAGGAAAAAAAATATATATAAACATATATTAAGTATATATATATATATATATATATATATATATATAATCACAATTGATATATGTTAAATAGAATTTTATGAATAATAAAATGTATTGATGTGTTAAAAAGGACTTGAAAGGCACATTTTCTACCTGAGCAAACTTTTTATCTGAGCAAACTTTTTAATTTTAATAAACACATAAGCGTACATTAGAGAGCCTCTCTGAGTAGGCGATATATCGACAGTATAGCCTGGAGTTTTTAAAGGCGATCAGCGTGGGGCATCTGTGTCATTTAAACCTGGATAATGGTATGCTAAAAGCCTGATCTGCCAAAACAATTCTAATCTCTCCAAATATAAAGTTGTACGTCCATCCCTACTACTAAGTTCTATCTGATCAATAATCCAAAATTTAGAAGTGTGATGTGGAAAGGTTTTAATGTGTTTGGCTAAAGCATTCTCCTCTTTTTGTCTCTGAATGCTATACAAATGCTCGTACATCCTGTCACGCATTCTACGATCAGTTTTCCCTATATAAAAAGAGGGACAAAGTTCACATTTAGCCAGATAGACCACTGATCTAGAATTGCAGTTGAATTTCTTTCTATTAGTTAGTCTAATACCATTAACCATTACATTTGCACCTATTTCTACATACTTACAGTAATGACAATTACTGCAATGTGCCATACCGGGGTTCCTACTTGTAAGGGGTTCACTCTTCTCTAGAAGATTCTTAAAGTTCAACCCTTTTCTAAACACCAGCTTGGATTTAGCCCCTACCTTCCTGATCACATTGACATCATCTTGGAGAAGTCTCCAATTTTTGTAGATGATGTCCCTAATCTGTTCATGTTCCAAACTAAATGTCATAATAAAAGACAGTCCATAAATATTGTCAGTTGGCAAGCTGTATCTTGCTTAGCAAGTATGGGAGTATAAAAACCAGTTATGTCACAGTGGGAACATACACGTGTTGATAGAAAGACAGATTTGTAGTAACATGAAATTTTACATTCGATATCTGGATGATATCTTTGTTATTTGAAGGTAACAGAATGGAAGCTGATAAACTGGTGGAATATTTTATCAGTACATCCAATTTTTTAGAATTTACTTATGATTTTCATGAGGAACAGATTTCATTTTTGGATGTACATATAGTTAAAAATCGATTAGAAAACACATGGGAATTAAACATATTTAGGAAACCAACCTATTCCAATACATTCCTTCACTACACTAGTGCCCACCTGCATTACCAAAAGCGATCTGTTATGAAGGGTCAGTTGGTACGTGCTGCATGCATGGTTACTACATTCAATGATTTTGTCCTTAAATGTTCGAATTTGAAAAACATGTTTATTAGAAGAGATTATCCTGTGGCCCTGGTAGACAGTTTAATTGAGGAAGTTAAAAATAAAAGGAATGTTGTTTTTTATACTCCCATACTTGCTAAGTTATTAAGCTAGATGAAAAGCGCTTAATAAAACCATAACATTTATTAATCCATTCGTGTTCGGTACCAGGCTTTTTTGTTATTTCCAAAGTTTTACGTGGATTTTTGAACGTGGCTTAATTTTTTATGTTAGCCAGAAGTGCTCTTCACCGCATCCGCAGTGTGCCTAGTAATAATGAGTTACATGTATCGGTAACATATCTAAATACGATTGTAGATTCTTTCTTTTAAGACCAGTTGCTCCTACTACTACTGCAACTGTTTAGGTATCCTCCTTTCACATTCCTCTCATTTCTGCCTGCAAACCTGGATATTTTTATGACTTTGTGTTTCTCTGTATGCAAGACACTGTAGTCACTGGGTGTAGTGATTTCAATGAGCAATGCTACTTTTGTCTGCTTTTTATGGACCACTATATCTGGTTTTCTTGCATCCATTATTTGAACTGTTGATAATGGGTAATCCCATGGGGTCTTAGACTTAATTATTTTCTGTGATACTTTGTGGCTCATGTTTCCAGTGTTTTTCAGATACTTCAGTATTATAATGTTTGCACAAACCCCAGTGCAACAGTCTTGCCACATTATTATGCCTTTCGGTATACAGTCCTCCTGCCATTAATATGTCACACCCAGCAAAAAGGTGTACAACTGTTTCTAGTTCTGTTTTACAAAACCTGTATTTGTCTGTTTCTCCAACATGTTCAATGAAATTTGTAAACCAATGTGTACATAGTCCACTGTCTTGGGTCACTAATATTAACCTTTCATCTTCTGGTTTGAATTTGCCTCTCTTTAAGCATTCCTGCATTCAGTCCTGATAAGCATGAGGTTGTCCCAGCAGTTTTCTATTCTTGCAACTCTATTTATGCATTTTCCACATTTATTGCCTTCTTGTATGATTCTTTACCTTATATTCTTTTGTTTTTTGGCACATTCGGTTGCTGCCAGATGTTTATCTACTTCTGGTATGATTTCCTTTCCCACTTGACATTGATATGCTTCTGCTGCACTAAGCAGAAAAGTCATCTTAGATTTATTCTCCTCATGTTTCAAAACTTTCATTATGTTTGGGTCTTGTGAGTTCAGCAGATATGTATGCAGTCTCATAATTGCAGATCTGTACATGTAATCAATTTCAAGGAGGCCCGTAAGTCCTTCGGAACTAAGAATATATAATTTTGGTATGCACTGATTTTTTTTATAAATAATTTGCTGAGCATGAAGCATCCTCCTTGTTTTCCTGTCTGATCTGTCCAACACCTTTTGGGGCCAGTCAATCACTGCAAAACTTTAAGTTAGGACAGGAACAGCAAATTGGTTTATAGCTTGAACTTTGTACCTACAGTAGATGTCAATGCTGTTTTCATGATTAATTTAAGTCTTCCATAATATTGCTTACTGAGTTTTATTCGCATTTGTTCATTTTATTGTTGATCCTTCATCAGTTCCCAAGTATTTACACACTCCTTCTTGCTCAAGTTCTTTTACATCACATTTCTGCCCCAAACTGATGTTTTCTTGCTGCTGCAGCCTTCCTGCTTTAAAGGTTCTTTTGCACATTTATCAGGACTAAATGTCCTTATATCATCTGAAAAAGTTTGACTGCTAGCAGTTGTGATTTCAGTTCCTCATCTGATGAGAGAGGTATACAGTTTTAAACCATCTACAAAGAGAAGATGAGAAGTCTTTAGACTTTGTTGCTTTCTGGAAGCCAACTTATAGCCATGACCTAATCTGTTAAGCAGACTGCTTAATGGGTTAAGGGCAAGGCAAAAGAGCAGTGGTGACATACCCTTGAAATTTTATCCCTGGAATAATTTGTCCTTTATAATGGCTTAACTGCAAAGTGGTTTGCCACTATTTCATGGTCAGTGTCATATAGTTTATCAGTGTAGGGTGCATCTTATACATTTTTAAGTACTTTTTATCCATGAAAGTGGGATACTGTCAAATATTTTTTGTAGTCTATCCATGCCATACTTAAATTCTTCCCCTATATTTTTACAGTTCTCCACCATGACTTTAACAACAAATGGTGCTTTGTTCCATGTGACTTACTTTTATTACCCATTTGTTCTGTTGTCATAATTGAGTTTTCTTTTAAATGACTAGAAACTCTGTTGGCATCAGTTCCAATGTATAGTTTATACTTCATCGGAAGGTAAGTTACTGAACTATAATTCTTAGGGTAGCTTGCAGATTCACTCTTAGGTAGGAGCGTTGTTTTTCCTGTTAGCCAGGCAGGTGTCTGTCTGGAGTGCGCATATAAGTAGTTCTTACTCATGGCTAAATCTTCATTCAAAGACGTTAATACTTTAAGCCATAAGTTAGGTACTGCATCTGGGTCTGGTGTTTTCCAGTTATAGACCTTTCTTAACTGTGTTTCAAGCTCTCTGGCTATTTCTTCCCATTTCATATCCTGTACCTTTAAACATCTTATTCTTTCTTTTGCTTCTATTAGTTTAGTATCTTTGTTCCACAGGATCTGCATAAATATTTCTCCAAGATGTATGTATATTTTTTTGGGTGAGCTTTCAATTCCTTTTACTTCTTTACCCAATTCTCTATAATAGTTTTTGGGTCAAAAATGTGTTTATTTTGTGCTTTTCCTTTATATTTATCCGTGCATCTTCTATTTTTGCCTGTGCTGATATTTTTAGTTTATTATTTGTGATAGTGCACAATAAATCCTGATCCATTATAGTACTGCTCATTGCTTTTATTACATCTATCTTTGAGTATTTTTGTTGATCTGTTCCCTCTTCTATACTCTAACAGACAAACTTTTTGTCTTAATTGCTTAATAGTTTTCTCTATTCAATACTTCCATGATGGCATTAGATTTGTCACCACCCTTGCTACCCACTGTTCTTGTGGTAGAACTTTATCAGTTATTAATTTAGCTGCACAGTAATATATCCTGTTTACTTCTGTTATATCACATGGATCTCTATGGACAGTCCTAATTACTGTGTTCATTTGTTTTATCAACCTTTTAATTTTTGGGGTTTTATTGACATTCTGCATCTTTCTTTCATTGATCTTAATATGTCTATCCATCTCTATTAAATCAAGCAGCTCTTTTTCTAGTTAATTTTCTTCTAAACTGAGGGGACATTGTTCTCCATTTCCTGCGGGCATTCTACAGAAAGTTCCAGGGCATCTTCCTGTGCCACAGTCTCTTCAGTTTCACCCTGTATCATCTATTGCTCTTTCATATGAGAACTCACTGGCCTATCACTCCATAACATTGACTATGTCAGAGTTACTACAGTTTCCTATTCTTTCCTTTGCTGTATAGCTCCAACTGAACCTTTGTTCTGGTTTCCTATGGGAGGCTCCAAAGTATCTTCATATGTCAACTGATTAGATGCTTCTTGCTCCACTGGTTTCTCCTTAATTTGGGTGTCCATTGCTCTATCCTGTTGTATTGTTATCCAAGTTAAATTTTCTACACTAAATCCTTCACTTTGCAGGAAACTATAACCTTGGTGTCCATTTCTTTAATTTTTCCATTACTAATCCTCTTTTCTACTTTTCCTCTTTGTTTTCTTATTTTTGTATTGTAAAATTTTCCATATCCGGATGTCTTTTCCTGATTTTCTCTCCAAATATATTTGGTGCTGCTCTTTTTGCATTGATTAGTTTTGCTTTCTCCTTTACATAAATATTGCACCATATTAAATATTTTTCTTTCCAATGTCCATATTTCTTCAGATGCCTCCTGCTCCTCTTGTTTTTCCTTACTTTGGGGACTAGTTGTACCATTATGCTGTGATATAACCTGTGTTAGACTTTCTGCATTGAATTCGTCACTTAGCAAATATTCCATAACTTCAGCTTCTACTTTTTAACTTCTATTTGAGTAATCTTCTGTTCTACATTCTCTCTTTGTGATCTTAATTTTTATTGTAAAATGTTCCATATCTGGATGCATTTTCCTGTATTTTTCTTGGAATGTCTTTGAGGCTGCCTTTTTTATATTGATTAATTTCACTTTCTCATTTGCATAAATATTGCACCATATCTGATCTCTCTTTCCATTTCCGTATTTCTTTTGTATACCATTCAGATGGCTCTAAATTTTGTTCTTTAAATTTTTCCACTTCCTAAGTCACCTTTTTTCCAAATGGCATAAGGTTTATTGGTCTATATGGTGTTTTTCATGGATCTGTTGTATTAATGAACACAAAATTTTAGTTGAAACTTCTGACAGTTTTTCTTGTGGAAGTATTTCTTCATCTAAATTTTCTCTGCCTTTTCATATACCTTGTTCTGGACATTCTGGGATTCCTACATAATAGTAACAATACATAATTTCTTTCTTATAAATCGTCTCCTCTGTCATCTGTATGGCTCTGTTTTGGCCAATCGTTTTTTGTGGACTTCTACAATTTGAGGCCCATCCTCCCCTTGGGCCTAGCCTAGCCCCATTATAGGAATATTTCTATTTCTTGAGGATTCTACACTGTAATTTTTCCAGTCCTGGTACCAGTGCACATACCAGGATTGGTTACGTTTTTATCCTGGGGCTTGTGCACCTAGCTATCTTCTTTATTTTTAATGCACTTCTGTCCATGGTATATGCTATATAAAATACAGTCTATATATCGGTGTCATCTTGGTGAAATTTTGTGAAAAACAGGTTCCACCTTATGAAGGTACTCACCAAGACTTGAGGAAGAATCTAACTCTAGCAATACTACTTTTCTTTTCCAATTTTTAGCATCTTTCCATTCTGACCCCATTCAAAAGCTCTTTTGTAGACAACCCACTGTAGAGCAAGTCCAGTTGTGGTCATAGAAGACAAATGGCGATGGTGCACTGTTCATTTATTTATTGGCAACTGATTACCAGGAATGTCCGACTGGGTAGAAGCCCATTTTCAGCAGAGGCCCAGTGAGAAAAGCTCCAAATTATTTCAAAACAGAACAATATTTTTGCAATCATCAAAAATAAAACAAAAACATATGTAGTTTAAATAATTATAACAATTTAGACATAATATAAAACATTGGTTAAAATTTGATACAAAGTATATGATCATTTCATATTTAGAGACATTTTAGACAGTTTGTAGAGAAATTAAAATCAAGTTAGTTTAATATAAATATGGTATATTTAGAGAGAAAGTCGGGGAAGAGAATTGCCTAGCAATAAGTGCAGAAGGGAGAGTAAGAAAGTAGTAAATAAAAAGATACCTGTTCACATTCAGGGATATAGTTTATTCCAGATTTGAGCAAGAGCAGAGACAGATTTTAACTAGATGCAGCAAAGTTTATTTCTTCCCCTTTTCTCTTAGTTCAGGACATTCCACACTTGAGTCCTGAATAAAAAATCCTTGGTGGACTCAAGTCTGTGCAGGATTAAGAGATGAGTTATAAAGGGATGATTTGGTTTATGTGATCTGGTTTTCCGAAATAGCTCTCAGCATTTTTGACTGAGTTAGAATGGGGCCAAAAAAAGTAAGCTGGTAGTGGAGATCTGTCATTTCATACTGTAGAGAATTGCAGTTTTCTTAATCCTATGACTGTGCTACAAGTCAACAATCACAAGTTGGTTAGAATTTTAGAAACTTTAGTTTTTTCATTAGGGGCAGTGAAAACTCCAATTAATGTAAAAATAGTAGGTAGGAACAGTACTTAATTTATAAGTGGGGTCTCCTAGGGCTGTAACAGTGTAGCAGTCGTAAGAATGGGAAAAACAGTAGCAAGTGTATCAATAGTAGCAAATATAAATAAAAACTGGCAGTGGAGTGCAACTTTTGTATACTAACTACGTGGTAGCACAGCTGTGAACAAAAAGGAAATAATTAGCTGTTATTGATGTACTGCACCTTGACTACAGCATAATTCAGTGAAGCTCATTATTGATAGTAACTTTAAAATTTAGGTCGATAATATGAACCTGTAGCCATATCTGTCTGTGAACTGAAATTAAAACATCCAAATTTCTACATTTATAAAATAGTCCACAGAATGTTGACTTTGCAAATGTCAGTACACTGCTATTTTATGCTCCTGTTAACAGTCTTGATTCACGAAAAACTTTAGGGGGTAATTCAATAATGCTTACATGGAGCTATTGTTTGTGTAAGCATAGTGGCATGGCTTGAACATGGAATTCGGAGGGTGTGTGATCCAGGAAACATTGCTGGGGGTGTGCACAAGACTCCCAGCAGTATTCAACCACAGAGGCAATCGCAGAATGTAAGTCACCTCATTTACTGGTGAAAATCATGCAAATGAGGTGATTAACTGATCCAGGAAGCAGACAGTCATCCATGTAGGAGCCATGTCTGCATTACAAATGTATGCTGGAACTGTCTGTGTACAAGACTGCAAAAAAAAAAAAAAAAAAAAAACAGGGCTATGCCTACTCAAAGTAAAGCATATATTAGTTGCATCAGGTATGCCAATGGCCAAAACTATGGCCAATGGCATGTAAAACTGATGCAAAATAGTAAAAATCAAGTTAAATTTTCTTGCACATATGCTATGTTTAAGCAGAGCACACCGGTGCCCAAGCATTGGATCTGACAAAATATAAATGTAAAATATTAAAAGGGGATTATTTATGCTAAAAGTAAATTCCCCATTATACTGGCCAGTGCAGACTTGTAAATTGGCAGGTAACAGTGGTTGCTAAGGACATAGGCTCTTGTGTAGTGCTGTAACTAAGGTATAGGTAATTAGGTATATGCGAATGAGCTAACTTTACTGAATAGCAAAATGGGCCCCACTGTGTCTGTAAGTACCTAACTGTGTAGGGGCTATAATGTGGTGGTGTAGGCAGAAGAGGCAGCTGACATGAAAAGGGGATGTATCATGCTTGGTGTAAGCACTTTGGAGCTTACAAAACCCTTCAGTGTCCGCAGACACACAAAAGAGGATTTGTGAATGGAATGGAATGGAATGCAGGGTGTGTGTGACAGGAACTGTAAGACCCCCCCCCCACATTGTAAATTTGCCGTACGGCACTTTACATTAAAATACTGCTCTTGGACAAACACCTCTGAAGTTCTTAGAGCGAGAAGTCTGGACCAAGGCAGTACTAAAAGTGGGGCAAAAGGACAGAAATAGGGATAGTTTTTAAATATTGCTCTTACAAACATAGTTGATAGAATGACAGGTTTTGCATTACCATGGATTTTCATGAAGAGTATGTGGCCTGCAACTGACATGCTAATATTTGATATAATTATATATATATATATATATATATATATATATATATATATATATATATATAAAATATTTAAAATGGTTGTATTTTTTTTCCACTGTATTTGTATCATGAAAGAGCTATATAGAAATGTATATCTGAAATATTCACTGGTGAGTTAGCTTAGTGGTTAGAGTTTCAACTTTGTGTTCAGTAGGGGTACAGTTTAAATACCAAGACAGGTCAGTCAGCATTTACATGGCAAAGCATTATTTTTTTTATTTAATGATGTATTAATTGATATTTGTTAACCAGGGGTAGTGTAGCTGGTCCAAATTTCCATTGTCAGTGGATATATGATGTGAACTCACCCATATAAACAGATGTGTTCCATACAGTACAGTCACACAAAAAGATAATGCAATCAAAGCACATAGGGGGGCATTATGTAATGTAAAACATATACACTTAATAATCTTTCAGTAATGACTAATTAATGTCCATTCCATATATTTTTTAAATGAAAACTGAGCAATGCTTAGCAGAGCTTAAATCTGCTTAGCTGATTTGAGCATTGCTTACAAGTTTAATTCTAACCAGCATTCAACCCAGCTAAGTGGATTTGTGCACCACTAAGTACTGCTCAGTATTTCTGAAACCAGCTAAACACAGCTAAGCAAAGGGGTGTGTCTGAGGCTGGTTAGCTATGCTTATATGTTTTCAGAAATTATAACCAAACAAGGAACGCACGACCAATAAAATCCACAGTATAATAGTTGGGTTCACCATGAAAACCACTATAAAAATTAGGTGAAATGGCAACTTGTAAAATTATACTAATACTTTACTAAAATAACAATAGGGTAAGCGCTTTCATCTAAAAATACTTTAGACTTCATCAGAACCCCGTCTATTAACCAAGCCTTGTTTAAACAGTTTAACCCACCAATTACCACTCATGTCATCAGTAACAATTAATAATTCATGAGACTTTCAAAAGACTTTCAAAATACAAGTAAATCTAACCTTCCAAAGTACTAATGTATCAAAATTACACAACAAACACAATATAAAATCAAATTTCCATGACTACTAACTGTTCATTACATAAAATGTGTAATATACACAATAAATAACCACACATGTTAAAAACAACAAATACATATCAGAAGGCTAAGCATTCCTTATATACTGGTACATCATACCCCAGCTTACAACACTGGTTTTATTTAGATATAGTCATTAATGCCAGGAGGTGTAGTGGCATTCAGCAAAATCTGCCACCTAACCTCCTTTTCTCCCAGAATTGCCTTACTGTTACCACCTCAACTAGATATATTAACTACTTCCAATAATGCAAATTTAAATGTAGTGCAACTCTTATTGTCCCTAATTTGCCTATATAATGCATTATTTTCATCCTTTCTCCTAATTGAGTACAAATGGTCATAAATTCTATCTTTTAAATGTCTCCAGCACACATTCCCAGGGCTGCCCAATTAACTTGCTAACTTGTAGGATGTCCACAATATGCAGGGGGTCAATGAGCTATGTATATGCATGGTTGATACTGTCAGGAAAAAGGCAGCACTTACTGTTGGCTGTTGTGACTTAGTGGTCTAAGTACAGTACTGTGGTTGACAGGGTCCATGTTTCAAGACTGACTGACTGACTGCAAACAATGTTGCATGTCAGCTACATCTATGGTAGGAGTAGTACACACTGTACAGAAGCAATATCCATTACTGCAGGAAAGCTGGACAATTCAGGGACAGGGGACAACAGATCTGGACAGTACACAGCTTGAAGTAAGTGCCTAGTAGGACACAAGGTGATTGAAAGTGAGTGTACTGCCAGGTTATAAATGGCTGCCTCCTTACTATGTCAGTACTGACAAGTTACTGGGCACCAGACATACCCATAGAATGACAGAGTGTCACAGAAGGATCACAGGTATCTCTCATATATCTGTTCTGCTTGTCATAACATTGCATTTGCCTGCCAAACTACTTGCAAAATAATAAAGGCTGATGTGAAAACATCAGTGGCAGACAGTGGAGAAGCAGACGTCATACCCATAATAAAAAGCAAGCTAATAACAAACCATTCTCCAAACTGTCTACATTTGGCAGAGCAATATTAACACCCTGTCCCCATGTGTGCACCTGTCTCTGACTGTTATATATGAGCCTGTCCATATGTTTGTGATGGTTTGACAGTTATGGCCAACATGTAACCTTATAATAACATTGCAACACAAACTGTCTGAGGACCACAGCAGATGTAGGGGTGCAATGATGGACACCCTGCTAAACAGATTCTGTTCATCTGACTTCTACATCTCATAAACTGACCACAACCTTCTAAGGGAGGGTATCGGTAGCTACACATCACCACCCACCTCAGAGGATGTAGACAAATATGCTGAACAGTATGCCAGTGCAGTTTACAAGTAGCTGTACAACTGCGTGGACTCAGCCATACCCAACAGAAGTAAAACCTGCTCCTCAAGGAAACACAAACCTATGTGGTGGACATCCTCTGTCAACAAGCTTTACAACAAAAGGAAGCAACTGTTGTCCATGGGTAAAAAGGCACAAATTCCCAATTGGAAAAACCTCCCTCCTTAGCCTCAGCAAGCAAAGTAGATCACTAGTGAAATCCTCCAAAGCCAATTATGAATCAAAACTAGCCTCGGAAACAAAAACTAACCACAAAGTCTTTATCAGTTACATAAGAAATATCCATGGCTAACACCAGGTTTGTTCTGAATGACATCTTAACTGTGCCACTTAGACTGAGCCTGTTGATTTAGCCAACCTGCTAGAAGATAGGTTCAGCAAAAACATCACCCCCTGTCCCTGCACAAACGTAATTTCCACATCCACGATACTTGCCCTGCACCTCGCATCTCTGTAGATTGTGTTAATGTCCCTATCCAAGCCAAACAACAGAGCTGCTATGGGACATGATAGCATCCCAGGCTGTATTCTGCAACATCTCCGGCAAGAAGTAGCCTCGCCATTGAGCATCCTTCTTAACCATAGCAGAAGTACAGGCCTCATTCCAGCAGAGTGGAGAAATGCCATGGTCATCTCTTTGCACAAAGGTGGTGCCTCTACTGACCTTGGAAACTATTGCCCCATTAGCTTGCCAAGTCTGATCTGTAAGGCCATGGAGAGTATTATTGTGCACATCATAGACAAGAACATAGGCAATCTTCAAGCACTTGACCACACCCAGTTCTGATTCATCAAGGGCAGATCTTGGCTGTTGAACCTGGTTGACTTCTTTGAGACTGTCACCAAGGCATTGGATGAGGAAAAGTCAGTACACACAGCTTATGTTGACATGGCCAAAGCCATTGACACAATCCCCCACTCGCACATCATCAAACCGGTAACAGAACTTGGTGTAAATGCCTATGACATGTGGGCACCCAGTTGGCTCACAGATAGGACCCACAAGGTCAAAATTGGTGCCACTACCTCCGATTACAGACCTGTCACTTTTGGTGTCCCCCTAGGGATCTGTCCTGGGACCCCTATTGTTTGCTGTCTACTTTTCTGAGGTCCAGGAACAGACAAAAGGGCTGTTGCTGACCAAGTTTGTGGATGACTGTAACTTTGGTTCTGTCATTGACTCCCCAAATTATGTTAACATAGTTCATGATGGTCTCACAACAACAAATGACTAGTGCCAAAATCATGGCCTTAAGTAAAATGCAAAAAAAGTATTAGCATACCATTCATGAAAAACACAGACCCTACTGATTGCCGCATTAGCAGCAAACGCCTAAGCATACAACCTGTGCTGAGAGACCTGGGTACACAAGTTGACAATCTCACATTTGACCATCATGTAGCGGCAGTGGTCAGGAAAGGCTTTTATTTGGTTCATCTCATAAGTAAAGTGATTGCATCCAGAATAAGGAAGTTATTACCTCTCTACCCTCCTTAGGCCAATAATTGAGTACAACTCCCCATTTGTTATGTACCTCTCCATAAACCTGCACCAACTGGAAAGGCCACAGAAATACCTCATAATGATAATCCATGGCCTCCAACACCTGTCCTATGTGGACAGGCTGAAATCAGTATCACTCTACTCTGTATCATACAGATTGCTCAGAGGTTACCTTTGTCTTGCCTACAAGGCAATCTCAGATCCTGCTCTAGTACAGATGCTCCATATCTGTATGTCTAACTCCTTGTGTAGTACCCCATCAAAAGTCTTAAATCTAATATGTTTCATTAACAAGCCCTCCTAGAGAGAGAGGTTTGTCTCCGAGAGGCTGACCTGTCTATGGAATATGCTTTCCATACATGTCAACAAATTACATTGCTGATCCTCTTCAAGTGCAACCTTTATGAGTGGATGGGCAACCAAAAATTTGTCCCAGGGGTGTGCCACCTGTGTCCTTTATTGAAAGGGCTGACAACTGCTGATTGTATTTTCTTTTCTGGTTATATACTCTGGTATAGGCTTGTAAGGACCTCAGAGCCATTAGCCTAGTAATCTCTTATGATCCCATGAACAGGTACACACAGAGGTGTGAAGTCCATAACCCTGTGTGTGATATTATGACTTCTACCACACTCACACCCGGAATACAAATAAAAGCAGCAACTGTGGACAAAGCCTGTTACTGCACTACAGAGGGACAAAGAGACACACATAAGGGGAAGCGGAACCACTAGCCAGACAAATGGACAATGTGCACACCAGAACAGATTGTGCAGTAATATAGGTTCTGGTGTCATCCCAGGGGGATCCAGTGCCTGACAGCCTGGGAAGATATGATCGACAGGCCACACTGCTTTCCTAGAGATGGTCTGCATCTGTCTCAGTTGGGCTTCAGGCTTCTGGCAAAGGCCCTTGCCTCCCCCATAGTGATTGTTTTAGGGAAAGCCATGAGGAACATGAAACTCTCACAAAACTCAAATTAATGGTCATGCTGCTAAACTCTAGGAGTCTAAACATGAAAATGCACTCATTGCAAGCATTCTTAACCCTCTAAGATGCTGAAATTTATGCAGTCTCTGAAACCTGGGCCACAACTGCGGAGAGCAACCCATCCTTACTTGGTCGATCATCCTATCACACAGCCAGACCCCAAAATGTGGGCAGCAAAGTCAAAAGAGGTGGAGTATAAATATATATTAAACAGACACACCTTCAGGTTGGTCAAACAGTCTGACACACACAAGACACTTCAAGTACAGTTAACCATTCACAAGACCCCTATTCAAATTATAGGTAGGTACAGGTCAACATATTTGACTCTGGATGCCCACCTCACCTCTCTGGCCCTCTACAAATCTGTCAAGATTCAACGCTTTACTCTGATCCTGGCTAACTTTAAGTACCCAACCATAGATTGGAAAAACCAACCATGCCAAAACAGAAATGCACAGAGATTTGCCCATCTCATCAATGCTAAATCCTTAGGACACCTACTTGATACCACCACAAGATGTAATACATGTGTCGGACTTGGCAGTAACCAACATGCTTAACGACTGTAGCACCCCTATGCTGTCATTCTCCCCTGGCAATATCCAACAAAAAAGCAATCATGTTAGATATCACCATCTCTCCTGACCCCCCTCAAGCCATGATAAAATGAAAAATGTCTCCCAAGCTGATCGCAACCAGCTGAGGGATGGTATAAACAGCTGCACAGCCCCCTCCTCCACTGGAGAAACAGGCACCAACATCCAAATGTACACCAAAGTACTATACCGACCTACATATATATAAATATCTATATATATATATATATATATATATATATATATATATATATATAAAATATAGATATATGTATATATATATATATATATATATATATATATATATATAAAATATAGATATATGTGTATGTAGATATATATATATATATGTGTGTACGTACATAGATACATATACATATATATATATAGACATATATATATATATATATATATATATATATATAGACATATATATATATAGACATATATATATATAGACATATATATATATATATAGACATATATATATATATATATATATATATATATATATATATATGGGTCTACTACTAATGCCCGAAAGCGGTATTTACCGACAAGAAATTCACCGACACAAAAGTACCCCGACAATGAGGGAAAACCAATGTCAATATAACATAAATAGCAGGAGTGCAGATAACAACTAATCCTCCAAAGTAAATCAAAACACTGTGATACTTCATAGCAGTAGTGCAGATAATAACGAATTCTGTAAACCAAATGAAAAGCATTCCATCCAACGCTATTGAGGCATTAAAGTCACTTCCAAACCTGCACAGTAGCATTTACAAATCAGTCGGTATACTAAAGCAAAACACTGTGATTCCTCTCACATTCAATTATTCCGGTATACTAAAGCAAAACACTGTGATTCCTCTCACATGCAATTATTCCAAACACATGAAGTCGTATTCCAAACCCGCAGAATACCGTTTGTAGGCCAGCTGTCAGTGCAAATATTCCAATACGTAGTACAATCATACTGTACAATTCAAAGCAACGTGCACTACTTGAAATCACAGTACCAAATTAAACTTATAATTTAAGAAGCCTTGCAATGCTTCGAACGAATTCCACACCATTATAATGTTCTCTATTATTTAACACAGTACGGAACTGCTCGTGCCGTTTTAGTAGTTTACGCTTTTTGGGAGATGGTGGACATCCTGCAGACATCCGTACGCGCAATTCATCAACTCGATTCTGCTCATGTGCCAGAGCCTGCATAAGTACATGTAGATCTACGTTCTTCATTCCTATTAGACACTTTAATCGTCTATGCCAACCTTCGACAGAATTTTGCGTACGGGGCAGATTTAAATCGTTCAAATCAAACACATTCCAAAATGATATTGGGAATAAGGGAGGGAATCTAATAGAAGTTCTCATCCTTGTTGTAAACTTCCGTAACTTGCCATGTATATACCAATCATTAAAATACTTCAATAATTCACGTCCCTCTACTGGGAAGGTGGAATGTAGCTGTTCAAATACATCTTTAACTTCACCCTCTGGTAGAAATGCTAATGATACTAGAGATTTCACTTGCAATTGAAAGGCAGCATTGGTATTGTACAATACTGTCAACCCCAAAGACTGTACTTTCCTCCATAGGTTTTGTCCGAAATGAAATAGACACCCTTTAGACTTGGCTCCGTTAATATTCAATCTAATACTCTTAATAGCTGCCACTTCGAAATCACATAGTACAAATTGTACATGGCATTCCAGACCATTACTCTTCAATAAGTCAAAAACACTGTGCCATAGCATATTATAAGACTTCAAAGATTTCTTATTCATTATAGCGTACACTAATGGAACTACTTTACTATAGTGTCCACATTTAATGAAGCCATGTATACTATATAACTGTCGGCAATCCACCTGTTTACTAAAGTATGTCCCATCCATAAGCCAAATAGTAGCACTGCTAATATCATTTAGGTTTGCTATGGTTGTAAATACATATACTATGGTGTCGCTTGTTTTATCAATGGCACGTTTTGCAATAAAACCACCCGACTTTAAAGGGTAACGGTCTACATCAACATTGTGTATATTCACGGTAACATCCAAATTGACAACATTTTCTTTTCTGCGTACTCTGCCAATTGTTTGCAGCAGTGACTTTCTACTAGGGATAGCCTGTACGGCGTCTAATGAAGTGGACATCATAGATATGTCTACTATTGAACAAGGGTTGTCTCTACTATATTTCGCTCGTAATCTAACAGCACTGTTTAACGTATACCTCTGCAACTCTGTAGGATCAAGCGGTGTGGTCATGGCAAACAGATTTTAACAGTTGCTCTCCTTCCGCAACTAAAATGGTTACCGCTCTACCTTTACATCTTTGTGCTTTCTTTTCTTTACATCCCCAATACTGACGGTTCCCTCTGCTTCTTTCAAGATGATACAGGTAACCGTCCAATTCTAACATAGGTTTACTTCTTTGAGATAACACTGGTCTATATGTATTTCCCAGGATTCCAGGAAAATCGCGTAACGTCTCCGCCATGTTGAATACGTAATGCTTTGGAATGGACTACATAATACTTATATTTATATTATGACACATAACATCTGTGTAACATCTGTGTAATTATTATTTATTGATGTAGTCGGTCTTCCGAAAGTCGGTAATGATTGGTCGGTCTACCAAAAGTCGGCAATTCACAATTTCGGGAATTTGGAAGGTCGGTCATTTCACGTCGGTGAATTTGTTGTCGGTAAATAGCGTTTTCGGGCATTAGAAGTAGACCCAGATATATGTATATATATATATATATATATATATATATATATATATATATATATATAGATATATATATATATATATATATATATATATATATTTATATATATATACACACACATCTATAGACTTATGGAATCAGGAATACCTGACAGGACATCATCATCCTCCACAAGGGAGAGTAAACCTGCCTGGAAACATCTGCAATAAAGGAACTATATAACAAAAGGATAACATTGCTGTCCAGGACCAAGAACGGGAAGGTGCACAATTGGAAGCAATATCTCCTTAGCCTGAACAAACAAATAAGAGCAACAGTGAAATCCTCTAAATGCATCTCTGAGTCCAAATTGCCCACATCTAAAACAGACAATCATAAAGCCTTCTTCATATATGTCTGCAGTCTCAAAAGAAGCTCCCAGGTTTGTTCAGTACTGGTGGTCAAGGACACCACATACACAAATGCTGTAAATATAGCCAATTTACTGGATGACAAATTCAGAGGAAATGTCTCCTCGTTGTCCCCCCATCATTAAAGCATGATATCCCCAGTACCTGCCCACCCACCCCGTATCACTAGGGAACAAGACATCACTTCCCTCTCAAATTCAAAAAGACAGCCTCCATGGGACTTGAATACAGCCCAGGCTGCACCCTACATGAGCTCAGGCATGAACTGGCAGTACCATTAGCCACCCTAGTCAACCAAAGCCTGAGTACTGGCTTTGTCCCCAGCCAAGTGGATGACAGCCACTGTCATCCCTTTACACAAAGGTGTAGTGTTCCCCAATCAAGTTAATTAAACACTCATCAGCCTAACTATCCTGATCTGCAAGGCCATGCGATGGATTATCATGGACCTCATTAACAGGGACATTGGCAAACTTCAAATGCTCAACCCCACACAGTCTGCCTTTGTCAAGGGGAGGTATGTCTGCTAAATCTGGTTGACTTTCCTGAGACATTCACCAAAGGCATGGATGAAGGAAAGATCGTGCACACTGCCACCTTTACTTGGCCAAAGCCTTACACACTGTTCCCCACGTAGCCATAGTAGATGAACTCTGTCAACTAGGCATCACTACATATGTTAGCAGATGGGTAGCAAACTGGCTCATTGATAGAACTCACCTAATCATAATAGGGGTAGCCAACTCAAGCAGTACACCCGTAATGAGTAGCATATCCCAGGGATTGGTCCTGAGGCCTCTGTTATACGGATATACTTCCCTGAGGTGTAGGACAAAACACTGACCTATCACTGACCAAGTTTTCAGATAACTTTAAGCTGGGAACAGTCATCAATTCCCAAAGTAATGTAGATGTCCTCTAAGAGGGTCTCACCAAAACAAATGACTGCTGCCAGAAACATGGCCTCAAGCTGAATGCCAGAAAATGCATCATCCCCTTCAGGGAGACTGATGTCCTCTAGAGGTGCTGGACTGTTTACACAGCCTCATCAGCCAATCTGCTGTAGCCACACCTCTCACCTGGCAGAATTTTGTGAGAATGTCTATATTTTGGCTCATAATTTTGGTCTGTTCATCATAAATCTTGTATTTCTCTTGTAAATCACTGTGATGATCTGAGGTTTTATGTCAGTAAGTAATGACATATATTTTAGTGTCAGACATTGTATATGTCAGAAAATGTCTGCAACAATAGACCCTATTAACTAGCAACTTACTAAGTTCATAAGAGCAATATTTAAAATATCTCCTTATGTTTGACCCATTGTCCCTCCATTTTGGCAGGCTAGCCCCAGATTTCTTGCACTAATAGGTTGAGAGGTATGGTTGTAGCACACAAAACCCTGGACCGGAGTACAGCTATCTCTGGAATGGACTCCCACTCTTACTACAAAAGGTCATACTGGACATGCTCCTACACTTAGAGAATTACAGCCCACGTCTAAACCCATATTGGACTATACAGCTGCATTGTGCATATGTCTTTGCATGCAGACAGCTATGCATGCCTTAACTGTCTCTACCCACACCCATCATACAGGGATTACCCTTAGCTATCTGTAGGTGGCCCATATGTGTTATATCGGCATCTGTTGAGTGTGATACACAGACATGTATATGGGCAACATATAAAAATATTTCAAGAATACACACACACACATGGGGAAGAGAGAGACAGTTAGAGAGAAAGTGAGTGAGTCATAAACAGAGACACCCTGAAAGGCATAGAGTGATGTCCTGCTGCAGACAATTGCATACCATTTGTAACCATTGGCATGTGCCAGCATGAAGGTGAGCTCCATTGTGTAATAGTAGTAAGTTCAGGGTTGTAATCTCTCAACTGCCTGTGTGTGTGCATGTGTTTGTAGTTTAAAATATTTTTAGGCCTTTCCCACCATGTACACTTCCCATTGCCCTACTTTACAAGATCTGCTGATGTCATTCTCATTAGAAGTACCTTTGGACACTTTCAGCCCTATAAGCTCTGTGGCGAGTGCGATAATTGCGTACACTATAGTACAAATAACTAGATAGGTATGGGTTCTAATCTCAGTCCTGGCAAGTGTGTGTGTGTGTGTATGTGTGTTTTTGTAGGTTAAAGTATTTTGAGGCCTTTCCCACCCACTACACTTCCATTGTCCTACTTTACAAGATCTGTTGATGTCATTCACCTTAGAAGTACCTTTGGACACTCTTCAGCCCTATAAGCTCTGTGGCACATGCAGTAACTTCATAACACTGTAGTACAAATAATTAGATAGGTAGGGGTTATCATTTCAGTACTGGCACCTGTGATACTGTGTGTGTGTGTGTGTGTGTGTGTGTGTGTGTGTGTGTGTGTGTGTGTGTGTGTGTGTGTGTAAGAACCATATCATGTGCATGTGTGTGTTGGTTATACCATTTTGAGGCCTGTTCCACCCAGTACACTTCCCATTGCTCTACTTTACACAAGGCTTGTCGATGTCATTCACCTTAGAAGTACTTTTGGACACTTATCAACCCTATAAGCTTCATGGCGCGTGTGATAAGTAGGCAGCACTATAGTATGTACAAGTAGATAGCTAGGTGTTTGAATCTCAATACAGCTAACTATACTACTGTGTGTGTTTGTGTAAAGCATATCCCCTGTGGCTGTTGTGTTTCTCGGTTATAACTTTTTAAGGCCTGTTAACCCCCTCCCCATGGCATTACTTTAAAGAGCCTGTTGTTATCTGCCTTACAAGCACAGTCACACATTTTCTAACACAAAGGCATTGTGACGCATACAGTAGTCATATTAGTCTGTATTGTACATAACTAGATAGGTAGGTCATCTAATAGGAAAAGTATCAACTCTGTGTGCATGTGTGTTTCAATGCATGTCCCCATCCAGCATTGTGTCTGTTTCAGATGGTTCTACCATGTTAAGTGCCTGTGAACCCACCATTGTGAATCCTAACAGCCCCTGCAATTGTCACACAATTGAATAGTAGTGGCAGACACTGCAACACTATAGTAGCTCTGTGGTGGTTGTGTTATGTATATAGCACTATCTTTTGTAAAACTGCACAGATAGAGGTTGTGCTCTCAACAAGAGCAGGTCGTGAGTGTGTGCGTGTGTCTGTGTGTATATGTATGTATGTATGTACATCCCCTTGCAGCAGTCTACCTGTGGTAGGGCCACCAGAATACCTCTCAATCCCTCACAGAAAGACATCTGGTTAAAGCCATATGGAAAACTGGGGCAAACACCAGATATTCAGCACACCCTTCACATATTTCTGTGACTCGCATAGAAAGTAGATACCAGAACAGTTCATACATTTGAATGCACTTTCCAAAGGGTGTGTGTTGTTACATGGCAATATTCATCAGTCTGCAATGTTAGTCTGTCATGATTTTCCTAAAGTTTGCCAGAAAGCCATAATTTTATGACAGATGGAATAAAAGTATGTGTCAAACATCAGGACAATCTGCAGACATATGCAGAGGTCAACAGGTATGGTCACCATCTGTACCACCCTTTAGGTTGCAGTCTATGTTTAGTAAGGTGTGATGTGTGACAATATCTGAAACAGTAAAGAGGTCCCAAGAGTGTAGAAAATCAAAACATGTCACACAGTTCTGTACTGATTGCATAGAGCAGTTTTTGCACATCAGAAGCACCTTAATGTTATGCAAATTTATTTTTATTTTATTTTACATTTGTTGACTGGGAAAGTCCGACTGGACATGGGTCCATTTTCAGTGGAGGCCCGGGGAGAAAAGCTCCACTTAAAAAGCAATTTAACAAATAATTTTATGAATTACAACACTTTCTCCTAAATGCATACAATATTATACAAGAACATATTTTACATTTCTTCACAGATATATGTATAGATACAATTATTGTATTCCAGAAGCATACCACTTGTATGTAGGTAAATGTTTAACTGTCTTCAGAGATGAATAAGTAAATACTAACAGAATAGAACATCTTTAGTTAAGAAATAATATACAGAGGTTAGGCAGTATTAGGTGATCCTTGGTAGAATCATTGTATCACTGCCTGGGGAGTCACATGGGCATAGCCAGTTGTTAAAGTAGTGGGTTTTGAGTACTTTTTTTAAATTGTGGAGCAGAACCTGTAGAAGTTGTGTGTTTTGTAATTGAGTTCCAGACTTTTGCTATAGAGCAGGCAAAAAGAGATTTGCCAGCCTCATTCCTATGTTTGATGACATTTATGTGATTTTGGTCTGTTGACCTTAAGGCTCAGGTGGTGGTGTAGGGTTGTATTAGGTCTTGTAAAATGGGGATTATATTTGGGAGGTAATATAGTTTGTGGGCTTTGGAGAGTTGAGTGGTAAGAAGTAATTGAGGCAGCTCAAGCCAGTTGAGCTGTTTGAGGGAAAGACAGTGGTGGGCTCTATTAGAGGCACCTGTGGCAAATTTGGCAATCTTGTAGCAAGATGCCATTTTGCTTTGTTCGCTGTGGTGAAGATTAATCAGGATTGGTGAGGCATACAGTAGGGTGGATAATAGGTGGGTTCTGGCAAAGGTGGCTTTGGTATAATTGGTCATAAATTGCTTATTCCTGTACAGAGACCTAGCTTTTTGATTGTTTGGGTTATGTGTATATCAAATTTGAGTCTATCTATTACTACTCCTAAGAGTTTAGTGTGTGCTGTTGGGGTGATTGAGGTATTGTCCTTGGAGTTAATGATGAAGTCATTCAGTGCAGGGGATCTACCTGGGCTGAAGAGAATTAGTTTTTTTTGGGGGGATTGAGTAAAAGATTTATGGTAGAACACCATGTTTCAGCCAGAGTGAAGCTGTGTTGTGTTATTGTTTGTAGCTTGCTTTAGGGTAGGGGCAGCACAAATGATAGTAGTGTCATCAACATATTGCATTATAGAGGCAGACGAAGAGGAAGCAGCTATCTGATTTGTAAATATGGAGAATAGTAAGGGACCAAGAATGGAGCATTGAGGGACTCCAATAGATATAGGTAGAAGGGAGGATAGTTGGTCCTGCTATAGAACTGCTGGCTGTCGGCTTGATAAATAGCTGCTGAACCATGATATAGTAAGGGAGTTTAGGTTGAGGGTAGATAGAGTTTTGAGAAGCATACTGTGGTTGACTATGTCAAAGGCCTTGGATAAGTCTAAGAAAACAGAGGATACAAAAAGTCAGTTGTTTCTGTGGGCGTTGATTATGTTGGTATAGGATAATAGGGCTGTTGTTGGTACTATGGGAGGGGCGAAATCCATGTTGTGATGCTGATATAAGGTTATTTTCTAGAAGGTATTCCATTAGTGGTGTATGCACTACTCTTTCAAGTATTTTTGATAGGAGTGATAAAATTGCAATTGGCCGGTAGTTGGTGAGCTCAAGGGAGTTTCCACCTTTGTGGAGTGGAATAATATGAGATATTTTCCAGAGGTTAGGTACTTTAGATTCAGATATGGATCTGTTAATAAGGATAGACACAGGGTAAGATATGGCATCAGCTGATAGTTGAAGGAAATCAGCGGGAAGTCTGTCAACAGCCAGTGTTGTAGGTTTCAATTTCTTGAGGAGTTTAGTAATGAGATGTGTAGGTGCTGGGGAGAAGGAGAAGCATGGGGGAGGTTGTTGTGTAATAGAGGTAGGTAGGGGTTGGTGAAGGAGTGGGAATGGTGGTGCTATTTAGGGTGTTGGATAAGGCTAGGACTGTTTCAGTGAAGAATTTGTTGAATTGGGTAGGGATGTCCTCAGCGTCGGTTGGTACTATGGGTGTGGGAGTGCTGGTTATACCTGGGTGCAGTAATCTATTTATTGAGGACCAGAATTTCTGAGGGTTGTGTGTGTGTTTGTCTTGCAAGGTTTTATAGTAATTGGTTTTATCAAGTTTTATATGTTTTTTGGTCTTATTCCGGAGTGCTAAGTAGATTTGTTTTGTGGTGGTGGTTTTAAGTTTATGAAATTGAGCCCAGGCTCTATCTCTATCTTTCATTATAGTTCTGGTTTCTTTTGTTAGCCAAGGGGCATAGTTAGTTTTAACTCTGATGGTACGGGCTGGTACATGACGGTTTAGGATTTTGAGAAAGGTTGAGTTAAAGTAGTCTACTGCCTCATCTAGGGGTAGGTGTTTAAGGGGAGACCAGTCACAGTGTTTTAGTTTGTTGTTTAGGTCCTTGGTTTTGAAGTATTTTTTGTTGTGAACTATTCTGAGGATGGGTTGGTTATAGTGTTGGGAGTTATTTCTAATAAGGTAGGTTGGTTGGTGGTCACTTAAATTGTCAGGTAGGCAGCCTGCCTGGTTTGGCAAGATGTGGTCAGACAGAAGTATCCAATCTAAGATGGATTGTCGTTTGGATTTCTGATCATCTCTTGTGGGGGTATCTATGACTTGGGTAAACCCATGTAGGTTAATGTGGTTAGAGGGATTGTACTTGGTACAGTCAGACCAGTCAATATTAAAATCCCCTAGGGGTATGGTCTCATGAGGATGGGAGATTGTCATCCAGTGTAGCAGGCTCTCCACAGTGTCAGTATTGTTTCCTGGGGGAATATAGGCACCTGCTATGACTGTGTTTGCTCGAGTTTAGTTTTAATTTAGCAAGAATGAGTTCTATGTCATTGACATCTTGGGAGTTGTAGTTAAGCTGTTCTACTGTGAGATTATTTTGAAACAGAATGGCTACACCTCCTCCTTTTTTCCCTTGCCTATCTTTCCGTATAATATTGTAACCAGGGGGTGTGATCTCATTATCATGGTGTTCTGGTCTAAGCCAAGTTTCTGTAAGTATGGCTAAATCTTTTTTGTATAATGTCATTAGTGCATGGAGGTCCTGAACTTTAAGTATACTTCTTACATTAATGTTTAAGAGCAGAAGAGAGGAGGTTGGTCTGTTATAAAGAGGATTTGGTTGGGTTAGGTCTGGGTGGAGTGAAGTAATGGGTCCTGGACTGGGGTGTATGTCTCCACAGCAAGAGAGTTTTAGAGTTAGGTATAGATAGAGCTTAAGTAGTTTTTGTAGTATTTTATTTTGTTTCTGGGATAAGTAGGGGTTAATTTTGTTTGTTGGTTTAACATAGGGGTCGTGTTGAGTTGGGGTAAGGTCAAATGGAGATATAGGGAAGTGTGTTAGCTTTAGAGTATTGGCTGTGGTTTCTGTTTGCCACTGAGTTGGATAGGTGAGATGAAGTTGTGTGTGGTAGGATGTAAGGACGTATAACTAGAGAAGAACCAAAGTAGTTAATGTATAGAAAGCTTCCTTTAAGTGTAGGAGAGCCATTGTATTAGTTTGTTTCTTCTCCTTTTATGTTACTTTTTGTAGTGGGAGAGCAGTGATGAGTGATAGTAGGATGTGTTGAGTGGGTGGTAGAGGAGCAGGTAATGGTGTTAGTGAAAAGGGTGTGGTATGTGTAAGTGAAGACTGAGGGTGTGGTTAACAAACCAAAGTTATTTATAATAGTTTCCACTCAAAAGTTGTCATACATATATACTAGAAGGAACCCACTTAGACAGTATTGAACAGCATCAACCCTGTAATTTATAACCATTCATGTTAGTTCAAGAAAGTACAAAATGCTTGCTGTCAAATAACGTTAAATCAATATGTCCCTTCAACTTCCAACAAACCTGGTGCCAGCCTCAACTTATAACCAACTCAGCAGAACGCACCACAATAATATGAGTCAAAAATACACAGTTAAAGAATCATGAAAACAAAAACTAAACAAAGTCTCTGTGGATATAATAAGTTCGGTCTCAATAAGCAAACAGCCTTCGCTTCTTCACTCCTCCGAAAGACATCCAGCAAAAGGTACAACAGTTATTACCAGTTAGCCCCAAAGCAAACATGGTATATGTTCAATAAATGTCACAAATGAGCCTAGTTTGTTGATCACTTGTACCTTATTAAATCGACGACGGCCTTCGCTTCTTCGCCACAGACACTGGATGAATGGTTGAATGATGTTAGATGTGGTTTTTATTATAGACTTTACCTCTCAACCTCTTAAAGCAAGAAATATGATTTTCTGTAGTAACTGCTGCTGTTTGCTTCTCCTGTGATGAATTAGCTTGCTGTGAGTTAATGCATTAGTCTGCTTTGTTTCTAATGCAGAAGAGGTATAAACAGGTGGCAGATGACTCTAATTGTGAAGCATTTCTCTTCCACTGGATTTTACGACTTCATGTGCAGTGGACAGGTCAAAGAATCATCCTGCATTCTTAAAATATTTA
Source organism: Protopterus annectens (assembly GCF_019279795.1). Taxonomy (NCBI): domain Eukaryota; kingdom Metazoa; phylum Chordata; order Ceratodontiformes; family Protopteridae; genus Protopterus; species Protopterus annectens. The sequence continues at coordinate 734,514,177 of NC_056750.1, read as the reverse complement.
CTCTGCTGTCAATGTCAAGTGCTGACAATACAGTCTTTGAACCAAAAGCTGATGCTATGGAGAATAAACTAGGATTCTTAGCATCCTGATTTATTCTGTATCTGCAGAACTGATCCCGTTCAAGTGAGTTTAGTTTTGCAAAAGTTGAAAAGCTCCATGGCCATATTTTTATTATTCAACAGATCTTCACGTGGCATTTCACTACCAAAATTTCAAAAAAGCTTCATCAGAATTACATCTCGAGCATAGTACTCAATCTGCTTGCTCGTTTCTGTCAATCCATTAGTGTAGCAGTGTGAATGGATGTACAGGGTGACTTGTGAACTCTCGTCGCATCTTGATGAAGCAAACAGAAGTTTGTGAAAGTGCTTACCTGTTGTAACTTACTTGCAAAAAAGGGATTTTATCTGGAAATAAGATGTGTGGATTTATAACTTGACCTAGCTTGAGACTGTCAACATTCTGCCATAGCTGCTTCGATATTTGCATACAGTAACTACCCATTTCAGACTTACAGGGAATAATTTCAAACAACATTGAAGGACAGTCTGAAATACTTACAGCAAACATGTACACTAATAGGTCCATAGAATGATATTAGGCTATTGGGCTGGAGACCCTTATAGGCCTAGACAAGAATTTTGCCCATGTTCCTTCAAAGTCGGCACCTGTTTCCCCTGTCCAGCAGGGCCACAGGTGGAATCCCAGGGGTGTATGTTCAGTTACATCCAGTTGTCCAGGTTCCTCTTAGAGGCCTAGAGAGGTACTCTGGATAACATGAACAGGGACTCTATTCCACAGATGGCTGATTCTTTGGAACATAAATCTATCCTGCAAACAAGTCTATTCATGTCACAGACCAGGTTAAGGCCTTGCATGCAGGTTGCGTGAGTTTACTTTGTCTTTCAGATATGCAGCAACTCCATCAAGGCTGGGTCAGACATGGTTTTGCATGCCAGACACACATCACCTCTGAGCAGTCTGTTTGAGACTGAGTAGAGGGACAGGGCTTTTAAGCCTATCTGTATAGGATAGGTGTTTGAGACCCTTGATTTTCCTCGTCAGGAACCTCTGTGGTCTCTCCAACTGCTGCATGTGCATGGCAAGGTACATGCCGAAGGGGGGCATTGTATTGGATAATGGGTCTGATAAGGGAGAAGTACAGGGATGTTTATGACCTCCTTGTTTCTGGATGACGCACCCTGATTTATGAGGTGGGCCATGTAGACAGGATTTTGTACAACAGAGGCAACATGGTGGTCAAAGGTCAGGTTGTTAACCTCTATGCCCATGTCCCTCATGACTAATTGCATCCTTAGTATGTTGTTAATGTCATAAGTAGTGGGGAATGACTATTTCCCCAGAGTGGAAAATTATGCCTTTCTCAGCATTCATTTTGAGGCCATGCTTCTGGCAGCAGTCATTACTTTGGGTAAGGCCCTCTTGGAGGATGCTCACATCACTAGGGGAATTTAAGACAGCACCCAGCTTGCAGTCATCTGCCCACTGTGTCAGCCACAGTCCACTGGTTGTGGCTTGCACCTCAGATAAGTATATACAAACAGTAGAGGCCCTGAGACTGATTCTTGGGGTACACTGCTTGTTATGGGTCTACTACTAGAGGTGGCTTTCCCTACTTTGAGTGGGTTCTATCATTGAACCAGTTAGCTGCCCATCTGGTAACATACGGGCTGATACCTAGCTGGGATGGTTTATGTATTATGCCCAATTGTTGAATAGTGTCAAAGGCTTTGGCTAGGTCAAGATAGAAACTGTGCACCCTCTTGCCCTTGTCCGTGGTTGGTGACTGTTTTGAAGAAGTCAGCTATGTTTAACAGCCATGATCTCCCTTTAACAAAACCAAACTGTGTGGGGTGCAGCATTTGCAGGTTGCCAATGTCCTTGTTTATCAGGTCCATGATAATGCATTCCATGGTCTTGTAGGTCAGGCTAGTTAGACTGATGTGCCTATAATTGCCTGGGTCAATGGGTGCTCCAACTTTGTGTAGAGGGATGCAAGTGTCTGTTCTTCATGCAGCTAGGCTGTGGTTGAATAGTGTGTCTAATGGAGCTGAGAGCTCATGCCCGAGTTCATGTAGGATACACGGAGGGATGTTATCAGGGTCCCATGGAGACACTATTTTTTGTCTTGGAGAGGGCATTAAGGACCTGTCCCATTGTGATGAGGGGAGGGGGGCAGGTGCTGGGGATGCCCTGTTGTACTGATGTGGGGACAGAGGGGTGACGTTTTCACTGAACTTGTCTGCCAGCAGGTTGGCTATATCTATGGAGTTTGTGTATGTGGTGTTATTTGCCATAAGTTTAGAGTGGATTTGGGTGTTGCCTTTGTGACTGCAGACATGTGACAAAGGCCTTGTGATTGTCCTTGTTGGATGTGGCCAATTTGGACTTGAAGTTAACCTTACAGGATTTCACCAGTGACCTTATTTTTTGTTCAAACAAAGGAGAGATTACTTCAAACTTGACACCTGCTCCTTTTTGGCCCTGGATAGCAATTACCTCCTTCTATGATAGACTTTGTTTATTGATACTATCCACCAGGCAGGTCTATTCTTCTTGAGGGCTATGATTTGGCCTGATCAGGTATTGCTGAGTCCATGCAGGTATGTAGCTGCTCATATATTTTCCTGGTGTAGGCTTGGACATTTGTGCTAGTTCCAACTGAGGGGATAGTAGCTGTGTAGCTCCTTATACCTGCTCTGAGGAGATAGTAGTCAGCTTTGGACATGTTTTTTCGTGTGACCCTGACAAAGGGGAAGGTGGTCAGGGGAGATGGTGACTTCAAATGTAATCACTTTAAGGTCTGATCTTACTAAGGAGGATGGCACTGTAGGAGTACTACGGTGGCTACTCATGTTGCTTAGGACCGGGTGCAAGATATTTTCACCTCTCATAGGGGTGCTGACCAGCTGATCCAATGCATTGCCATTGACAAAGGCATGAAATCTCTGGCCGTTCATGTCTGGGCTAGTATAGGTCCTGCACTCTATGGGTGGGTATTTAAGGTCACCCAGAATCAGGATAGAGTGTTTAATCTTCTTTGATTGAAGTAACTCTAGATAGGTGGAGTTGGTGCCCTAAGTCATAGTTGGGAGTCTGTAGCTAGCTATGATTTGAATTTGTTTTTTCAACAATGTCTGCTGTGTGTCATACTGTTTGACCAGCCTGGAGGTGTGTATGTCTTTGATAAATATTGGAACTCCACCTCCTTTGGCTTTACTACCCACAGTTTGGGATCTGAATGTATGACAGGATGAGTAACAATGTATGGCTAGGGTGCTGTCCGCAGCTTTGAACCAGGTTTCTGTGACTGCACAGATGTCAGCATTTTCTATGGTTAAGATTGTTTGCAATTAGTGCAGTTTCATGTTCAGACTCCTAGCATTCATCAATAAGACCTTTAATTTGGGTTTTCTTGCAATTGTTATGTTGGTAGTTTTAACCTTTTCTGCCAGTATTCCCACCTGTTTGGTTTAAATAAGGCTATATTCCTGCCCTTTACCATCATTGGACCATTTTCAAAAATGCTGAGCAAAGCTGCGCAATGTTCAAACCCGCTAAGCTGAGTTGAACAGTGCTTAAAGTGGCAAATGCTGAGCAGTGCTTAGCAGTGTGCAAATCCACTTAGCTGAGCTAAATGCTACTTAGAATGAGACTTCTTAGCAATGCTCAAACCAGCTAAGTAGAGCTGAGCACTGCTAAGTATTGCTCAGACAGGTCCTGTTTAAGCATTGCTTAGCAAAACTGAGCTAAGGGCAAACAAACATTTTCATTTTAAAAAGTCAGAATTGAATATTAATTACTCATTAGATACATTATTATTAAGTCTGTGAATAAGTGTATATATTTTACTTAAGCAATAAGCAATGACATTCGTGTGGTATATTAAGATTTATCCACATTAGTTGTAGTTTAATCACGAGGGCGAATCTTAATGCACCACAACCAAGGGGTCAGTTATTGCTATTATACAATGACATTATTTAAGAGAAAGTATTTACTTTTCTTAAATAAATGTCTTTATGCACCAGCGCCGTGCTGTCCTTCCACATTTTTCAGTATCCTGGGGATTTGTCTGATGTACTGCGCAAGCAACTTGCATTCCACACATGCCCAGTACATCACTGCTTTGCAAAGGAAGCAATGCAGAAAAGAAGGCCTCCATTACTCCATTTTTGTTTTCTTTATATATATATATATATATATATATATATATATATATATATATATATATATATACAAATAAAATGTCAGTTTAGCGATAGGAAAGAGACAGAAGGGAGGAAATATAAGGAAAATCGGGTACATGTTTTCAATAACATACCCGATTTTGTTAGTATTTTCTCTGTACTGTCTCTCTATGTCCCGAGTCGAGGGTTACATTTTTTTTTTTTATTTTTGTTAAAAAATAAATAAATAAAATTACAGTATATGGCAATAGAATAACGTTGGGGAAATGGGACCTTTTTTCCATTGGTATATGCTAGGATTTACAACTGTCACACTGATTGGGCTGAACAATCAGCATGCTTGTTTTGGAATATCAGTGACCAGTCATTGTATAATTTACATGACCTTCCCCATGTGCTTTCATTGCATTGCCTTGTGGTGTGATTGTGCTGTATGGGACACATATTTAAATGTGGGGTTTCACCTTATATCTCCACTGACACTGGGAATTTGGACCAGCTACACTACCCTGGTAAAATATTAATTACATCATTAAATAAAATAAAAAATAATATAAAACTGCTTTCCCATGTAAAAGCTGAATGGGCCTGTCTTGGTGTTTAAACCGTGCACTTACTACATGCCAAGCTGTGACTCTAACTACTAAGCTAACTCGACTGTGCAAATTTCAGCTATACATTTATATATAGCTTCTTGATAAGTTTAAGCATTACTGAGCAAGGCACTGCTTTCTGCAAACCCTTAGCTATCCTTAAACATTCAAGAAAAATAAGAAAAAAAAAATAATCATTAATTTAAACTGTTAGCCTTCACATTATCAGATAAGAGTCTGGGGATGCTTTCTTGTTTTAGTGCTGTAAAGCACTTTTACAATGCAAGGGGTGTGTTACAGATACTGTGACACCCCCCCCTACATGACGTGACTTCACATTCCTAAGCCTCTCAGGTGTACAAATTTTCGCATGATGCCCAGATTTGTGCCTCATAATCTTGGTCTGTTTGTCATGGGATTGTGTTTCAGTGGCAAATCAGTGACAAATCATTAAAGACTGCAGTTAGAAAATATTGAGGGATATTTGAGTTTCACACATAATACTCTTTAGAAAATCCATGCTAATGCAAGACCTGTCATTCTATCAACTTTCTAAGTTTGTAAGGGCAATATTTAAAAGCCGTTTCCTATTTTTGGGCTTTTGTATGAAGTGTCAGAGGACACTTCCTTTATTGTAAAGTGCCCTAAGGCACTTTTGCACAGTACCTGTCACCCACCCCCTGCATTGCATTCAGTTGCCATTCATAATTTCAGTGTCCGTGGACACTGCTTTCTAAAGTAAAGTGGTGTACAGCACTTTAACAATGCAGGGGGTGTGTGACAGTGCCTGCCACACATCCCCTGCATTAATTTCACTTGTCATTCACTATTTCAGTGTCAGCGGACACTTTTTTTCTAAAGTGCCAAAACGTCACTTTGTCAGTGCAGGGGGTGTGTTAACAGATCTGAAGGCACTGTAACCCCCTAGCACTCATTCATAATCAATGTTGGCTGCTCTGTCTCAGTAGCATGCCTTCATTAATATGTAAGGCACGCTGCCAAGAGGGGGATGTGGACATGGACACCATTCACTCCGTTTAGGACTAATGCTATTGCTACATGGAGTTTAATGAATCCTGTGGCAGCTTTATATACTAACTCTGAGATTGTTCAATTTCAGGGAAAGGGCATGTTTTCCTTCCCCAAGAATTGTTATCTTGAGTACCTTTTGACCATTAGTTTAGCCAACTAAACTATATTTATATAGAGCTGCATAGTGGTCCCACAGTCTAACCATCCAGTTTGCAAAATGTGTCAGATGGTTGGTATGGCTTCCAACAAAACAAATCCACAAAACACAGAGAAGAAACATTTTAAAATACAGGGTTCATTTACATGCTTATCAAAAATGTATTTAATTTATTCACATGCAGAAAATATCCCTAGATATTCTTTAAAGGAGAGACAGAATGGCCGCTGAGAAAAAGAATGAATACCCGTAAACATACAGCTGCAAACAAAATCACTGACAGCTCAGTGACAGAATCCTCTTCACAGCCTGATTACTTTTTATCACTTATAGTTCTTCAAGGATATTTCCACATCACTTTTGAAAGAGCAGCAATGGAGAATAAGCTAATACAGTTGCTCAGTGGTTTGTACCTAGGCATTGGTTTTATTAGACACTATGGCACTTAAGAACTTTTCCTTCTTAACAGCTAACAGTGAACACAAATGTGGTCCACTAAAAATAAATGTTTCTTTTTTCTGGTAATGCATCATTCTACAATGATTTTACCCTGAACACCTGTTTTATTCATTCAAGATGAGACAGAGTAGTTATTTTCAGATGAGATAACATCCTAGTCAGAAAACTAGTAACCATGAGTTTAACTGTAAGATGGTGCTGTTTAGATAGTTTTTAACAATATAAAAAAACTTTATCCAGTACTAAGTTTCCTTCTCACTCTATCTCTTCCTCTCCTTCCCTCTGTTTTTTCTCTCTTTCAGTAAGCTAAACCACAGCATCTGTATCATACTGACTGCACCCAACATCCATAAATTCTTAACCTATCAGACTGGAAACGTGCCTTCAACAGAAATATTAAATAAATATATCAGTAAATAAATATCTAAAAATAAAGATATTGGGGTTGGTGTAGTATCATCAAGAGGAACAGGATCTTTATTAGCTGGCAGCCCAGCCTTGTACTGCAGTTTCATGTCCAGTGGGGCAAGTTTTAGTTTTCATAGCATGATGGAAAACTCAAGTGTTTCCAGATAGTATTCAGATTTTCAGGAAGTATAAATTTTGTATACATATCACCTAATTCTTCTGGGTGTAGGCTACTGGTCATTTCATTTTAATCTGAATGTTATTAAACACTTTATAATATTTTGCACATAATTGTTTTGTAGAATGATGTTTTCATTTAGGTTTCTGCCTGAAATTGTTTTGCAGTTTATCTTTGCAAATCAATACACATTTAAATAAAAAAAATATTTTAAACATGCCTGCATATACCACTTGCTATTATATTTTTTTCTGCCCAACTGTACTGTAGACACACTACTGGTGAGTCATCTGTCCACAGCCAGACAGGTGTCTGCAAGTCAGAAGATGAATTTTGTAATGCTCAGAATGGTGGAAGGTTGATCTGGGATGAGTAGTGATGGGTTTGATGATTTCACAAGCCATGCTTCTAATGATGAGACGGTATATTTTCTCAGAGCCAATCAAATGCTCTTATGAATAGTAGCTGATCTGTGGTGGATAGTGGTCACTAATGATGTTGCTACCCATGACATACACAGAAAGTGACAAGACTGTGGACATTAGAGTTCTTTTTCCCAAATTCTACTGTGTATTGTGCCCTGTCCTGACAGTGTAAAGCTAGAGGTAGACATACTTGGAAGGTCAGAACCACAGTTTCACTAGAAGGCCCTGATTCACTCTCAGTTGTAGGCAGCTATATGCAGTGTCCCTTCCTTTTCTATCATGCATAGTTATGTTCAGACAGAGAAACCTGTACACATTCCACATTGGTCCCATAATGCTGAAGCATTATGGACACATCCCATGCATTATGCAGCAGATGGGTGTACTGCCATTAGAGTTTCTGACAGTAAAGTTGCAGAACATGCCGATTTACTGTGGTAGACTATCACCACAAAAGGATATAAGTATGATCACTGTCATTTGTAAAGCATTATGCGACTCTTAACCTGTGGTGTGCTCGCAGGCAGCATAAGAATCATGCACGCAGGATGAACGTTCATCTGCTCTGAAAATGTATGCTAGATACAGCATCTTCTGGCCACTGGTTTGCATCTGTGGTTAGCAAGAGACATAATACTGTTAAATAAAAGCGAAAACCTCCCTAACCCAGGAAATGCTGCCATGGAGGCTCCTGTGCAACACAAGTTCCACACATCACAATATCTAACAACTACTTCAGAATTGAAACTCACTGTCATTCATTGTGGTCATGTTTAAGTCCTTGCTACAGTGATAGTAGAATGACTGACTGGGGCTGGCGCAGTGAAAAAGGAAATAGGAGATTTGAAATGGGTAAGAAGATGATGGAAAACCTTGCCAGAGAGAGAGAGACAGACACCATTTATTTGCAAGGTGTAGGCAGTGTCTTAGTCCATATGGGACAGAATTACCTGTTGCTGTGTTGAAAAGGAACATCTAAATGATCATCAACTAAAATGGAAGAGGTCGGGTAGAGTGACTGAAGCAGAAGAGAGGAGTGTTTTTTCAGTAGTACCAAGAGTAGATTTGTTTTCCCATTGCACTGTACCATACAATAGCCGAAGATGTAGAAGCATGAACATGATATTCCTGTAGTAACACTCATGCATATGTTTTAATGGGTCTATATTGCCATCTCAAATGGTAAAAATATCGCTCACATGAGCGAAAAGGTACGTGAACAAACTTGTTTTTTTGGGGTCACTGTACAGTGAGGATTGGAATATTTGCCTTTCCTAACTGTAGTGTGACCTCAGAGTTGAAATATATATTTAGCTGGAGGTGTGAGGGGCACAGCCCCCCACAATAGCAAGTTTGTGTTTGTATGTTTTCGCTCATGTGAGCGTTTGATATTTTTACCATTCAAAATGGTAGCATAGACCCGTTTTAACACCCCATTCCCACCTGAAATGGTAGCCATAATGATAATGTAAGATAATATGTAAATGGCATATACATACTTCATTGTGTAAGGTGCAGCGTTTGTAGCCTGGAGGTATCTAGGTCAGATTTGCAGAAGTCTGTTGCCTTATCCTGCCACCCTTGTAGTACAAGTACATTACACAATATGTACTTTTAATGGCTATTAATAATGTGGTGCATCCACTGCAGTCAGTTTTGTTTTCACTGCTAGTCCCACTATCGCATCCTATCCACTACTGTTTTATACTCTCCTCAGGCAGGGACACAACAACTGTCCATCTCCGTGTGCCTCTTCTGTGTTGGTGCTCTTTTTTTTATGTGATGAATGTATCCTTTACAATGTCTTTTGTCTTGGCATCGATATAATGTTTATAACCCTTTACTACATTTGCTGCAATGACTTATTATGGCCTCCCAGACAACTGATATTCCATGGCACCTTTATCCATATTGTATGTGCCATGGACTTGTAGTGCTTCTCTCATTACACCTGGCAAAGCACCTGTGGTTTATTTGCCTGACATTGTGTGTGTGTGGGGGGTGGCTTCTAATGATGTCATGTACACTTCCTGCATCCCTGTTTTGCTGCCATGTAGCTGTCCACTATACTAATGAGACCATTCTGTCCTTTCATGTAGACACAGGAGTACTGGATATGTTATGATGCCACCCCTTCTTGTATCACAGTATTGAACATAGTCATCTACACACCCTGTCCCCTCCCCAAGACAAATGTGATCCTTGGTACATTGAGTCCTGTATGGCATTCTCTTACATAGGTGCACAAAGCCCTTGCTGTGCCACCCTCACCACTGAACATTACAGTGTAATGTCTTTTTGATGTGTCCCCACATACACATACATAACTTTGTCTATGTTCTTGCTGCTGCCATTCTGACATGGTTGTTGACTACAATGCAGAGATCCATTACCATCTGTAATACATTCCATCATTAATGCCAATTTCTGACTCTAAACTCATGTTCTTTAAGCTGTAAGTTTTACTCTGTAAAATCCTTATTTGACAGGTGCTCATCTTAGTGTTCTTAAAGTGAGCTGCCTCTTGATGCAGCTGTTGAATTTTTGAGGATAGCAAGCCCTGATATTTGGATCAAAAGAGATGAATCCTGCACATTCCATAAGTCATGTAGGTGACAGATGATTTGAGGATCTCTTGGCCTCTGGGTCCATTTGGCAACCACCATGTATCCTGCCTTATTCCTCCATTGGTATTTTCTTGTGCCTTAAGTTACTTGCCATAGTTTGTTTAATGTGCATCCCTCCGCTTTTCTAGCATTACTACAGCACTGCACTTTGCCTATTGCTACTTATTGCCATAGCACACTTTGATTACTTTAATGTACACTCATTTTCTGATTACTGGTGTTATATAAACCCTGCTACATAACTGAACAGCAACAGACCATATCACAGTCTCAGCTGCTTGTTTTTTCTGCTTATTTAGTCATGTTTGCCTGTGAAGCCTGACCTTAATAATTGCATTTTTTTATCTAGTTAGTTTTTCTTCATTTTGCAATGCATGCCTGCTGCAGGTGACTTTTGGCATCTTCTGTAGAATCTCTAGACCTACAACAGATTTCAGTTGAAAATATTAAGTTCACTTCATACTATTTTTGACATCTCAGGAGTTGCGAGCTTCCAAATGTTATGGCCTGAATACCTTGTACGCAGTGCGTACCAAAGTACAGTGAATTCAACAAGACGTATTATGTCTTTAGTTTGAAAATTTGTTCCCAATCTTTCTTTAGAAATATGATAAGGATGTATGTATTTGAAGCTCTCTGTCTTTAATTCCAGCCCCTGGAGCACTGATTAAACTAATTAATTCAGGGTACAATTCAATTCATATTTCAGTATAATTATTTGATATTTACATATCAAAATTGTGCATGTTTTGATGTATACAGTATTGAGTGTACAATCTGTATTTGCTTGGAATAGTAAAAACTGGCAGTAGTATGTTTATCCGTTATGACAGAAATGTAATACTTTCTAAAATGTGTAGTTGATTGAAAATGTTGCATGCCCCTGCCAATTTCCAGATGCCTTATTTTAATAATGTCACTTTTAGGGAACCTAGTTTGGACAAGCTGCTTCTAGTATGGTCTTACTATACCAGTCAATAGCTTGCTGATTAGTTTATTCTGTAATAATGATGATAATTTTCAATGTTTATGACGACAAAAAAATGAGAAAAAAAAGAAAGAGAATATTGTAAGAGCTGTTAATTAATAATCAGTGTTAATGAAGGGATTAGTCACACAAATCATAGAACTGAGTAAAGAGCATCTCAGCTTTTCATGAAAAAGTGCTGTACCATAGGAGAATCATGCAGTGAAAGCAAGGTATTGGAGTCCGTCTATTTTATCTTTCAGATTTACATATCCCAGCATGAAGTGGACAAAAATCAGTCCTAGATAGGAGAGCATTCCAATGCTTTAGAAAACACATGATCACTCACATGTATAATGCATTTAAACAAAGGGCATGTTTTTAGCATCACCATGTCAAACTTTCTGTACATCTTCTAGACATGGTTTGAAACTGGACTGTGTGTCAATAGCCCACATATACACAGTGAAGATATGCAACCTCAGAAAGACCTGATGGAAGAAAATTAACCGTGTGCTGTTAGGCAGCAACATGCTATTTGTAGTTATATGAATTCCTTTTTAATATAATTTATGCAGTAAAGTTCTGCTTACAGTGGGGATGATCTGATAAACATCACATCCACTAAGTTTTGGTGCCAGTCACTCAGTAGTCATTCCCACATAGTTCCGTTTTTATGTTTTTTCCCAATACACTGTAGCACCAAAATTGCTCTACAACACACCCTTCTAATATTACACATCCCTTTTATGGTAGCAGCACCTTACACAGATGAATATATAGCACTTTATTCTTTCTTATGTAAGAAATATTGGTTAATAAGTGCCTAATTTAGAGTAATCTACAAGTTTGACTGCTATACTTAGATTTAAGTAGGACTGAGACAACTCAGAAACAAACAATTTGGTTGCCAGGGGATTTGTAATTCCAAGAGCTCTTCCACTGGGTTATAAGCTCCACAATCCTTTTCTAATCACAAGGTGTTAGTTGCTAAGCAACAATGCTAGTGCAGAGAAAAGTGATTTTTACATTACTGTCTGTGGTTTAAAATAGACCATTTAAAAGCATGCCGGATATTACCTGGTTTCTTACTAAAATTACAGTGCTAAGACAAAAATCCTGCTTCAAGAAAATATCTTTATCTGACTAGTATAAAAGATGGTTGATGCCTTTTTGAACAAAAAGGACAAATAAAGCTATGGATTGCACTTTGCAATGGCATTTTTATTCGAGATGCAGATATAAAATCAACTTTAGAAACATGATGTCATTAAGTCGACTGAATTTAGAAGTCTGCATTAACTTTTGCATTTCTGTTACATCAATCTGGTATGTATTTCAGGAAGAAGTATGTACAGAAAGGCAGAATTATTAATGAAAACCAGACTATTCTGTGTTATAATTGCAAAAAATAAAAATAAAAAATCACACAATCCAGTGCTTTTAACATAAAAATGTATTTTATTTACTTTACTCAATTGTTAACGAGGTATGACAGCAGCAGTCCCTAGCCTAAATATTCCTTTTCAGGAGAGAACTATTGGCTTCAGTCGGGATATCAGATTTTTTTTTTAGTTTCGAAGAATATTAAGTTGTGTTTGTGACTTACTGCCAGAAGACATTTATGTACTAGCAGACATGACTGAAAACTAATGTGTCTATCTATACATCACAACAAGGATAGGATATCTAGGTTTGGCATGGTAAAATAGAGAGAGAGTACCATGCATTACCTTTCTTTGTAACAGTCACAGAAGTTGCATGTCCACAAACAGCACATAAGCATATCATTTGCTTTATATTGTCATGTTTAATCGTATTTAGGGGAATTTATATTAGCTCTTCCCCTACTATTGACTCAGCACCTATGTTTAATGCTGACAAAGTTGCTTAACAATAGTGTGCACTAAATGCAGCAGAATGGTTTCCTGTATATTTATTTAAAACACATTATCATTTATCTGCAGTAAATGATAGTACAATATTTTACTACAATCATTTTTCACAGGTTATGTTGTATGACCATTAAATATAAAGCAGTCCGTTCTGCAATGCACAGGTCCGAATGATCTAATTGTGAACAGTGAGTTTGAGTGGAACAGAATGAAATCTTTTTTCTAATTAACTCTTACACATTCATTTCAAACATATTATAGTATTTTTTCAGTAAATATAAGCAATATAAACAGATGTGCTGCATAAATACATATTTGAATGCACTTTTTTGTCATTTTTGATAGGTAAAATGCCAAAAAATGCTGTGTGACGTTATAATATGAGCTCAGTCACAGAAATTACATGGGCATCTGTGCAAATATACAGTACTGGCAGACATATTTGTTAGATCATAAAAAGTAGAGTATGCTTAATTCAGTCCCACTAATGCAAGAGTCCACTTTAGTGAAAATATGAGGAGGAGTTAAAAAAATGGATGATTTGAGCTCCTTGTCCCTGTGTAGGAGTCTTCAAGCACTATCTCTTTGCACATTGCTTATTAAAACATTGCTTATTAATATAGCTTACTCTGAGATTGCACAACCTTAGTCTAGTATACGTGTTCAAATAGCAAATTGATTTAGCAGGGCTTATTTAAATGAACAGTAACAAATTATGTCTGTAAAATTGTGTCCTTCATATGTGTACTTTAAGAATAGTACAAAGTCTTTCTGCAAACAAATTCTGAGCAGAGTAGAAAAGCTGTTTCCATTTCTGTATATTTCTAGAACTGATTTTTACTAATGTTATTAACTTGCAGTGTATATTCCTTTTAAAATCATTTTACAAGGTATTCTGCCTGGAATTTATCAGTTACAAAATCATAAAACAGCATCCTAGTAGCCTGAAGTATTCTATACCTTAAACAGTATAAAATGAATATCTTTATTCTTGAAGCATGAATAAGTATATAGACCTTGTACAATTTTAGCACTGTTCTGTTTCTTCACTTTTTTGCATAGTCCCTGCAAGAGGAAAACTGAACTGATGCCCAATATTCCAGATCCAGTTATATGCAGCAGATATCTAGATGTTTTAGAATCAAGCCCACGTCTGCAAGGTGTGAGCTGAATACATCTTGATTCCATAACAAATGAATGCCTGATAGGTTAGTTTTTATGCAAGTTCTTAGAAAAAAATCATGGGAATCTGAATTACATTGTCATGTATATCAGTCTTTCAAATAATTTCTAGAGTACAATTATTTTCATCCGGAGAGCTGTGACACTCCCTATAATATAAAAGTATTAGGTTGTAAATTAAATGTTGCTCAGAAAATAGATTCCATTGAGAATGGGTTGGGAGGGTGGCCTAATGATTAAGGTGTTTGCCTTGTAAGCACAAGGTGCAGGGTTTGAGTCTCACAAGGGATAATTAGCTAGGCTTAAAATGACTCACAAGGGCAGTTAGCTTAGTACAAACCTTTGAACCTATGAACAAAAATCCTGTTTGAAAACTGGGATTGCTGCTAGAGTATTTCCAAAGAGCAAACTCTGCCTATGAAAATGCACGTCTGTCCATCCATATAGATTTGATCCAAGGATGTAACTGAGAATTTATAATGCAAAGGCTAATCTTTCATCTTTAATATCCCATTTTTATCCCATATTCTGCCTACTTATCTTTCTCAGTTTTGTGTGCGTCTCACCTATGAACACTTCTTAAAGTTTCTGTTGATAGTATCGTGCAAGGCCACATAGAATTGGATCAGTTAGAGAAATGTTGGTGTATTGCTCTTTTAAATGTCACAGCCAAAATTAAGCAGAAGTGTTGTTAATACTGCTGTGTTGTGGGGCTGCAGCTGTTTTCTAAAAGAATAAAGACTTTGAACTGCTGAAGTAGTAAAAATATAGAAACAAAAGCTCTGAATGAGGATCACATTTATCTAAAGGAGTAAATGTGCATGAATTAACTTAACATTGTCGAAAAGACAATGAAAATTTTCAGATAAAAATAAAAGCAAATAGAATTTATTAATATTATGAAGAATATTACAGTAGCTTAAAATGATTTTTTTCCTAAACTCATGCAACAGAATACTATTGATGAAGTAATAAATGTTTGAAATTCATATTACATATCTTTAACAATTATGTAGATAAAAGTAACTCAAAAATAAAATGATTTTATGGTAGACTAGTTCCAATACTGGAATTATGCATAGTTTTGCATAAGTTAAAGTAACTGAAAATGAGGCAGTGCATTTGATTTGCTTTAAATTAATGCATTTCATATAGAGTCAGCTACATGCCACAGTAGAAAATGAATGTGTCTAATATTATAATTCTCATTTCTGATTTCATTATTTCCCATTTATATACTCTCTTAATCACACAAAGCACTTAACATGATTGCATGCACAAGTCACTCCTGAAAAATGGAGGAGTTTTGCTGTGAGACCATCATAATATCACTGTTCAGAAAAAAAATGTTAGAGCGCAAAACAATTTGACTACAGTCAGAGCACATAGGGTAAAAATCATGAATCTAAGTAAGTTTAAAGCTGGATTAGTGCTACAATTTTATGAATATATTTGAACGGTGATTCATTTTCAGACAGGTACATGGCCTGTGACATGTAATAGGTTCTTAGGTTGGTACTAGACTATCGGCCCTAGGGCCTATACAAGCCTAGCCATAACAATTCCCTGACTATTTCTTCCCACAATGTTTACTTCCCTGTACCCTTGTCTAGTAGGGTGACTGACATGATCCCCGGGGTGAATTTCCTATCTCCCATCCAATCATCAAGTTTCCTTTTGAAGAGGTCCAAAGAGGCGCTCTGCTTGTCATGTATATGCAGTCTATTCCAGAGTCTGGGGAGACTCTGGGTCAGGAACTTATCCCTCCAGCATGTTTTGTTCATTGTGTTGACAAGGTTTAGATCCCTGGAGCATGTCTCTCTGAGGGGTTGGGATTTCTTTAAGTGTAGCATGTCCAACAGCTTTGGGTTTGACATGGCCTTGTATGTTAAGCAGAGATCGCCTCTGAGTAGACGATATGCGACAGAGTATAGCTAGAGTTTTTTTTAAATGGTCAGCATAGGGCATCTGCTTTAGGCCTGTGATTTTTTTTAGTGAGGTATTTCTGTGGCTTTTTTCCAGTTGTTGCAGATGTCTTGAGAGGTACAGACAAAATGGGGCGTTGTATTCTATAATGGGTCTAATGAAGGATGAGTACAGTGGGACAATGACCTCATTTTTTTGGAGGAAAAGCCCTTACTGATGAGGTGTGCCACATAGAAGGATTTCCTTACCGTTGTGGTGATGTGGTTATCGAAGGTGAGACCACTGTCCACTTGTGTCCCTAAATCTCTTATCACACTTTCAGTGTTTAGTGTACTGCCACCTATGTGGTAATTCACGGGTACATGTTTTTTCCAAAAGGGGATAACTATACATTTCTTGGCATTGAGCTTGAGCCCATGGCTCTGGCACCAAGCATCTGTTTCTGTAAGGCCCTTTTGATGAATAATCCACATCATTTGGTGATTCAATAATGGCTCCCAGTTTGCAGTCATCTGCAAACTTTGTTAGCCAGTCCCTTAGTGTTGGCCTGTACTTCAAAGAAGTAGATGCCAAACAAGAGCGGTCCCAGGACTGAACCCTGAGGTAGTCCACTTCTCTGGAGCTGGATTTTGGAGTCAGCTACTTTTACAGTGTGGGTTCTGTCAATAAGCCAGTTGGCAACCCATCAAGTGATGTAGGGATTAATGCCCAGTTTAGTAAGTTTATCTATGATTCCAGAGTCGGGGATGGTGCTGAAGGGCTTGGCGAGGTCCAGATAGGCTGTGTGGACCGCCTTACCCTCGTCCACAACTCTGGAGACTGATTTGAAGAAGTCAATCAGGTTCAGGAGATGAGATCGGCCCTTCACAAACCCAAACTGGGTGGGGTCCCATGTTCGAAGTTGCTGATGTCTTTGTTTATAAGTTCCATGATAATACATTCCATGGCCTTGCAGATCAGGCTTGTCAGACTGATGTGGTGGTATTTCCCAGGATCCAACATGGATCCCCTCTTGTGGAGTGGGATTAACTGTAGCTGTGTGCCACTCAGTGGGCACGAAGCCTGAGGTGAGGCTATAATTAAACATGACACTTAGGTGAGGTGCCAGTTTATTTTGTAGTTCATGTAGTACACAGCCCAGGATGTTGTCTGGTCCCATGGATGCTGTATTCTTAGCTTTGGAGAGTGCGGTTTTTACCTTTGTGGCCGTTATTACTGGAATTTGGCAATATTTCGGTATTGAGATGGGCCCTTTAGGGGGTGAGAGGGGGGGTGAAGTTGGCACTGAATCAATCTGCCATGATATTCGCAATATCCTTGGGATCAGTATATTTAATGCCATTCTGTTGTAGCTCAGAGCAGATCTGAGCATTGCCATTTAGATTCTTGACATAGCTATAGAATGCCTTGTGGTTGTCATTGACATCATCATGTGGGTGTTCCTCTTTAATGTCTTGATAAGTAGCACTTGATGGCAATTGTGGAAAGCTGCCATTTGTTCAGAACGACACCAGTCAAGCCATATCATGAATTGTGTAACATTATTCAAAACAAGACCTAAGAGCAGTATATTTGTTAGGTATTCACCATAACAGAGCTGGCCTAAAACATTGTGTCTCCTACTTAATAAGCACACAGAAATTTATGATTTTTTTTCTTATACATTCACTGAGGAAGTGGTTATATGTGCAGCCAGAAATTAAATTTGTCCTGTAAGTAATTTGATCTTTTGATTTTAATGTGTCAGGATGGCAAAGAGCAGAATAGGATAGGACAGTGTTATGCCATGTAGTAAATAGCTAAGTATTCTAAGCAGATAATATTAGGAAAATAGGAAGTTACTAGGCTAAGAACCCTAGAGCCATTTTAAGCCTAACCATTCATGACCCGATTTTCACTATTATCAATGCCCATAGACTAAAATGCCTTTACATAAAGACATCTGCAAGCAGCCCCTGTCAGTAATGGACACAGATAATGAGCCGGGGTGAATTTGCGATTTCTCATCCATTGGTCCAAATTAGATTTGAATAGAATTATTGAGGATATCTTCTTTACAAGAATGGGCTATCATTTCCAGAGAATGGATATCTTTAATACATACCTGTCCCTCCAATATGCTTTATGCTGTAGACAAGGTTTAGATGTGTAGATTGGGTAATTCTAGTGCTGTTTGCTTTGTGAATGTGTAGAAAAATTAATCAGAATTGGATCTGAGAATGTATTCTAGGTTAGGCATAGATCACTGTGCAGAATTCTGTAGGAGACCAGGGGCAGGGCATTGAGGTGGTCCTCATATGGGATGTTATTTGCACCCTGTATTCTTTTAGTGAGGAAACACTGTTGCCTCTCCAGCTGTTGCAGTTGTCTGGCTAAGAACATAGTGAAAGGTCCATTGTACCTGATTAATCTAATGAAGGCTGAGTATAGTGGGACTATGATCTGGATGCTGTGTCCTTACTTATAAATTGTGCCACATTTTCTCATCACCATGAACACATGGTGATCAAAGTTTAGGGTACTGTCGATCTGAGTTCCCAAGTCCATTACCACTGGGTCTATTCTTAGTGGAGTTTCATCAGTGTTGTAATTTGTAGGGGTGGTTGTATTCCCAAAGAGTATTGTGATGTTATAAGTTAGTGTCATTTGTGCCAGGGAGAATAAGGCACTATATGTGTACATACCCCAGCATAGCTAGCTGGAGATTTGCAAATAATTTTGACTCACACTGGTTTGTACAGATGTTTGAGTTAAGGCTATATTTGTGAAGTTACTTGTGTTAAAAATATATCAACAGTAGATCCTGCTGCTCGGAAAGAATGTGTGCTTCTGTATTAGGTTGCATTTGTGTAAATGACCAAATGTGCATGTTGGCCAGGGAACACTGGAGGGGTGGAAAGTTTGAAATAGTGTTATAGCTTTCAGATGCAGCCACAGATCTTAGCAGAGCCCTGTGTGTATATTGTACCAGAGTCAGGTGACCAGAGGTGATGTCATCCACTAACCAGCATCTGGTTTCTTTGGAAGCCTCACAGCAGCACTTTAGAATCTTGTAGGAAAGGATATATATCTCGTAGATCTCACATATCCACACATCCACATAGAGAAAGACATTATCTGGCTTTTGCTGTGGTAAGACACTCAGCACACATCAGCTTGCATTGCTTTAGTAATTAGTCAGGGAACAGTAATTCTTTAGTTAGGAACATTTACTGAGAATAGTTTTGTATTGTTTTCTGCATCTGTTATAAATTATCCAACTGTATTATTTTTTATATGTCTGTGGTTGAAACGCTGTTTATTGTATTTAGTATTCTCCTGTTTTCTGTTTTATTTATCATTAAATATTTAATAAATTTCATTGTGCTGGTCCTTTAGAGAATACATTTTAACATCTTGAGAGTACATATGCTTGTTTTAGTGACACTGTGACCACTCCTGAAAGTCTTACTGCTTTGATCACAGTCTGCCATTTGCATTAGTATTAACATTACACAGTATAATTGAGTACCCATTGTAAGAACATTAGGCTAGCTGACTGGTGGCAGCATTATTACCTCAGAGTCCAGGCAGATAAGGGCACAGCTAGTAAATCTATGCCAGCTTTTCTCAGGTGTGTACTGGAATATCCAAGTGTGTGTGTGTCAGCTCCTGAGAACAGGAGCGCAGAGCTCCAAAGTGGTCAGTGTGGAGTTTTGTGTAGGTCTGGAAAGAGAGAGTCTCCAGTCCCAGGTCTGTGTGGACTCCCTGTGTGTTAAGCAAAATTGTGCTTGGTACAGGGAGCTACATCTGAAAATACTGTGTGAATCCATCTTTGCTCTTAGTGACTGTCCCTCACTGGAGTCAATGGTGAGGATTAGGTCTCCTTGATTGCTGGCCTGGAGTATGGACCTGTCACAAGTTTAATTATGCATTTTTTGCATTGAGTTTTAGGCCATGGCTCTGGCACTAGTTATTTTTCTGTGTAAGAGACTGCTGTAGAATGTTAACATCTTTGGGGGATTTAATGATCACACCCAGCTTGCAGTAGACAGCACGTTTTGTCATCCAGAGTCTCCTTATTTGCCTTGATTCACAGAAGTAAATTTCAAACAGGAAAGGTGTCAGTACTGAGCCCTGTAGTACACCACTAGTAACAGGCCTCTTGGTGGAGGTGGTAATCTCCCACTACAAATAACACTGCATGACTATGTCAGTCTCTCAGACAATGAAGTTTTCATAAAATTTATTAACCATTGCTACAAAAAAGTATGCACATATTTCATAATGCTGAAACAGCAGATACAGAGAAAAATCAAGGCAAGTATTGATTTTATTAGCTACTTCACAAAAAGTCACAAGGGGACCACAAGCTTCCCTGAGTATAGTAGGATTTATTCACTGACTGCAGGATTCCCTTAATTTTATTGAATGTAAAGTGTGCAAGTTACATACGAGTTCAACTTCCAATTTGTTGTTTTTAATAGAAAAGTTGCAGCTTTGTTATGGACTTAAAGTGATTCCTTATGTTTAGTACATTACTCCTTTTTTTCAGTGTTTATGCAATTGTGGGGTTTGTACTTCTACATTTGTGTGTGCAGAGGGCTGGTCCCTCTCAAAGATGAGATCTCTCATTTTTCATTAGGATGAGTTGTCAACAAGTTGAGCTCAGCACGATGAGGCATTGTTAATTTAGTTCTTGGGGATTTGTACCGCATCACAATGACATTGAACCGAGTAAACTTTTGGAATATGAATTTTAAAGTAAGAAGCAAGCCAAGCACAATGACAGGACTTAAACTGTTTTAAAAGTTGTGGAGATATTTGTTAATGGTTATAAATACTAAACAAAAGTGATATCTATCATGAAAATGTACATAGGCTCCATTACTGAAGTTTGGAACTGACATCCTGAAATCATAAAAATGGTGGTCCTACCTTGCTGTTTTTATTTGATTATACCTTGTTTTCTGGGTTTGGACCTTTGGGCAGCAGTTTGCACTTCTGTATTTATATTTAAAATCATAAAAATGTTACTAGATTACAATCTTTTAAAAGCCTGACTATGAAACGTCTCTGAAACCGTATCTAAAACCTGTTTTCAAAGGGTTGCTTTGTTCTCTAGCAGAGCATCATCACTGAGGAATGTTGTACTTCCTTATCACTGTTACTTACGCTAACACTGACATCATGTAACTCAGAGTAAGAGAAGCACATTTTAGATAAGACGCAGTCGCTATATAGTCAGAAATTATCACATTTTCTGTTGTGCACCTTTCATATGCAAGCAGACATACATACATACAAATTTAAAAAAGGAATAATTTCAGGTTGCCAAAGCAGCATATGTTCAGGAAAAACAATTGCTTCAGATTGTAAAAAATCTACTAGGGAACAGAACATGCTAGACATAGTTTGTGTTTCTAAAGAAGTTACTGTTACTTTAAGTCAAGTTTTACCACTGTTGATGTGCAATGATCATAGGGTTATTAAGGTTAGTTTGTTGGTTAATTTGTTGCTAAATAATTCTGCCAAACTTAAATTGAAGCCAAAGTACAGAAGATTAATAACAGATTGTAAGAAAACAAAAAAAATCACAATGTAAAAGTAATTGGAATGGTGCTTTCACTGGAAAAACTGCAGAAGGAATGTGGAGAGTTCGAATGCAAAACATGATTTTCCATAAGAATAAGGTACTTGATTATGGTGAGAAACAACAAATAGAAATTGAAGAGGTCAAACTACAACTTAGCAAATTGAAACAAACAAGCTGGACAAACAATTTAAACATACAGTGGATTCATTAAAGCCTATACTGTTGTTTTTCACTTTGTGGGTGTCACGGCTCGATGTGCACACAGCAGCGGAAACTTGTAGATTCAGTAAGCATGTACAGGCATGCACCCCCATGCAAACAAGGTAAATACATTGCCATGATAACTACAATATAAACAGCTGAATTACTTGCTAATTAACCAATCTAACATGGTGGAACTATTCAATAAGCTATAAATCAACCATGTAGATTTCATGCTGGTATTCCCCATGAATTCCAAAACTTTTGGAATACAGCCACAGAAAGGAGCCTGCACACACAGTATAAAAAGTAAAAGGTGTAAGACTTGTACGGAACGGACCTTAACATGTGAGAGGATTAGATACAGGATGGCTACAGCAAAAAAAGAGTGTAACAGCAACATAATCCTTGTTCATACCATAACAGAAATGCAGCTTCACTCAACCACCCCCAGATGAACAGTACACTTGTAAGTAATGCAGACAGATAAGTTTAAGTGTGTGCTAATCAAAATAATTATTAAAACCATCAAACAGACAATTCATAGTTACGTGTCAGCATATGCAATATGTAGCTGATCAAATGCAGGCATATTATCAAAAATCAGTACTCCTCTGTGCAGATATATCCCAAAGTAATAGTTTCCCTTCTGTGTTCAACACATAAACAATTCAGGTCCCCTTCAGTTGCCCTAGCTGCACATCGCTGTCTGGTGTAGATTCAGGTCTGTCTGCATGATGAAGATGCAAATGAGGTCTGAACTCATTAGAATTGCTGATTCCCAAAACCTTAGATATGTGTAGGGATATAAACATAATACATGCACTCCCTCAGTGTTTGTGTTTAAAGGATGGCAACTGTGAATGCTTACATCAGATAGGTGTGTCAGGTTAGACTTAAAAAGTTACATTTACATCTGTCAAGGTTGGAAGTGCAGGTAAGAAACACACAATTCACAGGTTCTGTTTCATTAACACCCAACCTCTTCTTCATCTGCTGGCAAATTGTTTTTTCTCTGTCAGTTATTTATTATTATGATGTTGATGTTCTTCATCTCACATTGCTGCAGTCATAACCTGTGGGTAGTCCGCTGTCCTCGGTCGGCCCGAATATCAAAGTGTTAGGCTGGCGTCGGTCATGGTCGCTCAGATCTGACTGACGCCAGCCGTGTACTAAAAGCAATGACGACGCGCATATCCCAGTCTTTTTGCCGCATGGTCGAAGCAGAAGCAGCGTTTGCAAGTGAAATTTTCTAATTCTGAGTTTCAGACCGAAAACCAAGTTGAATATTTTGTTTCTTGCCTCAGTTAAATCCGGATGTCAGAAAAAGTGAATAATTGTATTTCTTGTGGAAACAGATACCTCATAGGGATTACCACTCTCTGTATTCCTTGCTTGGGGCCTGGTGCTAGGTTTAATAGCGCACCATTAAGCGTAGGTTAGATTGTGCTAGGCTTGTTGTAATTACAATATGCCGTCCGATCCTCCGATGCCGCGCGCTACGCTAAGAAAGGATAAATAAATAAAAGTCCAAGCAGGATGAGTCGTCGTGTCGGACGACAGTTTTCTTAGAAACTACGGTCACAAGAAGGAAAAATACACATCGTTAAAGTCCAAGCAGGCATGAGAGTCGCCTGCTCCGGACGCTTCTTTAAACTACGGTGGAATCTGTGGAACCAGCTGAGGTTTCAGTTGAGTCTCAAGGAGAGCCTTTAATTTTGCAAGATGTGGCCTCTCAGGAGTTGGGTCAGGCTGAGGGGGCCTCTCGGGTTGCTGTACTTCCTTCTTTGCATAAGGTGGTTAGGCCTTCTCCCTCTGTCTCTAAGGTGCCTTCTAAGGCCAGGCCTGGTTTGTCTGCCTCTGACGTCAGCCCCAGTTCTGCAGGTTCTGTACCTAAAAACACATGCTTAAAATGGCAGAAGATTTGATTACCTTGATCAGAGGTTCTATGCCCCCTCCAGATAAGAGGCCCAGGGTGGAGCCAGAGGTGGAAGGATTGGAACATTCTTCGGATTACTCAGAGTCTTCGGCTGAAGACATTCAGGATTTTCCCCTTATTCTGTTCAGGGCAGCAGAGGATTCTACTCCTTCTGCTTCCCTCAGAGGAGGATTTTTTCTTTTCAGAAACCCTGCATTCTATGAGGGAGCATTTTAAATGGGAAGGTCAGGATTTCTCAGATTCCCGTAAGAGGCTTAGGGAATTCTTGTTTTTACCACAGCATAGGCCCTTGGCTATACCTCCTGTTTTGGATGTTGTTCAGGATGTTTTCTCTGAGGCTTCCCTTAATCCAGACTCTTTGCCTCCTGCCCCGGTTAAGCCAGACAGGTATTACAGAGTGCCAGAGGCGCATAAATATTTGTATAAGAGCCCAAGGGCTGACCCAGAAACTATTAGCCAGGGACCTAAGGGTGTCAGGGCTTCTGTTGTAAAGAACCCAGTTCCTGTAGATAAGGATTCTAGAGCCTTGGACAGGTGGGGTAAAAAAGTGTATACCTCTTCCACTCTTGCAATGAGGGCTTTGAATTGTCAGTTTCATATGCTGAAGTACCAGAATTTTCTCCTTACTCAGTTAAAATCTAAGGTAGATGCTTTGGCAGAGGGCATTGAGTGTAAGGAGTTACAGGATTTGGTTCATGCCTCTGATCAGGTGGGAAGGCATTCTTTGCAGTGTGGTTTTGATGCTTTACAGGCTTCTTCCAGGGTGGCTGCCACTGGATCAGTTATTCATAGGCACGCCTGGCTTAAAGATCAGAACTTGTCAGAGCATGTTAAAGCTCGGATTTTGGATGCTCCCCTTCAGTCTGAAGTTTTGTTTGGTTCTCCTGTGGAGTCTGTCCTGAAGAAAATGGAAGACAAAGCTAAGTCTATGCAGACCGTTAAGGATTTTTTACAGGTGCAGCCCCCGAAGTTTAGCAGAAATTGGCCTACTAAGGGATGGGCTTATCCTTCTTCTGATTTACAGTCTAGGGGCAGATCTAGACATGGTGGGGGCAGAGCGCAGACACAGGGTTCTTTCAGGCCTAGGACGTGGAGTTCACCTGCACAGTCTACAAGTGAGGGCAGGGGTCAGTCCGCAGACCCAATGACCTGCATTTTCAGCTGCCCGATCCTTCCTGTCTGGCAGCTCCTCTGGGAGGAAAGTTGGCTCTTTTCAGACAAAATTGGATTTTAGTCACCCAGGACAAGTGGGTGTTGGACATTATGCTACAAGTTTTATTTCCACACATTGCCTCCTTTCTAAGGCATGCCAGATGTTCCTCCTCAGCAAAAGGTGGAGGCTCACAAGCAGATTTCTTTACTTTCACCAATTGTCTCTACGGTCCAGGCTGACTGCAAGGACAGTCCTTCAAGCCTTGGGGTTCATGGCATCTTGTATTCTAGTGCTTCCCAATGCCAAACTGCATATGAGGAAGTTACAATGGTATCTCAAGAGTGTATGGACGCAACACTGCCACGATTTGGACACTGTCATTCAGATAATACCTTGCATTCAAAAGGAATTTTTGTGGTGGGCTCAGGAATGTCACCTAAACAAGGGACTCTCTGTGACCCGACCAGAGGTAAGTCAGATCTTAACGACAGATGCCTCAGACAAGGCTTGGGGAGCACACCTCAATGGAAAATGGGTTCAAGACACGTGGCCTGCCAGACTTCAACATTTGCATATCAACATGAAGGAGATGTTAGCAGTCCAATTTGCATTGATGGCTTTCAAGGATCTACTTCACCCAGGACAAGTGTTGATTCAAACAGACAACACAACTGTCATGTGGTACATCAACAAGCAAGGGGAACTCATGCAGACAAGCTATGATTTTATGGGAGACTGCTCTCAGTTTGCACCTAACTCTTCAGGCAAGGTTTCTGCCAGGAGCACAGAACTCCTTAGCGGATGTTTTGAGCAGACAGATGGTGGATCCCCACGAGTGGAAATTGGATCCTCAGGTATTTTGACAGTTGACAGTGATTTGGGGGACTCCAGACATAGATCTGTTCGCTTATCCACTAAATTTCCAGCTGCCAAAGTTTTGCACAAAGCTGTTTCATCCAAAAGCTTGGAAAGTGGATGCTCTTTCATTCAGTTGGAGCAATCTTCATGTTTATGCCTTTCCTCCTCTTGAAGATCAGACAGGACAAGCCTTCCATGATTCTAATAGCTCCAGATTGGCCACGCCAGCACTGGTACCCTCTGCTGAGGAGTTTGAGCCTCCTTGGCCTTTGCCACCAGTTCCACACCTTTTGTCCCAGGCAGGCAATCACTTACTCAATATCAGGATACAGTCCCTGCATCTGACAGCCTGGCATATTCTGTTCTAGACCCTGGAGGGTCACAGCTTCCTCAACAAGTTTTGAATGTTATTTTGGAGGCCAGACGGCCTAGTACAAGGAAGGTTTATGCTGATAAATGGAGGAGATTTTTTCTTTGGAGCGAAGCAAAAAACTTTGATGTTTCAGTACCTAATTTGAGTGTTTCACTTCAGTATCTGACAGAATTACTAGACAAAGGTTTGTCTTTCTCCTCTGTTAAAGTTCATGCTGCAGCCATTTCTGCTCACTATGACTGTGATCCACCATTATTTTCTCATCCTTTGTTTAAGCAGTTTCTTAGAGGGGCAAAGAACATAAGACCCCCACGTAGAGCTCCTACTCCTTCCTGGGATCTCAATTTTGTGTTGGAAAAACTCGCTTTACCTCCTTTCGAACCTGCAGCTACATCTGAGTTGAAGTTTTTGTCTTGGAAGACTGCTTTTTTGTTGGCCATTACGTCTGCTAGAAGGGTATCTGAATTACAGGCTCTAATGGCAGTTGAACCCTTCCTGATTTTTCATAAGGATAGGGTATCCTAACCCTACTTTTATGCCTAAGGTTGTTTCTAATGTTGCCTTGAACCAATCTATTCATTTGCCTACATTTTATGCTGATCCCCACAATAAAGGGGAGAAAATTTTGCACTCTTTGGATATTCATAGGCAGTTGCGTTATTATTTGAGCAGAACTAAAGGGTTCAGACAGTCTCAACAGTTGTTTATTTCTTTTGCTTTGGGTTCTCAGGGGAAACCTGTTTCTAAGCAAACTATTTCTAAGTGGATTGGCCACTGTATTGCTTTTTGTTATTCTCATCATGGTAAGGAGGTTCCGGCTGGAATCAGACCTCATTCCACTAGGGCTACTGCCACTTCTACTGCTTTTTAAGGGTGTAGCTACTAAAGATATTCTGGAAGCAGCTACTTGGAGTTCAGTGCACACTTTTTCTAAACATTATCATCTCCCTCTCTACTCCAAGTCTAGGGCTGGATTTGCTACTGCAGTTTTACAGGGCATGTTAGCAGCTCCCAATGCTTTCTGATTTCACCAACCTCCCTTTACCTTTGCTTTGGGATTCTACCCACAGGTTATGACTGCAGCAATGTGAGATGAAGAACATAGTACAGTTTTGTACCTACCATAAATGTAGATGTTCGAAGATCCACATTGCAGTGCTGCAGTCCTCCCTCCTTCCCCACTGTAGTTTGGGGTGGTTGTGTGGTTTGGGTTGTAAATACTGTTTGTACATGGGTGGTTGGATTTTTTTTTATGTTTTTTGGCCATGGCCTTTCTTTTTAGGGCCTTCTGACATCTGGGGCAAGAAAAGACTGAGGATATGGCGGTCATGCGCTTTAGTACCCAGATCTGAGCGACCATGACCGACGCCAGCCTAACACTTTGGTATTCGGGCCGACCGAGGACAGCGGACTACCCACAGGTTATGACTGCAGCAATGTGGATCTTCGAACATCTACATTTATGGTAGGTACAAAACTGTACTTTTTTTATCCATTGCTTCAGCAAAGCAGTATGTAGCACAATCACGGGAGATATAAGATTAGGCTGCACTTGTTTGTATGGCATTGCAGAATGGGGTAAAAGGGAGATCTTAAGAATGATTAGCAAATAAGGGAATGTCATGCAACTATTCCAGTGGCAGCATTGCAAAAGTATGACAGTATTGAATCTATGGAATACACCCGCTACTTACCTGACTCAGTGGCAGCAGGTGATGCATTCCTTTTTGGGGCCAGATGACACTGGGTTTGAATACAGGTGTATGTCATACATTAAAATACTTTTCATTATGGAGTAATAATGCAATGACATGAATTCTTTAAATGAGATGTGTTACTGTGTGTTTGCATACCACAGATGTGTTAAGCGGCACTGCATGGGGTATCTGCACCTGTTTGCCACTGCTTATTGTCAGTGTATGATGCGCACCTCTACACAAACATGGATCCTAAAATGTGAAGAGATCCATTGCTCCTGCAGGATTGCTAAAGTCTGACAGTTATTATTGAGTCTCAAATACACCTGCTTCTTAACTGACTCTGTGGCAGCAGATGTTAATGCAGTTAATGGAGTGATAGATTCCTTTTTGGGTTCAGATGGTACTGGGTTTGAATATAACTGTACGTAATACTTTTAACCACTTTCTTATTGTGCGATGCAGTCCATCATGCAGTAATGTATTGCAGAAAACAAATGAGGAAGATAGGACAGTGGTGAAATGGGGAGGAAGCAGGGGGAAGAACAAATGGAAAGCAATACGGGAATGTGCAGGATGGAGGTAGGAAAGAAAAATAACTATCCATTTCTTCAACAGTAAAAACTGATAATATATGCAGAATACTAGCTGAATTTGGACTGTCGCCTCCACAGAAAGGGGTGACCACAACACAATCACGTTGTATAGCGAATTGACCGAATTAAGTGTGTCAAGATGATGTGTGATTTTGTGGGATAGGTGCACCCCCCCACCCTTTTGTTTTTAAGATAGAGAGGACTGTTGGTTCATAGGTATGTACTAGGCTATTGGACCTATGGCCTATATAAGCCTAGCCAAACTGTACCCTGGCTTTTGCCACCCAAAAAAATTATTTCCCTGTGCCCCTGTCAAGCAGAGCCACAGAAGTGATCCCGGGGTGAATTACCCTTCTCCCATACAATCATTAAGATTTTTCTTGAAGACTGCTAATGAGGAGCTTTGTTTGATATAGATAGGTAGTTTGTTCCAGAGTATGGAAAGTCTCTGGGACATGAATCTATCCCTCCAGCATGTTTTGTTTATTGTGGTGACAAGGTTTAGGCCCCTAGAAGTGTGTAGCTCGGAGGGATTGGGATTTCTTTAAGGGGAGCATGTCCAACAGCTCTGGGTTTGAAATAGCTTTGTATGTTAGGCAGAGATCGCCTCTGAGTAGGCAATATGCGACAGAGTAAAGCTGGAGTTTTTTGAGACGGTCTGCGTAGCATAGGGCATCTGTTTGAGGCTGGTAATCCTCTTTATGAGGTATTTCTGTGGCCTTTCCAGTTGTTGTAGATGTCTTGTGAGGTACATACCAAAAGGGGCGTTGTACTCCATGAGTCTGAGTGATGAGTAGAGGGGAATAATGACCTCTTTTTTTTCCTGGATGAAAAACCTTTTGTGATGAGGTGTGCCACGTAGAAGGATTTACTGACTACTGTGGTGATGTGATTATCAAAGGAGAGACTACTGTCCACCTGTGTCCCAAGGTCTCTTAACACACTTTCTGTGCTAAGTAGACTACCACCTATGTGGTAGTTCATGGGTACAGAGTTTTTACCAAAAGGGATGAGAATGCACTTTTTGGCATTGAGCTTGAGGCCATGGCTTTGACACCAGGCATCTGTCTCATTGTGGCCCTTTTGTAGGAAGTCCACATCATTAGGAGTTTTGATTATGGCTCCTAGTTTGCAGTCATCTGCAAACTTTTTTAGCCAAAGACCTTCTGTGTTAGCCTGTACTTCAGAGAAGTAGATACCAAACAGGAGAGGACATAGAAATGAACCCTGTGTTACACCACTTGTCACTGGTCTGAAGTTGGATTTAGAATCTGCTGCTTTCACAGTGTGGGTTCTGTCAGTGAGCCAGTTGGCAACCCATCTTGTGACATAGGGATTTATACCTAGTTTAGTGAGTTTATCTATAATTCCAGAGTGAGGGATGGTGTAAAAAGCCTTGGCAATATCTAGCTAAGCTGTGTGAACCACCTTACCCTCATCTGTGTCTTTGGTGACTGTTTCAAAGAAGTCTATCAGATTTAGGAGACATGATCTGCCTTTTTGAAGGGACATGGGTATGTCTAGGTCTTGTAAGTTGGGTAGATGAGGAAGCAATTGCAGACCGACAAGACAAGAGACAGGGACAGTGATATACAAAAGAGGTTGGGGGACACCATGGATGGAGTGAGATTTGGGACATCCAGGACCCATGGTCATCAAGCTGGGTGATAGTGAGAATCAAGTTCTCACTCTTAGGATTGTCATCACTGTTACTGCACTCCACCACTTGCTGGAGTGCTTGACATCTCCTCCCCCCCGGTTCTTCATAAAATGAGGGAAAGCAGCCTCTCCAGCCATCATAGGCATGCACCAACAGTGTGGAGTACAAGCCTACGCACCAATCATGGCAACTCTGCAGTCAATAAACTCACCAGCTCTACCACTGCTCCTGGAGGGAATCACTGGACTATCTTCCAGGGCAGGACTACCTGATGGGGCAGGTAGTGCAGAGAATGCAGAAGTCATACTGCCAGGTTGACTCCCAGATGTGCTGGTAATGTTGACTTAGCCAGTGGAGTGGTGACAGGTAGATCCTGTGGGACAGGCCTATCCCACTGTGCTGTGGAGCATTTTGTGATGTGGTACACATGGATAATGTGGACACATTTTGATGACACGTAATAAAATAAAAGAATAAAATAAAACAAAACGGAGACAAGTTTTGGGGTGAGAGAAAAAAAGATGAGATTAGTGACTTCATGTGTGACATGCAATGCATTAATACAATTATTTAACTCTATTATCTTAATCCTTACCCTTAAGACTACCACCTCCTAACAGGTACCTTTTACTTTTAAGACTACCAGCTCTTAACAGATGCACACTACACTACAGATTGCAGCAAATTCTCCTTTCCATATGCATATATACATGATGCAGTTATACAGATTACAGTTTACTGCAGGTCAAGTGTGCTGCTGTTATACAGCCTTTACTTTAAACCTTTAAATTACACATAATTGAGGAATTAAAAGTAGTGTATGTTTGGGAATGTGGCATTTATAACCACAATCTCTGACTGAAGTCTAATATTGTTCACTTGGTTTGTGCTACACACTAATGCATGCATACTTGCTTTTGCAGTTGAGATATACATGCTCAGTTTGATACACTTCTATACAATACCAAATAAGCTATCTTTTACTTTTAATGCTACAGTAACACAACTCTTCTGCTGCATACACAAAACATGCCACCCTCATCCTTACCAATCTAGCGCCATGGGTCCTAACATTCATCTCCCTTTCCATGGCAGCTGTAGAAAAAAAACAGGACAGAATACCATTATGAACCCCAGTCTTGCCTAGTTTCACCTTTTAAGCCTTACAAGTGCTCACTGTAGTTGATACTAAAATATTTTTGGGATGTCCTCCACTCTATATTCCTAGATCCAAACATTGAGGATGTCCATCTTTCTGTGACATAGATCACTAAAGTGGTGACTACATTGGACACCAGTGCAAGGGATACCAATGGCACTGGTAACAGCCCAGACCAAACTATCCCAAACTATCCCAAGCCTCTGACTTATACTGGGATCCAGAATCATCTCCCAGCATTAGCCTGGCACTTTGGTGCTTCACTAGGAGTCCAACAAAAATCTTGGACTCCTGAGCACCCCATCTCTGAGCCCTAAATCTCACATTGTCTCCATGAGCACCTCCCATGTGTAACATGGATCAAAAGCAAAGAAGAATGATGGTTTCCCACCATTTCCAGTTATTGAGTTTACTGGGAGTGTGCACACTATTTGAAAATGTTGCACACCGCTTACCATTGTGCAGTCACAGTGCTTAGCAGTGTGCTTCCCTGAGCCCTGCTTTTGCTCATTGGTAAATGTTGCGCAACAGTAGCAAGCAGTGAAATATAACACAGGTAGTTGTGTGTATGTTAGGCAAATGTGTCTGCCATGCCAGTCCAGATAACAGAAATATACTTACAGAACATTATACACAGTAAACCCACACTCGTACATTTGACAATAAATGTAATAACAGATAAATAACTGAGACGGTATTAGTGTCTCAGCCCTCATGTATATAATTAATATCATCTACACTATGTCAAGTTTTATAAGTTAGATTGACTGTAATGGGAAGTGGAACAACAGTAAAACTATATGGAATATGCTGTTTGTAAACCCAGGACCATGTGCATGGCAGTCCTACACTTACATATGTTGCCACAAAAGAGTTGAAATAACAGCTCTTCATTTTTCAGTTCATTGTTATAAACTACAGTGTCACAACAGTAAAAACAAAAAGTTGTACACCTTGTACTTGAACCCAGGACCATCTATACTCCAGACTTGCACTTATACCTACTGCCACAGGACTAGTTACATGACTCCCCTATTTTACTGTAATCATTGTTAAGGTCTCACTGTTAGCCATCTTGCAATGCCATATTCTGCATTTGTGTGATGCCCAAATTGAATGCATCCATTTTCTGTTTTTGGCTGTCTACTTTCTGGGTGGTCCAGTTTTGTGCACTGCTGTGCTTTATGCAAATGAGGTAAGCACAGCCAAACCCAAAATTGTTTCTTCAGTTACAATGTTTGCTCTAAGCAGTGCAACACACAAACAGTGGGCAAAACAATAAAAGAAAAAAAAGGGGGGAAATAGTTGAAATTATGAAAAGCAGTCTATGACATACACAGTAGAAAATGTTATTACTCATAAGATATGTCTACATAGGTCTGAATTTCAACTCTCACTCCAGTGCACCTTCAGAAAACAGGTTGGGTACGTTATCCCTCTTTGCATACAGTCATTCACACAACCAACTGCAACAGAATATTCACTGATGTCAAACCATAAACTGTTACTTGTACATTTATTATATTTAGATGTAGTCACACAACCTGGTATAATTATTGCTTGCAAATATACAGCTCTGTCTTACCTCTTTCTGTTTCTTGGTCATTCATCAGTTATCTGACCAGTACTCTGAGACATGCAGTGTGTAAGCCATTCTATGTCACTGACCTTAAAATCTGAGAGGATATTAACCGGGCGTAATATGATATGCAGTTGCCAACAACTGAGGAGCAAGTTGGATGGCACAATCAAGCATGGTCTGGTCTTTGGAGGTGGGAAGCAAAGGTAGGTTACTGTTATGGCACATACAAGGGTACACTGTTCTTTTCAGGGGGACAAAGCTAAGTTACTGCTATGGCACAAACAAGAATGAACTACTCTCTTTTTGGGGGTAGCAAAGGTGAGTTACTGCTATGGCATTATGAAAGGATATGTTGCTCTTGTTACTTTCCTTGTTTTGCATCCCTCCTGTTCTCTAATGTTGTAAAGGTTAAGACAGAAACTGCAATATGTATCATTTCAAACTTCTCTCTTTAATTATTTTCCAGTACAAACATAAGGTGCTAAACTGAGGGCATGCAGTGGTCATCAGTACTTTTGAGAGGTATGACTGTGTGAATCTTTGATACCTGAGGCCTACTACTTACTAATGGATGCACACAAGTCAACTATGTCTCTGCTGTCCCATGTTAAGGTAATTTCTGTACAAAATTTCCACCTTTTACTTGCTTACTGTGCCAACTGAAGAAATACAAGTATATGCCATAATATTATGAAACAATTCACTCCTGGATTAGGACTTACCTTATAATTGCAGCATTTGCCACACTGTTAGTTCAGTGCTGAGTCTGACTGATGCAAGCAGTACACAGCCAATACATGTGTAGGTAAAGGTTGTGTGAGTTGCCTCTCATCAATATTACTATATGTATGTGAGTAGGATGAATGCTTTAGGCCTATAGGTGGCAAGTGAGTGTGCTATGCATTGTCTCAGCCATTGAAAGGGCATACTTGAGCACACCTTTGTCTGCGTACACCAACAGCAGCTGGAGGTTTCCCCACAGACTCCTCATCTGCCTGTGGTGACCTTAGCATTGATGGCGGGATGTGTTCCCCTTGCTGATCCTGCTGCAGCTGTTTCCTCAGGATTATGTTGTGTAGCATAGCACATACTGGAAAAATTCCTGTATGTGTCCATGGATTGTACTGCAAGGCTCCTCCAGATGTATTTAGGCATAAGAACCGTGACTTCAGGAGTCCAAATACATGTTCTTTGACATTTCTGGTTTGAGCATGTGCCTCATTATGACATTCATCCATGGGTGTGTGTGCATTTCTCATGGGTGTCATCAGCCTGCATCCCCAGCAAATAACCCTGTGGGATATCCCCCCTAGCAACCATCTGGTACAGTTGGGAGGTGTGCCAGATATTTGTCATGGTTGCCAGCAGACCTGTTCAAGATTATTTCCTTTGCATTACACATGACTTTGCAGTTGATAGTGGTAGCTCTTTCTGTTAATGTAGAGCCTACCCTGTTCCCCAGGTGGTGCCTTCATTTGTACATGAGTGCAATCTATAGCACCATGTGGTGCAGGATAGTGCACTATCTGATACAACTGTTGCATATTTCTGGCCCTCTCCTCAGAACTATGGGGAAAATATATGTACTCACTGGCATGTCAGAGCATAGTATTCAGGAACTGGTGGAGGATCCTGAATGCTGATGCCTGTGACACCCACATCGTGTCCCCTCTTGATTTTTGTAAGGTACCTGTAGCTAAGATTCTAAGGGCTTACACATACCTTAGTTTCCACTAGGATGAGTTCCTCTCAAGTGACTCTGGCTCTGTGTTGAGGGCGGCAGAGATTGCACAGTTTCTTTACTGCATCCCTGCCCACCCTGCAGTCCTTTACAATTTCCACATCATGCAAGTTGCGAAAAGTTAAATGAGGTCTGTAACATATTCCCCTTTTTGGCCTAGGCCTATTAGCAGCAGTAGCATTGGCTTCAGCCTGTACCACATACAAATGGATTAAAGCAGCCCCTAACAGTCAGTCTGTGTAGACTTTCCATGTCTGTACTCAAAGTTTTGAAATCCACAGGAAAATCAACATGGCATCTACATGGATACTTTATAGTTTGCTAAACAACTCCACCCTGTTGAATTGGTTGATGAGCATTCAGTTCAGCTGCTTATTCTGTAACTACCATCTATGAAAAACAGACAAAGACTGGTGTAAGCCATTATTAATATACACCATATAAAAAGGCAACCATTTCACTAGCCAAACTGATGGTGAGGAGAGTTGTATATCTTTGGTAGACTGCAAAAACACTTTTTTTTCAGGCTTTATCTTTACAGTGGAGTGCTGAACCTGAGCAGGTATGAGCCCCTTTTTTTCATCTACATACTGCATATACTGGAATCTATTTAAGAATAATGTGAAGCAAAGGCATTTACACTTTTATCTGTATGCGATATAAGTGTACTGATGGCTTGGCATATTTGTCAAGCCATTTCAGAGGCTACACATGATTGCCAATGCATGAAAGTGGAATGTTGTCTGATAAATATGTACAAATGTTTCAGGGACAGGTGCTTGGGTAGCAGTTTTAGATTTTGAAGATTTAAAAAATGGGTCATTTACCTTTTCTTTTGGAGGGGTGGGGACAAAGATGAGTTACTGTTATGGCACAATCAAGGATATGTTGTTCTTGTTACTCCCTAGTGTTTCATCCTGCCTGTTGTTAGTATTTCACATCTGTTGACTGTTTTGTGTTTTTCCATTGGGTAATACTGACTGGCTGTCTTTTCTGTTTTATCTGGAAACAGTTATTTTGTAGTTGTGCGATACTTATGTCTATTGTACTTCTATTGTATTTTAAGATACCTGTGAGCATGCCACTCAGGCATGTCAATCCATGGAGACCCCCCCCCTTTTCATGGATGCCAACAGCCAAGTCATAGTTGATGGGTTTAGACATTATGGTACTTTCCTCCTGAAAAGGGAATGGGGAGATATGTAGGATAGGAATATGGCAGCAGATTGTCCCAGATGTCAGTGCTGTGGGTGGCCACTGCAGAAAATATGAACAGATGCATCACAGGGCCCTTGTTGGGGAGAGCCTGCTAGGGAATCACCACTAACCCCCAGTAAACAGTTCCTGGTGAATATCAGAGATCCAGACAGCTCCCAGGAGACTGCAGTATAGCATGTCCTGGAGGTGGGTGCAGCAACTTCAGAGACAGCAAGAACATCCCAGGAGGACCTTCCAGGCAGGCTTTATCATCTCAACAGTTGAATACTGTTGTGTAGTAAAACATTTGAAATGAAGTTAATTGTGTCAGATGTCTTATTTTGGGGGGCGTTGAAGACTGCTACAGTTATAAGCTTAGGTTGGAGTTGTCACCCAGATTCTTGTTGAAAGTAGAGTTAATGGACATGTAAAGGGGGTAAATGTATTCCTCCCTGTGTTGTTAATTGTGATGATGTTGCCCTTACTTCTTGCTTAATTTCATCCAGAACCATCTGGTCTACATCTGGATGACGGAGCAGTATGTCTTCTCCAGATTGTAAGCCAAATATTTTTATGTCAGTACTGCTGAGCAACTTAAAGAAATATTGTAGTGTGCGATTTTGATCTCAGTCCTGTTGTGTGTATTGCCATGCTATCTGTAATAGTGGCAGCACTGTTGGTTTGTTAGTATATTTTGCATTATAGTACTGCAGGTATTAATGTACTACTGTGTTTCTTGCTTTTTATCACAGGTGATCATGACAGTGGGAGTGTAGGACCTGTGCCACCAGATGTCAGTGTATTAACAGACACTGATGGTGGCCAAACTGAGGCACAGTTACGGGGTGCAGAGGTTGAATCTAACACAGAGTTTGACATACAGACTTCCCCTTCATTTCCATTGGACGCAGCAGTAGGCCTACGCCTACCCAATCTACTGAGCTCATGGATACTGGACAGGTGGAGGGCGAGGACATTGATCTGGGAAGTGTGGCTACTGGTGGCTTTGGTGACACAAAGAATTCCACCAAGTTTAATAGGCATAATCTGCCCTTAACAAAGGCAAACTGTGCTGGATGAAATATTTGAAGGTCACCAATGTCCTTGTTGATAAGATCTAATGTGATTCTCTCCATGGCCTTACAGCCGAGTCTGATCAGGCTTATTGGTGTACAGTTCCCCAGATGGGTTGAAGGACCCACTCTGTGCAAGGGGATTATGGTTGCTGCTTTCCACTCTGCTAGGTCAACGCCAGTACTTAGACTGTGGTTGAAGAGAGTACCCAGTGGTTCTGCTAACTCTTGCTTTAGACCATTTAGTAAGCAGCCTGGGATGTTATCTGGTCCCATACAGGCTGTGATTTAGCCGTGAGTGCATTTATAACCTGTTCTTTAGAGATAATACATAGAGAACTGTTGACAAGTATGCTTTTGGGTATAATTAGTGGAGACAGAGGTGTGAAATTTTTGCCAAATCTGTCTAACAGGTTAGCTATGTCCTCAGGTTCAGTATGAGTGATATCGGCCACCCTGAATTTGGTGCAAAGCCGGGCCTTCCTTCTATATTACAGACATAGCTAAAGAATCCCTTGTGATTATCCTTAGCTATGGATGCTAATTTAGTTTTGTAATTAGCTTTAGAGGACTTTACAAGATGTCTACTTTTCTTGTTCAAGCTATAGAGGGTGTTCTTCTGCTGAGACTGTTAACTTATTTCTGAGCATCAGTTTCTTTCTTTTATTGTATAATCTCTTTATGCTAGAGGTCTCTCAGGGTGGCTTGTTTTTTTTGAGAGCAAGTTTTGATCTCTTCTTGTACAGCTCTGTTTATACACATGTAAAGTTGTTTATACATACACCTTCATATACAAGTCTTTACTGTCAGTGGTGGCAGGAGGTTTAACAATAGTTATGACTTTGCATAAGAGGCTGTAGTTTGCTTTGGAGAAATTTCTCAACCTTTTGGATCTTGGGGGAGGAGGGGGTCAGGAATTATTGGTACAGTGAACGTGACTGATTTATGGTCAGACCTTATCAGGGAGAGTCTCACACATGGGGTGGTGCAGTGATCTCCCATGTTGGTGACTACTAGATCAAGGACATTTGAGCCCCTTCTGGGGGTGCAGACTAACTGTTCCAGAACATCCATGTTTACAAAGTGCAGGGGTCTTAGAGCATGCATGTCTGAGCTATGTATCCCAGTTGATGAAAGGATAGTTAGTTAACCATACTTAGCATGTTTTGCTGTATTATGTGTTACTCAAGTAGGTCCAGGAAGCACTGCGTGGTTTTCAGGGTTTATATTGGTGACTTGTAGCTAACATTAAGGTGAATGAGGGGAATCTTTCCTATAGTTAGTTTAACTTGGAGTAACTTTAGGG
Organism: Protopterus annectens; assembly: GCF_019279795.1. Classification (NCBI taxonomy): domain Eukaryota; kingdom Metazoa; phylum Chordata; order Ceratodontiformes; family Protopteridae; genus Protopterus; species Protopterus annectens. The sequence goes on along the minus strand of NC_056750.1, from coordinate 734,476,007 downwards.
AGTTGTATTGCTTAACTAGTCTTGAGGTTTATTCGTCTTTTAGGAAGACTGATACACCTCCTCCTCTGGTTATTTCATGTTCATTTTGTGTCCTACATGTGTGGAAGGCATTGCATCCTATCATGGGTGGAGTACTCCCTGCAGCCCTAAACCATGTCTCTGTGACTGCACAAACATCAACATCTTCTCAAATAAGAAGTGCCTCCATTGAGTGTATTTTCTGATTTAGACTCCTAGCATTAAGCATCATAACCTTAAGTTTGTCTTTTGAGGATATTTTTACATCAGGAATTTTGTTCTTATGACATTGCCTAAAAAATGCACTAATGGGGAGGCAAGTACCTTGTCCAGTAACCGAAAGACAAGAGGTGATAGGTGAAGACCATCCCTGGCAAAGCAGCATGGTCTGTCAACCATATTATCCCAGGCTGACAAATACTGGATCCCCTGGATTGACACCATTAGCTAAGCCAGTTGGTGAAGTTGATAATCCTTTTGTTTGTATTGAGCCATCATCCTGCGTAAAGGAGGAATGCATCTTAGGGCTATGGACATACCTGTCTGGGACACTCACAGTCTGAGAGCTCGGTCGTATCTCTTTTCATATAATCCAGTGAGGTACATCTCAAGTCATTTACTCCAACATGGAGTTAAGACAGAGGTGTAACTGTGCTTGTTGTTGAAAATGCCAAATCCCTAAGACAAGGAACAGCAATTTTCGGGACTTTACCATTTCCTCCACTGTGGTGCGATCTCGGAGTTGGTATATTTAAGTATGGGGAATGTGAGGGGCACAGCCCCCAGTTTATTTTGTGGGTTTTTTTTGTTTGTTTGTTGAGAAGGTGAAGTGTGTGTACTGATATGTTTATCTGGTTTGTTGTTACCTGAAAGAGCATATATTCTAGATTCATTGTATACTTGCATCTGTCACATATTGTATTTGTAAGTTTTAGGAGTACATGGTTATCACTATGCTTGAGGCAATATAAGTCTAGCTGTGTAAAAACATAAGTACCTCTATTAAGCATATTTAGATTGCCATCATTAGCAGAGTGATTTTGTGAGCAGCAATAACTGAGCCTGTCTACGAAGAACATAGGTGCTACCTCAGAGGTGATTTTACAGTCACCCAGCCAGTAGTGAAGGTTTCTCTTGAACAGGGTCATTCAAGAGCACTGCTTCAGATGAAGTGGGAGCCTATTACAGATGAGTGAGAGTTGCCGGGGGATATAGCTGTCTCCCCAGCATGTTATGTTTGTCACAGGCTAGGTTGAGAACCCTGTGGCAAGTTGTTCTTGTCCCATTTGATTTGCAGATGTCCAGCATTTCCAGTAGGGCAGGGTCTGAGACTTCTCTGCAGGTCAGGCATAGGTCACCTCTCAGCAGCTGGAAGGATATTGAGTACAGTGACAGGTTTTAGTCTTTCCATGTATGTGATGTTTGGAGGACCTTTACTCTCCCAGTCACAAACCTCTATTTTTTCCCTAATTGGTACAGGTGTCTGGTGAGGTACGAACAGAAGGAAGCCTTGTACTCAGTGTTCTGATAATGGTGGAGTGCAGCAGATCTGTGACCTCCCTGGTCTTGGATTTTGCATCCATATGTATGAGGGGCACAATGCAAAATGTGTGTTTTAGCACTATGGACACACATTGATGAAAGTGTAGATTTCTATGAACATGTGTTCAGAAGTCTCACAACACTGTGTTTCAGCTGAGAGAGGTCCTATGTATACCATAATTTGCAGGGGTTCTTCATTGCCAAAGGGGACAGTGAAGCACTGTTTGCTGTCAGGTTCAGTCTGTAAGTTTGGCACCAATCATTTTATCTGTCAGCCCCAATTGTAATATGCTGCCATCAATGGGGGACATTTTATATGAGTGCATCCAATTAACAGTCATCTGCAAATGTGGTAAACCGCAGGCCATCTGACATTGCTTGTACTTCAAGGAAGTAGTTTACACACAGTTGAGGGCCCAACACAGATCCTTAGGTACTCTATTGGTAAATGGCTAGTGGGGGAGTGCAGTCCCCAACTTTGAGAGTGAGTGTTCTGTTGGTGGGCCACTTTGCTATCCAGCTAGTACTGGGAGATGTTCACTATGAGACATGAATGGGGGATATTGTTAAAGGCCTTGGATAAATGAAAATAGGCATATGTGCTATTATCTGTCATTCAGGTCTTTGGGGTCAGTATGAAAGAAGACCTCAAGGTTCAGTAGGCAAGATCTATCCTTGAAAAACACATGTGTTGACTCGTGTGTTGAAGGTCACCTATGTCCCTGTGGATAAGGTCCATGCTGATCTCTTCCCTAGCCTTGCAGGTGAGCCTTGTTAGGCTTATGGGTCAGTAGTTGGAGTTCTCTATGTTACCAGATTGATGTGAATTGCATATACTACAACTTTCAATATTACTTTTTGTAGTGTAGGTGATATATGTGTTGAAAAAGTACTGAGACACCAGGGCTGCAGAGCTTTAAGGGGGGGGGGAGACAACATGGTTGAATTGTAAATGTGTGAAATAGGGCCTTTATTTTTTTAACATCTCCACAGGTAATGGCATGTCATATATAAGAAACAGACAAGAAATAGCAGTAATACGTAATATGTAGTTTTCCATAGCACATCAGGCAATGGGTTTGTGTAACAGGAAAGTGTATATGCATGTGACATACACATATTTGCATGCATGTATTGCTAAAGTCTGACCCTTAGTATTGAGTCTATGAAACACACCGGCTAGTTAACTGATTCTGTGACAGCATGTGCTGATGCATGAATACATTGCTTTTTGGGGCCAGATATGACTGGGTTTGAAACCTTTTCTCTCGCTCTTTTATTTTACTTTTTTGGCCAGTGTTTGTTGGAAATGAAGAAAAATGAATGGGAGGTTTGGCTGTGTTTATCTGTTTCCATGAACTATAGAGTGAACTGATACCTCACCTGTGTGCCCTGTTCAATAACAGCTTCACCTCAGGCTTTGTCCCTACCGAATGGCACACTGCTACAGTCATCCCTCTCCACAAAGGAGGAGCGACTACAGACCCTGGGAATTATTGCCCCATTAGCCTGACGAGTCTAATATGCTAAGCTGTGGAACACATCATCATGGACCTAATAAAAAAGGATATAGGGACTCTCCAAACTCTGGATCCCACTCAGTTTGGTTTTGTGAAGGGTAGATCATGCCTGCTCAACTTGGTCAACTTCTCTAAGTCAGTCACCAAAGCTGTGGATGAAGGCAAGGTGGTTCATACAGCCTACCTTGATCTGGCCAAGGTCTTTGATATAATTTCCCACTAAGGAATCATAGAAAAAATCACTAAGCTAGGCATCAACCCCTATATCACTAGATAGGTTGCAAACGGGCTCACAAGAAGAACCCACAGTGTGAAAGTAGCTGACTCCAAGTCAGACTGCTGACCAGTCACATGTGGAGTCCCACAGGGATCGGTTTTGGGTCTTCTCTTGTTTGGTACCTACTTCTCTGAAGTCCAGGCTAACACGAAGGGACTCTGGCTGACAAAGTTTGCAGACAATTGCAAGTTGGGAGCTGCTATTAACTCCCCGAGTGACGTTGACGTTGTACAGAAAGGTCTCACTGAGACCAACGACTGGTGTCAGAACCATAGCCTTAAGCTCAATGCCAAAAAATGTGTTGTCATCCCATTTGGGAAAAACCTAGTTCCCATGAACTACCACAATGATGGTAGTCCACTGAACACAGAAGACATTATAAGAGATCTGGGAATACAGGTTGACAACAACATCCCTTTTGACCATATGTGGCACATCTCATTACTAAGATTTTTATCCAGGAAGAAAGAGGTCATTGTCTCCCTCTACTCTTCCCTCATTAGGCCAATCAATGACTACAATGCCTCATTTGGCATGTACCTCACTAAACACCTGCAACAACTGGAGAGGCTGCAAAAGTACCTCACAAAGAGAATCCTAGGTGTTAAACATTTGTCCTATACGGACAGACTAAAAAAACTCCAACTATTCTGTCTCATATCGCCTACTTTGAGGTGATCTCTGATTGAGTTACAAAGCCATTTCTGACCCAGCTCTGTTAGAAATGCTACATCTAAAGAAATCCCAATCCCTCCACACCACATGCTCCAGAGACCTCAGCCTCATTACCACAATCAACAGAACATGCTGGAGGGACCGGTTCATATCCCAGAGACTGCCCATGCTATGGAATAGACTTCCCATACATGTCAAGCAAAGCACCTCACTGTCCCTCTTCAAGAGACATCTTGATGAGTGGGTGGGAAATAGAAAATTCACCCCACTGATCACTTCAGTGGCTCTACTCAACAGAGGCACTGGGAACTAAGGTCGGGTAGCATGATGCCTACTCAGCAGAGACACTGGGAACTAAGGTCAGGTAGCATGATGCCTACTCATCAGAGGCATTGGAAACTAAGGTCAGGTAGCACGATGCCAGGGTAATCCTTTGGTCAAGTCTTGTAAAGGCTCCAGAGCCATTAGCCTGGTACACACCTATGAACTTATGAAACTATCGTTCTCCATTGTATTTGATCCATGGTAGACATGGCAGGTGTTTGTGGAGAGGGTGTGAGATTTAGAGCTCAGAGATAGGGTGTCCAGCAGTCCAAGATTTTTGTTGGGTTCCTAGTGACACACCACAGTGCCAGGCTACTACAGGGTGGACTATTCTGGGTCCCAGTATGAGTCAGAGGCTTGGGCTGTAATCAGTGCCACTAGTAATGTCTACACTGGTGAACAATGTAAGCAACACTACAATGACCTCTGGAGGAGGAAAAGTGATACTCTCGACTGTTGGATTGGGGAATTTAAGAATGCGGACATCCTACACCTGTGTAAGTTTCAACTACAGAGAGTACTTGGAAGATGTAAAAGCTGAATATAGGCAAGACTGGTATTCATAATGGTATTCTGTTCTGTTTTTTTTTTCCCACAGCTGCTATAGAAAGGGAGGTCGATGTCAGGATCTATGGTACTAGATTGGTGAGGATGAGGGAGGCATGTGATATTTATGCAGTAGAAAAGGTATTGTATCAAATTGAGCATGCATATCTCAACTGTAAAAGCAAGTATGCATGTATTGGGTAGCACAAACTAAGTGTACAATATTAGACTTTAGTCAGAGGTCTTGGGTAAAAATACCACACTTCCCAAATATACAATACTGTTAATTCTTCAATTATGTGTAAATTAAAGGTTTAAAGTAAAGGCTCTATACCAGCAGCACACTTGACCTGCAGTAAACTGTAATCTGTATAATTGCATCATGTACATTGGATATAAAAAGTTTACATATGCCTGCTAAAATGCCAGGTTTTTGTGATATAACAAAATTAAGCCACAATAAATCATTTCAAAACTTTTTCCACCTTTAATGTGACCTATAACCTGTACAATTTAATTGAAAAATAAACAGACCTGTTGGGGGAAAAATATAAAAAAATGTACAATTAATTTTGTTAGTGCATATGCTCCACAAGTTGGTTGTGCAATGGATGAGAAAGAAACATTTTGGAATGAGTTGGATGAAGTGGTGATGACTGTACCCAAGGGTGAGAGAGTGGTGATTGGAGCAGATTTCAATGGGCATGTTGGTAAAGGGGACAGTGGGGATGAAAAAGTGATGGGTAGGTATGGTGTTAAACAAAGGAATGCAGAAGGTCAGATGGTAGTGGATTTTGCGAAAAGGATGGATATGGCTGTGGTGAATACGTACTTTAACAAGAGGGAGGAGCATAGGGTGACATACAAGAGTGGAGGAAGATGCACACAGGTGGATTATATCTTATGTAGGAGGGCCAGTTTGAAGGAGATTGGAGACTATAAAGTGGTGACCGGGGAAAATGTAGTTAGCATAGTATGGCGGTTTGTAAGATGATGTTGGTGATCAAGAAGAGGAGGAGGAGTGGAGGCAGCACCAAGGATGAAATAGTGGAAAAAGGATAATTGTGAGGTGGAGTTCAAGGAAGACTTAAGACAGGCACTGGGTGGCAGTGAAGAGTTACCAAATAGCTGGGTAACTTCAGTAGAGCTAGTAAGGGAGACAACTAGAAAGGTGCTTGATGTGACATCTGGACAGAGGAAGGACAGCTAGGAGACATGGTGGTGGAATGAGGAAGTACAGAAGAGTATACAGAGAAAGAGGGTGGTGAAGAATTGGATTGTCAGAGAGATGAAGAAAGTAGACGAGTATAAGGAGATGAGGTGCATGGCAATGAGAGAGGTGGCGAAGGCTAATGATAAGGCATATAAAGAGTTGTATGAAAGGTTGGACACTAAGGAGGGAGAAAAGGACTGATTGGCTAGACAGAGGGACCGAGTTAGGAAAAATATGCAGCAGGTAAAGGTGATAAAGGATAATGTGTGAAACATACAAGCGAGAAGAGTGTGTTGAGCAGATGGAGAGAGTACTTTGAGGATTTGCTGAATGAAGAGAATGAGAGAGAGAGAAGGTTGGATGATGTGGGGATAGTGAATTATGAAGTGCAATGGATTAGCAAGTAAGAAGTAAGGATAGCTATGAAGAGAATGAAGAATGGAACGGCTGTTGGTCCAGATGACATACCTGTGAAAGCATGGAGGTGTTTAGGTGAAATGGCAGTGCAGTTTTTAACTAGATTGTTTATTGAAATTTTGGAAAGTGAGAGGATGCCTGAGGAATGGAGAAAAAGTGTTTTGGTACCGATTTTTAAGAATAAGGGTGAAGTGCAGATCTGTAGTAACTACAGAGGGATTAAATTGATCAGTCACAACATGAAGTTATGGGAAAGAGTAGTGGAAGCTAGGTTAAGAAGGGAGGTGATGATTAGTGATCAGCAGTATGGTTTCACGCCAGGAAAGAACACTACAGATGCAATGTTTTCTCTGAGTGTGTTGATGGAGAAGTACAGAGAAGGTTAGGAGTTGCACTGTGTTTTTGTAGACTTAGAGAAAGCATATGACAGGGTGCCTAGAGAGGAGTTGTGGGTATTGTATGAGGAAGTTGGGAGAGTCAGAGAACTATGTAAGAGTGGTACAGGATATGTACGAGGGTAGTGTGACAGTGGTGAGGTCTGCGGTGGGAGTGACGGATGCGTTTAAGGTGGAGGTGGGGTTACATCAAGGATCAGCTCTGAGCCCTTTCTTATTTGCAGTGGTGATGGACAGGTTGACAGACGAGATCAGACAGGAGTCCCCGTGGACTATGATATTTGCAGATGACATTGTGATCTGTAGTGAGAGTAGGGAACAGGTGGAGGAGACCCTGGAGAGGTGGAGATATGCTCTAGAGAGAAGAGGAATGAAGGTCAGCAGGACTAAGACAGAATATATGTGTGTGAATGAGAGGGAGGATAGAGGAATGGTGAGGATGCAAGGAGTAGAGGTGGCGAAGGTGGATGAGTTTAAATACTTGGGATCAATAGTTCACAGTAATGGTGAGTGTGGAAGAGAGGTGAAGAAGAGAGTACAGGCAGGATGGAGTGGGTGGAGAAGAGTGTCAGGAGTGATTTGTGACAGACGAGTACCAGTAAGAGTGAATGGGAAGGTCTACAAGAGGGTAGTCAGACCAGCTGTGTTATATGGGTTGGATTCAGTGGCATTGACAAAAAGGCAGGAGTTTGAGCTGGATGTGGCAGAGTTAAAGATGTTAAGATTTGCACTGGGTGTGACGAGGGTGGACAGGATTAGGAATAGGTATATTCGAGGGTCAGGCCAGGTTTGGAAGCTTTGGAGACAAAGCCAGAGAGGCACGATTACATTGGTTTGGACATATGCTGAGGAGGGATGCTGGGTATATTGGGAAAAAGATGCTAAGGATGAAGCTACCAGGTAACAGGAAAAGAGGAAGGCCTAAGATAAGGTTTATGGAGCAAGATGCAGAGGACAGGAAGAAATGGAAACAGATGATTTGCTGTGGCGACCCCTAACGGGAACAGCTGAAAGAAGATGATGATGATGATAAGCTTGTTGCATGTGTGCACACCTTTAAACTAATACTTTGTTGAAACACCTTTTGATTTAATTACAGCATTTAGTCTCCTTAAATATACACCTGCCATCAATTAGCGACTCTGATTAACCCCATATAAATTTCAGCTGTCCAAGTAGGATTTTCCTGACATTTACTCAGTTTCCTGCTGCAGCAAAAGCCATGGTCCACAGAGTGCTTACAAAGCATCAAAGGGATCTCATTGTTGAAAGGTATCAGTCAGGAGAAGGGTCCAAAAAAATTTCCCCAGCATTGGGTATGCCATGGAACACAGTGAAGTCAGTCATCAAAAAGTAGAGAAAATATGGGACAGCAGTGACGTTGCAAAGAACTGGGCATCCCTCCAAAATTGAGGAAAAGACAAGACAAAAACTGGTCAGGGCGGCTGCCAAGAGACCTACAGCAACACTGAAGGAGCTGCAGGAATTTCTGGCAAGTACTGGTTGTGTACTACATGTGAAAACAATCTCCCGTATTCTCCAAATGTCTGGGCTGTGGGTTAGGTTGCAAGATGGCGGCCTTTTCTTATACAGAAAAACATCCAGGCCTGGCTACAATTTGCAAAATAATACATAGTCTCCCAAAAGCATGTGGGAAAATCTGTTATGGTCTGTTGATACCAAGGTTGAACTTTTTGACCACAATTCCAAAAGGTATGTTTGGCACAAAAACAACACTTCGCATCACCAAAAGAACACCATCCCCATGGTGAAGCATGGTGGTGGCAGTATCATGCTTTGGGGTTGCTTTTCTTTAGCTGGAACTGGGGCTTTAGTCAAAGTGGAGGGAATTATGAACAGTTCAAAATACCAGTCACTTTTGGCTCAAAACCTTCAGGTGTCTGCAAGAAAGCTGAAGATGAAGAGGAATTTCAACTTTCAACATGACAATGACCCCCATCCATATCAACAAAAGAATGGCTTCATCAGAAGAAAATTAAACTTTTGAAATGGCCTAGCCAGAGCCCAGATCTAAATCCAATAGAAAATCTGGGATGACCTGAAGAGGGCTATTCACAACAGATGCCTTCTCAATCTGATAGATTAGGAGAGCTTTTGCAAGGAAGAGTGGGCAAATATTCTCAAGTCAAGATGTGGCATGCTGATAGACTCCTACCCAAGAAGACTGAATGCTGTAATTAAATAAAAATATAAAAACTAAAACAAATGCTTCAACAAAGTATTAGTTTAATGGTGTCCACACTTATGCAACCAGGTTTTTGTACATTTTTTATACTTTTCCCCTAACAAATTTGTTTGTTTTTCATTTAAAAAGAAAGAAGAATGGCAGGACACTGCTGGATTAACTCCTTCTTTTATTAAAACAACCAAAAACATCCAAGGATAAGCACTTTCGGGTGTGATACCCTTCATCAGATAAAGAGAACAAACATTACCACTGTTTTAAATTAAAAGCCAACCAATCAGCAATCAGTAAATTACCCGCCTTTTTAGTAGGGCGGGTTTCAAAGGAACCATGTCATTTAACCCTGGGCTTCTATGAGCCCTCAGCTCCAAGATCCATTCAGATTAATACACCATCATCTACAGGAGGCCCAGGAGGGTCTCTAATAAGAACAGCAGACAAAGAGCAGCTGATAGAGTCTGAAGATTTAACAGCAGGTTCAATTTCCACGCTCAACCCTAGTCGTACGGATGGGACTGATTCTTTCACTTATGCTGCAGTAGCATCTACAGAGGGGCTAGCCATGGGAGCACGCCCTAAGACTTCGCAGGGACAGCAACGTTTTTTGGACCAGCTAACCTGCTCCTGTCAAGAAGTGAGGAGCATGGAGACGCTCCTCGAGCGAGGGCAGATATCCAGGCAAGAGGAGGAGGACTTACGAATGACTTTTAATCACAATAGTGGTATTGTTTTTAATCTTTCATTACATTCTTTAACACAAGATGAGTTGTATGTGTTAAACAAAGGTCTTACCTTTGTGCCCGGCAGGGCAAGTGGTTTTAGTGATGTAATGTTAGATATTATGTTGTTTTGCAGAACATTAGCTTTAAAATGTATCTTTGGTAATAATAATGAGCTAGGGACTACTTTAAAACTACCTAGTAGTTATGTGCCACCCTTCTCCCCAGCTTTAAATCTGTTCATTAATAGCTGTGAGAATGATTTACAAGAATATTTTCAAAGGGGAGGACTACAAAAATACCATAACTTAACGCGACCTCAGCAACAAAACTTACAAGATTTGGGCTCTAACAACAATTTGGTTATAAAGATGGCTGATAAAGGGGGTGCCGTAGTGGTGATGGACACCACCTTTTACCAACAGAAAATTCAGGGGTTGTTATTAGATAAGAAAGTCTATGTTCCACTCAACCCCATAGGTGTCAAGATGCTAGTGGATGAAGTACAGAACAGCTTGAAGAGGTTAAATTTTGATATGCTAATAAGTGATGAGATGCTACAATTTCTTTGGATAGAAAAAGCAGTTATACCTATTTTTAAAGCTCTGCCAAAAATTCATAAATCAGTAGAAGACCCCCCATTCAGACCCATTGTCTCAGGCAGAGGCTGGGTCACGGAGCATATCTCCATCTGGGTAGAATATACACTTCGACCACTTCTAGATAAAGCAACCTCTGTGTTGAAAGACACTGGTGATTTCCTTAGAAGGGTAGGCAGGTTCAATCATAATAAGCCACACGGAAAACTTTTAATGGTGACGTTGGATGTCCATAATCTTTTTACTGTGATCAGTAATGACTTTGGTATCCAAGCCATAGGTGGGGTTCTGAGTGACTTGGGTGAGGAGGACAACAATATATCCTTAGTTAAGATGATGTTGGCCTTGGTCTTAGAGAATAATGTCTTTATAGGGAACAAGCAAATATATAGACAAGCACAGGGGGTAGCTATGGGCACCCCCTGTGCTAATACATACGCCAACCTGGTCCTTTGGTTTTGGGAGAAAGATGTAATTTTAGAACATCCATTATGGAAACAACATGTGTATATGTATACATGTTTTGTAGACGATGTTTTTTTTCTTTTGGAGGGGTGAGGCAGATATGTTAATAGATTTTGTCAGCTATCTACACTCCACTACATCCTTCCTTAGATTTAAGTTGAATTTCTCTGATACCAGCATAGATTTTTTGGATGTCAGTATTACACAAACTAGCAATGGTTTTTCATCGAAGTTATTTAGAAAGGATTGCTGGAAAAACAGTTTGCTATGGTTTGATAGCATGCATCCCCGTCATATGTTCCCCAGCATAGTTCAGGGCCAGGCAGGCAGAATATCTAGGATATCAATGAATGATACAGAGTATGAGAAAGAGATAGAGTCCATGAAGCAATGTTTTTTGGACAGAGGATACAAAGAGGGGATGATTACTGAAGTCATTAATGATAGCAGACAGAAAAGGGATAGTAAATACAAACCATGGATCAGACAAGAGCTCGTTGAATCTAAGGCCAAAGCTCCACAAAAAAGGTAACCCAAGTTGTTTGTCACCTATAGTAGCAATACCAAAGATATAAAAAATATAATTTTTAAAAACTGGAACATCTTAAGAACTGACAATAAGTTAAAGGATCTATTAGGAACCAGACCCAGCTTTGGATACAAGAGAAATAAGAATTTGAAGGACATCCTTTGTAATGAAAAGGCTTTTACTACATCCAATTTATTTAAGGAGAGCCCAGGCAGTGTTCCCTGTTGCTTATGTAAAGCCTGTCCGTCTATTAATAAGAATGCAACTTTCAAACATCCTGTTACTGGAAAGTTATACCATCTTAAGGCAAGGGCTACCTGCAGGACAAGTAACATAGTTTATTTGGCTACATGTGAACAATGCGCAGCATATTATGTTGGGAAGACCAGTAATAAGTTTAAGATCAGAATTTTACAGCATCTTTCCAATATTAGAAATAAAAATGAGCATAATGCTCTTTATAGGCACATTGAACAGCACTCAACATACTTTCAGCTTCAGGGCTGTGGTTAACGTAAGCTTAAATAATAGGGGAGGAGACATAAGGTTGTTGACAGAATCCCTTGAATCTGAATGGATCTTGGAGCTGAGGGCTCATAGAAGCCCAGGGTTAAATGACATGGTTCCTTTGAAACCCGCCCTACTAAAAAGGCGGGTAATTTACTGATTGCTGATTGGTTGGCTTTTAATTTAAAACAGTGGTAATGTTTGTTCTCTTTATCTGATGACGGGTATCACACCCGAAAGTGCTTATCCTTGGATGTTTTTGGTTGTTTTAATAAAAGAAGGAGTTAATCCAGCAGTGTCCTGCCATCATTCTTTCTTTTTGGATTTTGCTGTTTGCTGCTTGGTGGGACTTTGTCATAGCACAGAACTTTTGGTTTTGGACTTTGTTTTTCATTTGAATTGTACAGGTTATAGGTCACATTAAAGGTGGGAGACGTTTTGAAATGATATATTGTGGTCTCATTTTTTTATATCATAAAAAACTGGCATTTTAACAGGGGTGTGTAAACTTTTTATATCCACTGTATATGGCAATATATGCACATGTAGAGGAGAATTTGCTGCAGTCTGTAGTATAGTGTGCAACTGTTAAGAGCTGGTAGTCTTAAAAGTAAAGTTAACTGTTAGGGGGTGGTAGTCTTGAGTAAAGATTAAGGTAATAGAGTCAAATAATTGTATTAATGCATTGTATGTCACACATGAAGTTACTAATCTTATCTTATTTTTCTCCCACCCAACCCTTGTCTCTGTTTTGTTTATTTATTTATTTTTTTATTTTAGTATGCGTCATCAAAATGTGTCCATATTATTCATGTGTACCACATCACAAAATGCTCCACAGCACTGCGTGACAGACCCGCCCCACTGGATACACCTGACCCCACTCTAACTATGGCACCATTGCTCGGAATGCCTGGGAGCCAAATTGGTAGCACCACATCTGCTGCCTCTGCACTACCTGCCCCCTCAGATGGTCTTGCCTCTGTTGATAGTCAAGTGGTTCCTTCTCTGAGCAGTGGCACAGGTGGAGATTTTATCACCTGAACTTGAGTTGCCAGGGATGGTGTGTAGTGTCATGCACTGCATTGTTTTTGCACACCTACACTGGCTGGATAGGCTGTTATCCTTCATTTTGCAAAGTAGGAGGAGGCGATGTCAAGCACTCAAGTTGTGGTGGGGTGAGTTGAAATTGATGATAGTCCTCTAGGTGAGAATTCGATTCTCACTGTTACCCAGCTTGACGGACATGGGTCCTGGTTGTCCCCAGCCTCACCCCATCCATGGTGTCCACCACCTAGTGTCCATCACTGCCCCTGTTTAATGTCATGTCTGTCTGCAATTGCTTCCTCACCTACCAGACATACTTGCTTCCCTTTCCCAACATTCACCTCTCTCTCAAAAGGTGATTTACCAGGTTTGCAGTTGACTGTTAGCTGACACACTCTGAGTCCCACAGTGATGGTAATGTATTACAATAGGGGCTGACACAGACTGATTGGTGACAAACTGATGGACTGAACTTTAAGCATACAGTGACTGTCACATTTGTCAATGAAGTCCCTCTCCTAATTATGAACTACATTGCACCCCCAAGCTCAAACACTGTTGTGAGACTTGGGAACACATGTTGATAGCAATCTACACTTTCATCATTATGTGCCCATAGTTGTGATATACACAATCTGCATTGCACACATCATGCATATGGATTTCACATACAAGACCAGGGTAGTCATATTTCAGCTGTACTCTACTCCTGTCAGAGGAATAATGAAGTACAATGCTCACATCTGTCTGTATCTCACCAGATACCTACAGCAATTGGAGAGAACACAGGGTTGTGCCTGGCAGACTCCTAGATTTTCAAACATGACATACATAGAAAGACTGATATATCTATGCACTGATGAGAGGTGACCTATAGCTGACCGGCAGAACAGCCTCAGGCCCTGCCCTTCTGGAAATGATGGACATCTGCAGTTTAAATGGGACAAAAATAATTTGCTCCATGGTTCTTTGCCTAGCCTATGACATAAACTGAACATGGTGGGGCAACAGATATATATCCCACAATGATTCATGCTCCTCTGTAATAGACTCCCACTGCATGTGAAGAAAGTGCTCCTCGTTGACCCTGTTGAAGCACACCCTTGATAACTGATTGGGTGATTGTGAAGTCAGTCTCGTCTGGCACCTATGTCCCTCATGAACAGGGTCAGATGGTGCTACTCACAAACAGGTTCTGCTAAAAACAACCATCCAACTATGCTCTGTAAGGGTACTTGTGTTTTTACACACCTATGTTTCTAAACACCCTGGTGATAGGCTAATAGCCTCATATGAACTTATGGAGCTATGTGGCTATGCAGGCTTCCCAGCCTGTTATCCCCCACATGTCATGCTGATGTCATCTACTAAAGTTCTTTAGCATTGTCAGAAATCTAAGGGAAGGCTCTGCTTTGTGCTAAACTAGTTGTAGATGGTACCACTCATACTGACCCTAAGGACATCAACCTGCTAGCAGACAGATTTTGTGCAAGCTTCACCACCCTGTCTCCACCAGACATACCTCCGAGGCATACCAGTCATCAGTCCTCTACCTAGTATCTCCAAACAGCAAGTAAAACTGCACTCTCCATGGCCAAAAACAAAGCATCTATGGGAATGGATAACTTCTCAGGCTGCCTACTATATTGTCTAAAACAGGACCTAGAGAAATCCCTTGGCACTCTCTTCAACCACAGTCTAAGTACTGGTTTTGTCCCAGCAGAGTGGGAAACAGCAACAGCAATTCCCTTGCACAAATGGGGTTAATCAAGTGACCTTGAGAGCTATAAACCCATAAGGCTAACCAGCCTTATCTGCAAGGCCATGGAGAGAATCATCATGAACATTATTAACAGACATAGGTGACCTTCAAACTCTTGACTCAACCCAATTAGCTTTGTAAAGGATGTGTCATGCTTACTAAACCTGATGGACATTTGAAAATGTCACCAAAGCCCTGGATGAAGGCAAAACATACAGCTTATCTTAACTTGACACAATCCCCCACTCAGGCATCCTTCAGGAACTGTGTCAGCTGGGAATCAATCCTTGTCATTAGATGGGTAGCCAATTAGCTCACTGACAGAACACATACAGCAAAAGCTGAGGATTACACCTCAACCAGCAGACCAAGTTGCCAGTGGTGGACCACAAGAATCTGTGTCAGGCCCCCTACTGTTTGAAATGTATTTCTCAGACGTCCAAGCAAAAATAGATGGCCTGTGGCTTACCAAGTTCACCGATGACTAGAAACTAGGTGCAGTCATTGAGTACCCCCCAACAATGTTGACATATCACAAAAATGACTTGGACAGATAAATGATTGGTGCCAAAGCCACAGACTTTAAGTAAAGGCAAAAATGTGTTATCCCTTTCAGCAAACAGGAAGTCACTACAAATTACAGTATTAACAGTACCCCCCCCCCAGCTCAAAACCTGTGGTGAAAGATTTGAGAGCACAGGTTGACAGCAAACTTAACTTCAATCACCATGTATCCACAGTGGTAAGAAAGGACCTTCTATGTTGCACATCTCAAAGGTAAGGACATCTAATACATGGCTCAGTATGTTATAACTCTCCTGTACTCATCCCTCATCAGACCACTAATAGAGTACAGTGCTCTCTTCTGTATGTACCTCACCAGACACATACAGCAGCTGGAGAGACCTCATAAGTTTCAAATGAAAATTCAGAGGCTTCAACACATGACCTACATGGACAGACTGAAGATCCCATCATTGTACTGTGCATCTTAGAGTTTGCTGAGAGGCAACTTTTTCCTGGCTTACAGAGCAGTCTTGGACCCCTCCCTAATGGAAATGATGCACATCCAGAAGTCAAATTGGACAAGATTCATAGGTAGGTACTAGGCTATTGGCCCAAGGGCCTAAGTAAGCCTAGCCAACAAGGTTGAGACACAAGAGTGTGAAGGCTGGTTTGTAGTAAAGATTTATTCCAAAATGAACAATGACTAGTCTAAATCTTTACTACAAACCAGCCTTCATGCTCTTGTGTCTCAACATAGTGGTCGGTGGCTATTTTGAATTGCTGGTTGACCCTAAATTGGGTTTTTTCTGTGTTTTATTCATTCTAGCCAACAAGGTTCCCTTGCTTATGCCACCCAAGAAAGTTAATTTCTTGTGCCGCTGTCGAGCAGAGCTGCAGAAGTGATCCCCGGGGTGTATTTCCTATTTCCCATCCAATCATCAAGAGTTTTCTTGGAGTGCTAATGAAGAACTTTGCTTGACATAGATGGGTAGCTTGTTTCAGAGTATAGGAAGTCTCTGGGACAGTAATCTATCCCTCCAGCATGTCCTGTTTATTGTGGTGACAAGGTTTAGGTCCCTAGAGCATGTAGCTCGGAGGGATTGGGATTTCTTCAGGTGTAGCATGTCCAACAGGTCTGGATTCATCATAGCTTTATATGTTAAGCAGAGGTCTCCTTGGAGTAGGTGATATGCTACAGAGTAAACCTGGAGTTGTTTGAGACTATCAGTGTAGGGCATCTGTTTGAGGCCAGTAATCATCTTTGTGAGGTACTTCTGTGGCCTTTACAGCTGCTGCAGATGTCTTGTGAAGTACATTCCAAAAAGGGCGTTGTATTCTATAATGGGTCTAATGAGTGCCGGGTATAGGGGAACAATGACCTCTTTTTTTTCCTGGATGAGAACCCTTTTGTGGTGAGGTGTACCACATAGAAGGATGTCCTGACAACTGTGGTGATGTGATTTTCAAAGGAGAGACTACTGTCCACCTGGGTCCCAAGGTCTCATCACACATTCGATGTTAAGTAGACTGCTGTTTATGTGGTAGTTCATGGGTACAGAGTTTTTATCAAAGGGGATGACAATGCACTTTTTGGCATTGAGCTTGAAGCCAAGCCTCTGACACCAGGCATCTGTCTCATTGGGGCCCTTCTGTAGGATGTCCACATCATTTGGGGGCTCGACTATGGTTCCTAGTTTGCAGTCATCTGCAAACTTCATTAGCCAGAGGCCTTCTGTGTTAGCCTGTACTTCAGAGAAATAGATACGAAACAGGAGAGGTCCCAGGACTCTGAACCCTGTGGAACTCCACTTGTCACTGGTTTGAAGTCAGATTTGGAGTCTGCATCTTTTACAGTGTGGGTTCTGTCAGTGAGCCAGTTGGCAACCCATCTTGTGACGTAGGGATTTATACTTAGTTTAGTGAGGTTAGCTATAATTGCATAATGGGGGATGATGTTAAAAGCCATGGCAAGGTCAAGATAGGCTATGTGAACCATCTTACCCTTATCTACGGCTTTGGTTACTCCCTCAAAGAAGTTGATCAGGTTCAGAAGGCATGATCTGCCTTTCACAAACCCAAACTGGGTGGGGTGCAGAGTTTGAAGGTTACCAATTTCTTTGTTTATGAGTTCCATGATGATACATTCTATGGCCTTGCAGACCAGGCTCGTCAGGCTAACAGGGCGATAGTTACCAGGATCAGTGGTGGCTCCCCCTTTGTTGAGTGGGATAACTGTTGCTGTGGGCACAAAGCCTGATGTGACACTATGATTGAACATGGTGCTTAGGTGGGGAGACTATTCATTCTGAAGTTCATGTAAAACACAGCCTGGGATGTTGTCCAGTCCCATGGATGCTGTTTTTTTTATTTTAGAGAGTGCAGATTTTACCTGTATAGATGTGATCACAGGGACTCTGCATTCTTTCTGTATAGATATGGGCCATTTAGGGGTTAAGAGGGGGTAAAATTAGCACTGAACCTATCTGCCAGGATGTTGGCAATATCAGTTGGTTCACTAATTTTCGTGCCGTTGTGCTGAACTCAGAGCAGATCTGGGTGTTGCCATTGAGATTCTTGACATAGCTATAAAATGCTTTGTGGTTGCCTTTAGAATCAGTGGTGATTTTTTTTTTTTTTTGTAGCTAGCTTTGGAGGATCTTATAAGGGATCTCAGCTTCTTACTGAGGCTGACCAGGGAGCTCCTCCACTCATGGTATTTTACTCAAGTTTGCAACAGTTTCTTCCTTCTGTTGTAGAGTTTGCTTATGGCATGGGACCATCAGATTGGCTTCCTTTTTCTGGTGGATAACATCTTGGTTCTGTTTGGGATAGCATGATCCATGCACTCGTGTAAGTGCTTATAGCGTGCATTTGTGTAAGATTCATCAGTTGTAACTGTATTGGCCATCTGCATGAGTGTCATGAAGTTCGCCACTTCTGTGTTAAACATGAAGTTGGCTTTGGAGAAATATTTTACCATTGTTTCCTTAATGGTGGGTGGGGGCAGGATACGGATATCTAGGGTGATTAGCTTATGGTCAGATCTAACCAATGAGGAGTTGATTTCAGGTGTGGTACACCGGTCACTCATGTTGGTAATGACTAGGTCTAGGATATTGTTGCCCCTGGTCGGGGTGTGGATAAGATGATCCAGGGCATTGGAATTTATGAATTTCAGAAAGTGTTGAGTGAAGGAGTTGGTACACGAGTAGTTTTCTCAGTTAATGGTGGGTAGATGAAATTGCCCATTATTAGGCTGTTTGTTTGAACCCTAATATTTTCCATTATATCAAGAAAAGAGGAGTGGGAATCCTGGGGCATGGTGGGGGATCTTTAGCAAGCTACAATTTGGATTGCAGTTTTGCCCAGAGTTAGTTGCCCTTGGATAAACTTGGATGCATTATGCTGTGCAACTAGCCTGGAGGTGTGGATATCCTTAATGAATATGGACACACCTCCGCCTTTGGTGTTCTGGTCCAGGTCAGATGGCCTAAAAGTGTGGTATGAGTTATATCCTGGTAATGCAGGGGTGCCCTCTGGAGCCTTGAACCAGGTCAAAGTCACTGCACAGATATCGATGTTCTCCATTTTAAGGAGTACCTCGAGTGAGTGCATTTTGAGATTTAGACTTCTAGCATTGAGTAACATTACCCTCAGTTTTTTGCTTGCCTGTTCCTGTTACAGTGGTGAATTTGTCATTTGAACCTTGCCTAAAAAAGGCACTATAGGGGTGGCAAAAGTCTTAGCCAGTATCCTGCAGGCCATCTCTGGCAAAGCATTGTGGTTTGTCGACCATGTCGTCCCAGGTAGACAGACACTGGAGCCCCTTAAAATGACACCAGAAATTTAGCCAATTGTTGAAGTCAATCATTTTGTCCTTGTACTGTGGTATCATTCTGGGTGATGTCAGAATGCTTCTCAGGGCTAGGGTCATACCTGCCTGGGCTACAAGATTGGAGAGCTCTTCCATGTCTTTTTTCATGTAGTCCAGGGAGGTACGTCTCAGGTCATTCACACCGACATGGACAATGACAGAGTCATGTTTGTACTTGTGGTGTGACCTGAGTGAGTGGGTTATGTGGTGGATCCTGGCACCCAACAAGCAGCTGACAGCAACCTTCTTGTTTAGCTTGGCAAGTGGGACATCAGTGTGCCTGACTATAGAGTCACCTATGACTAGTGTGTTGGATATATTGGCTTGCCTTATGGGCTGTGGTTTATAGGCACACTGATTCTGTGGGCTATGTGTCATTTGGGTTATGTTGTGGGTGGAGGTTGCTTGCGTTTCTGTTTTGGAGGTCTCTGTTGCGTGAGCAGATTATTATTGAGACCCTCTGCAAATGTTTTTTTGTTTCTTTGTGTGGAGTTTGGTTGTGTAGGTTTATTCAGTTTTGGTTGGAGATAGCTTTACCTCCAGTTTGGCTGGATAAGTGCATCTCTCACAGGTTGTGGTGTTGGGTGTAGGAGGAGAGGGTTTTCTGTCTACATGAGACAATTGCTACATTGCCTCAAGATGCCCAGATTCATCAGATAGAAGAGAAGACTGGAAGCTGACCCTTCGACATGCCTGAATAAAAAACTACTTTCCTCTAGACAAGTTAGGAAAGTGAGTATAAGAGCTGTTTTTCTCTTAGCAAGTGAGGAAAGTAAGTACAAAAACTGTTTTCCTCTAGGTAAAGAGGAAGGTTGCGTGCTGTAGTAATTTGTAGCTTATTTAGTGCTAGCAACAAGTTCTGAACAAGTGCTGAGCATGAATAAGCAAATTCAAGTGCTAAAGCTAAGAATCTGTACCTGGATATTGTGGTAGATAGGCTACCTAGTGCTTACCTCTTCCACTGATAATCTAGAAGGCTTCCTTCCAACACAGAAAGGCTTGGGGGGCTCAGAAGCTTACAAACAGTCCTGGATACAGCAAATCTGTATCTGGACTAGACTAGTTGCAGGAAATGTGGGAAACAAGCGCAGATGTGGGCTTATAAACCAGAAAGTTGAAAGATATGGAAAAACTGTCCAAACGGACAATAAACTACAATTTCTGGGCCAGAAACCACTCTTGTGGTAGATAGGCTACCTAGTGCTTACCTCTCCCAGTGATAAGCTAGAAGGCTTCCTTCCAACACAGAGAGGTTTGGGGGGCTCAGAAGCTTACAAACAGTCCTGGATACAGCAAATCTGTATCTAGACTAGACTAGTTGCAGGAAAGGTGGGAAACAAGTGAAGATGCAGGCTTATAAACCAGAAAGTTGAAAGATATGGAAAAACTGTCCAAATGGCCAATAAACTACAATTTCTGGGCCAGAAACCACTCTTGTGGTAGATAGGCTACCTAGTGCTTACCTCTTCCACTGATAAGCTCGAAGGCTTCCTTCCAAAACAGAAAGGCTTGGGGGGCTGAGAAGCTTACAAACAGTCCTGGATACAGCAAATCTGTATCTGGACTAGACTAGTTACAGGAAAGATGGTAAAGAAGTGCAAATGTGGGCTTTTAAATCAGTACGTTGAAAGACATGGAAAAACTGCCACACATTCTAGGGATCTTAATCTAGTCTGTAACATTAGCAGGACATAATTGAGAGACAGATATGTCTCCTGGTGATTTCTGCTATTCTGGAATAAACTCCCAATTCATGTAAAACAGAGCTCCTCAATGACCCTATTGATGTGTAACTTGGACAACTGGATGAGAACCTGTAAATTTACTCCAGATGTCAGCTATGTCCCTCTTGGAAAAGGGCAGTCGATAATGATCACAGACTCAATCTGCAAATATAGAACATACAACTTGTTCAATAAGGGAACTAGGGTATAACATGGCTAGGCTTATAAAGGCCCTAGGGCCAATAGCTGGGTAACCTCCTACTAACCTACAGGTTCTCCTGCACTCCTGTATAAATCAGACTTGTGCTGTGGAGTTTGCATTAAGTACTGTTTTCTGTAGTCTGTGTACTTAGGTAGGGTTTCTGTTCTCACTGCATTCAACTTGGTGTGTGTGTGTGTGTGTGTGTGTGTGTGTGTGTGTGTGTGTGTGTGTGTATGCGTGTGCCTGGACAGCAGAGCAGAAGTGTGTATCCCACAGTTACTGCTCCAATTCCATGCAATGACAGTATTTTGTTACTTGCTCATGCCTAGACATTTGTTTCATGAAGGCCTCCCAAACTTGTCTCCCACATGGCCTGCTGATGTCATCTACTGCAAGTTCACCTGCACTCCTGTATAAATCAGACTTGTGCTGTGGCACTTGTGTAAAGTACAGTGTTCTATACTCTGTGTACCTATGTAGGTAGGGATTCTATTCTCACTGCAGTCAACTGTTTTGCGTGTGTGAGAGCTGTTGCTTGACATTAGAGAGAGCCTTTTACACCATCATGAGGAACACTGTTATCTTCTCAACAGCCACTGCTGATGCCATCAGGTATATTGCAGTTCTGTATATGCGGTACTTCCACCAGGTCAGGGTCGGAGACTGGCCTTGGGGTCATGCAAATGTCACGTCATCCTATATAATAAAGTTTACATTGACATGGCTTTTAATCTGCCCACATACATCATGGTATTATGTGTAGTCCCTGTGTTATCTTGCTGAAAAAGCCCTGTGGTCGCTTCAGCTGCTACATTTGTCTGGTGAGGTAGATGTAAAAAAAAAAAAAAAAAAAGAGCATTATACTCTATTAATGCTGTAATGAGGTTTGACTACAGTGCTGGCATACAATCCTAAAATGTCAATATGATGGTATAACATGATATACACAAAATAGCCTTTCAACAGAAGTGTGGACACTTGGTGAAAGTTCAGATTGCTATCTAAATGTGCTCACAATGCTTGCATCACTGTTTTTTTGCATAGTAGGACTGTTATAAACGCTGTGATTAACATGGAACTCCACCTTTCACACAGATGGCATTACAAATACAAATTTCTGCATTTATTTTTACATTATATGCCTTTTTCACCATTCAGTTGTGCATGTTAGCTCCTCTTGCACTATGTTATCACCATGGGTGGACTCGGTGATTGCACACAGTATGCAAGAATCAGCAAACTTGGTAAGCCAAAGGCTATATTATTTAGCTTGAACTGTTAAGAAGTACAGTTCAAACAGTGAAGGGCCAAGCACAGATCCCTGAGGTTTGCCAGTGGTGACAGCTCTACGATACAGGTTGACCAACAACTTTCACATGATCTGTTCTGACAGTGAGACAATTGTTTACCCATCAACTGACAAAGTTTAATCCCCAGTTTGAGGGTTTTCTCATTGATACCTGCCTGTGGGATTGTGTCAAAACCCTAGGCCAGATCACAGTAGGCAGTATGCACTGTCTTACCTCTATCCTGGCCTATCATGTGGAACCATTGTGCTTTGAAACATCACATATCACCTGTAGTGTGACCCAACACATACACCTACCTGGCACAGTTGAATAGACAGTTCAGCATACCCTCCTCACGGCCTACATTCCCATATAAGAGTGCACATCAACAGGCTTTCACCTGAGTTGGTGGACAGCACTAGATGCATGCATGTATAGAGACATCCTGATTCTCCTCGACTGTGAGGTAGCCCAACATGTCATCATGAACCTGTTCTACATGTACACTAGTAGTAATCCAGGTGTGCGCAACAGACTTGTATAAGTTGTTACTGCAACATCAGGTCCATTACATTTGATAGATGTTCTCAAAGAGGTCATTGAGGGCATGCATGATGAGATCAGTGTAATCTTCCGGAACTTCATCAGGTCAAGGTGTTTGACACAAAGCCAGACTGAGGTATTCAATCAATGCTGTCATATGTGGCCATAAACAGCTATATCACCAAATGGGTAGATCAGTGTATGACATATGTGACATCTCATTATGTTGAAATGTGTGACATGACATACATCTGAGGTCCAGTGATCAGGTCCATACTTCATGGTTGTCTTTCCTGTCCATTATATAAATGGCGGACATCATAGATGATATACACATGCTGTGTCCAAGCAGCTTGCCTGAAGGACTACAGCTTGTGGGCAATCATTGACTCTATCTGTGTTATTCATATAATAGAAACAATATCAACACATACCAGAGACTGCTGCTGCAGTCATGACAACACTTGCATTGACAAGAGGCATGTAGGGATTTTGTGAAGATGGAAACAGACACATCACCCTAGTATAATATGGACATCATACCCTGTAGTCAGACCAACAGGTATGTGACCTATGTCCTGGGTAGAGTTAAGTGGCCCATCCACCAGCATGTGGGCACAGTGCTGACTACTCCCTTGAATGTATCACAAGTACTGCATATATGAAGGACGTGCACCTCAGAGGCCAAATTAACATCATGGTTCCCAACCTTCATCACACCAATAACTGTGTACAATGCCCCCTTCCTCATGTACCTCCCTACACATTTTCCAGTGATGTGTAACTGGTGTGTGCCACCTTTGTCACAGTGGGCTGTCACACAGCTTATCAGCCATACCTAGGTATTTTACCTGTGGAATACACATGACTGTTAAGCAGAACACCAATAAAGTTGTTAAACCAGATGCATGTGCGCTACCTGTTCAGCTTATGCACACACTGCATACATAGGTGTATGACAACATTAATGGCATGTATATCATTTTTGATATTGTGGACTATGCCATAGATGTATGCCATGCACACAAGGTTACTAGCCTGAATTGCCCCTACTGTTGCACACAGGTATAGAAGTGTCCCTCCTAACATCTTCTACAGATATTACAGTACCAGGACAGTGTGTGGTTATCCTCAAGGAGTGTGCATTTATCATAATAGTTGTCAACTCTGTGTGTGTTTGTGCACTCCATATCAGATATGTTATATCAGTGGCATAGGATTAGTGGTGGTGGTATTCTGATATTGTCCATGATTGTGGTTGGCTCTTGTAAAGTTTTCCATAACCCTTTACCTGTGGCCACTTAGCTGGAGAACTCTGCTGAGAGTACAGTCATATTTAGGTACATCAGTTTGCACAGCTTCCCAGTATGCACTCTACCCAATTGTGTGTAATATTCCTGATAGATGTTCTTTGTATTATTCATGCAAGGATGCTGTTCATGCAAGGATGCTCATCACACACACACACATCTTCCCCATTATTGTGTCACCTTGTGTCACAGTCACAGACAATACATTTTCACTGTACAGTCCGTACTGTACCATTAAGATATGGGCTTTGTCTTCCTGCTAAAACCATCTTCCATTGACATACTCTACTCCACTGTACAAGGGGGTTTCACCAGTACTCTTTCCTGTGTTCATTCTTACAATTCATATATGTGTCTCTATTTAATACACACACTTCCCCTTATTGATCATTTTACATGGCAGTCCCATGTCCTGTTACATGTCATTAACATAGCTTCAGTACAGAATGCCAGGAATGGGATATCACAATACTCTGCACTGTAGGTACACTGTCTTGTAGTGTATTTGGAACATATACTTCACATTCATACCTCTCAACTGTCTAGATATTCCCAGGATGAAAAAATGTTTTCCTTATCAAATACTTGGCTTCCTGCCATATCAGTGGGATGATCTCTGGACTGATGAGACACCGTATTACATATGTTTGAGTACATATCTCTCAACTGTCCTTATCTGTGAGGAATGTCCAGTTTTGTCTCATATTTGTGATATTTTCCTCATAACATTTTTTCCCTAGGCGAATTATTAGCATGTCATTACACAGAGTGCAGTCAGAAACTGATGACTAACATTTGAGTTTCAAACTTAGAGCTCTTCAGAAAGTTCATGGTTATGTAAAACCTCTATATTCAGTCTACTTCCTAACTTTGGATGTGCAATATTAAACATATGTCCCTATTTCTGGCACTTTTTCCCTCCATTTTTATGGCTTTTTCCACATTTCTAGCTGCAGAGGTTGAGACTGTTACATTCAAACACATTCCTGTGTGACATCTGTGTCAAGTATGTTACTGGTTATTTGTCCTCTTATTAAGTTGGCCTCTGTGCGATGTGTCACACTAACAGAATGACAGCTATTTGTAAAGCCCTGGTGATCCTTATGGCATTTCAAGCAAATCCGCACACTGTAAGTGCTCTGCTTTGCACAGAATTCCTATGCATGTTTGCTTAAAATTTTTCTCCATTAACATTGTTGCGAGCCACAAAACCTAGCTTAGGGGTGCAGCACCTCTTTAATATTCATTGCACGTTAACGTGCACTTCTCACTGTCACGCTAACACACAAATTCCATGTAGGCTGTGCAAGAAGCCTACACAGAATTTACTGAATCCCTAGATAGTGTGAAACAAGATAAAGAAAATTTTGAAGAAAATTTATGTAAAGATAATAGGAAACCATTCATTATATAGATACTTAACAAGTGGAAGGAGTAAAGATGTACAAATTGATAAGCTGTGTGTAGATTCTAAAATTTAATCTCAGGCACAAAAGATTATAAATATATTTACAAAATCTTAGGCAAAACAGTTTGTGTCCACAAAAGTGGTGATAAATTGTCCTAGTGACATCCAGCTAACCTCAGATATTGAAATCATATTAGATAATACTGAAATAGAACTATGCAAACTGTATCCAAACAAATCACACAGAAGAGATGGCCTTAGTAATAATAACCTCAGAACACTTCAGAAAAAACTTAGAGTAGCGTTATATCTCGTATTTTCTCAAGATTGGAGATATGCATGTACTAAACTTGCCCTTAAGGGAAAGGGAAGAAGGACAGACAGAGTAGTACAGACTGCTAAGTCTGCTTTCATCTTGTTGGAAAATAATGGAGAAGGTGATATTGAAGTAAGTTATTGTAAAAATTGGAAAGGTTGGGAACTTGACAGTACATAAGCATGCATATGCTATAAATAGATCTATTGCCACCTGTAACATGGTGTTGTATAACAATATAATATCTATGAATGAAAATGTGTGCTCTGATGTAATTTTTACAGATTTATCTTCAGCATTTCATAAGATCATATATAAAAGTGTAATAAATTAGAATAACTAGGTATTGATGTGCTTTTGATGAGATGGATAGCTGCAGGGCTTACAGACAGGACATGGCAACTGTCATAGAAAAGCTGGAAATGTGAAATTCTTGGTTATAGTCAGGGTGTCCCACAGGGCACAGTCCTAGTCCCATACTTGTTTACATTGTGTCTTTCAAACTTAACTTTTTCATCTCAGGTGTTCTACAGTCTGTATGCAGATGACCTTAAATTGGGTAAACTGATTACATGTTAGAGATAAGGCTCGTCTGCAAAAGAACTTGACTAAATTGACCATTTGTGGACAGGAGAAAAATATGCTGATAAATGCATTAAAAACTAAGCATAAGAGACTTGCGAGGCATAAATTGAAAGGTGAATATTTAAAATGGCATGTAGATATAGAAACTGTAGATTTATTTAAAGGTCTGTGTATAAAGGTAATGCCAACTTTGAGTTTTTCTAATCTTGTCAGCCAATTAGTTAATGATAGTTATAGAACTGTAGGTTGTATAAAAAGATTTATAACATCTAGGAAATCAGAAATGATTAAGTCATTGTTAGTTATATTAGACTCAAAAATTTGAGTATGGAATAACAATATGGAAATCTTATAAGAAAACAAGTGTGAGTAAACTGGGAACAGTACAGTAGAACTATACCAAGGACTTCCATGGATGTGAATATTTAAGTTAAGAAAGACTAAAATATCTGAACTTGTACAATGTCTCCTATAGATATTTAAGAAACAACCTAATTCAAGTATATTGGGCATTTAGACACAACTACCCCTAGGAATGTTTGGGGTTATCAAACAACCTATTTATAGAAGATTGTATAGGAATGTGAAACGTACTGATAAGTTCTCTGAGATAGAAACTGATTCATGGAAAAGACTACCAAACTACATTAAAGCAAGTACTAGTTTAGATATTTTTAAGAACAGCCTGGACACTTCTTATGGGAAAAACTGTTTTGCTATATTGGCAGGCTAGAAGGGGTATTAATGACCATGCCTTAAATAAATACACACTACACACACACACACACACACACACACACACATATATATATATATATATATATATCTATAATATGTATAAAGAGAGAGAGAGAGATGTATGTATTTGCTTATGCAGATACCTTAAAATTTGGACCATCATCCTACAAACCTGAAACAGAGAACCCCAAGTATAGAGTTTCCCTCAGTCTCCTGCTTTAGTACTGCATTTCACAGCAGTTCGGCTTCTTCGATGAACAATATTTTCTGACATTCATTTAAAATCCTACTGTCTGCAACTGCCACTGTGGAATTGCAATCTCCAGCACCCTTGCCTATATCTATTGTTAGTTTCATTTCTGTAATTACACTACATGATATTCTAACTACATTATATATTTCCCTTGCCTTCCTTTCCATTCACTTTCCTTCCTACACTTTATATTGCACAACCTTAAAGCAATTCTTTCTGAAACATATCTTACAAATGTTCCGTCAAAACTAATAATTGTGACAATGTGATAAAATAAAACAATGCAGCAGTTTCCAAACCAGAGATGATTATAGGTATTAAAATGAATTCCTATTTTTGACACCAGACAGGAATTACATCAGAAACAGAGGTGACTAATTATCTGTGTTTGTGTTTTAGTATTACTTCCAAATTATAAACTATTGTGATAACACTACAGAACATGTTTTACTGCCTTCCTGATGCTTTATATTTAATTTTGTATAATTACCATTATAATAAAAATGATAAAACAAATGAATTAGTCATAGAACTCGAATGAATTGAGTTATAAATAAGATGGTAATTCTTATCATGCCATCTCACCACTCTCAACCTGTCATAGTAACAGCTCATGGTTTAGTCATCCTTGGCCTGTTTCTATGTAAAGTACACTTTAATGTTAATGAGCAAATGCAACTGGTGTAAGTATGTGGATTATAATCTTTCATCATATTAAGACAGAGACCATAGCTGGCATGCTGGTATTTTATCACTGTTTTTTTTTGTTTTGTTTTTTTTTATATAATTTAAATTCAGGCTAAAAAAATATATATTTACTTGGCAGAAGACAATCAATTCAGGGCAGACTTGTTAAAAATTCATTTTATTGTGTTTTGGTGGGCTGTACTTCAGTCATCTAATGCTTTGAGCAGCAAGAGACAATATGTAATGGTAAATGTCAAACAACATAATAGCTATGGAGGAGTTGGAGCAGAAACAGCATGTGAAAGTAACTAGCCATTTATTAATGTTAGCAGTCATCCCTATAGGTTGTGTGTATGTGTGTCTGTGTGAGAGAGAGAGTGAAAGAAACAGTGAGAAAGATGTTGGGAGGGGGAAGCGAGCTGAAATTCTTCACTCTGGCCACTATTTTTTAATTGATAAAAGTCAACTATGAAAAGTGGAGTCAGAAAGTGACTTCAAGTTAAAAAAATGCATTCTTATAAAAATAAATGTTTACTAGAACAGATTACAATGGAAAATATGTGCATGCTTGCGATAATCTGAAATAGAAAAAATGTTGTAGCTGGATTGTGTACATGTTCAGTTAAACATTGGATATCTACCAAGTAAAAAGTCTTACTTCTTGGGTGTTCGAGGTGGAGATGATGCAGTTACTCTACAAAAGCTACTGATTGATACCTGCATTGTTTCTGACAATGTGAGTGTGTTTCTGTTTAAGAACATAATGCAAAAGACATTTTTTTGTGAGCCAGAATTTTTCACTTGATATTTACATCTGGTTAGATATATATTTTCTTAGGGGATGTAGAGTTATTCTGCATTTGAAAGCACATGACTGTACACTCTTTTGTAGAGACAGGTATTAATGTGCTTATGGAAGAAAATTAAAATATATTGCTTTGGCCATATTTTCTTTCATTTGATCACACTTAGCAGAGACATGCACAGTCAAAAATATGTTGTATTTGGGTGGAGGGCATCAAATTATCATTCATTTGGCTTCAGTGGTGGTGTATATGTTTAAATGTACAAGTATGCCTTTGTATGTGTGTCTGTGTGATAGAGAGAAATAGAGACTGTGTGAAACAGATGAAGTATGCTGTTATGCCTTGAATGACTTTCAGCTGATCACAATTAAACATAAGTGGTGTACTACTTGTAAAATAGCAATATCTAGGGGTGGTAGTAATTTGGATAAGACTGTACTACTTGCAAAGTAGCTATTTTTGGGGTGGTAGTAACCTGGTTAAGGGTGTACTAGTAAAATAGCTATTGGGGTGGTAGTAATACAGTTATGGCTCTACTACCTGTAGGGTATCTATCTTTTGGGATGGTAGTAATTTGGTTATGGATGTAATACTTATAAAGTCGTTATCTTTGGGGGGGGTGGTAGTAATCTGGTTAAGGCTGTACTACTTTTAAAATAGCCATCTTTGGGGTGATAGTAAACTGGTTATGGATGTACTACTTGTACGTTGCTATCTTTGGGAGTGATGGTAATCTGGTTACGGGTATACTAATAAAATCACTATCTTTGGGGTGTGGTGATAATCTGGTTAAGGTTGTACTACTTGTAAAGCATCTATCTTTGGGGGTGATAGTAATCTGGTTATGGTTATACTAATCAAGTAGCTATCTTTATGGATAGTAATTTGGTTGTGGGTGTACTACTTGTAAAGCAGTTATCTTTGGGGGAGGTAGTAATCTGGATAAGGCTTTACTACTTTTAAAGTAGCTGTCTTTAGGGTGATAAACTGGATAAGGGTGTACTACTTGGAGGTGGTGGTTGTAATTTTATGGTCATACTACTTGTAAAGTAGTAATCTTTGAGAGTGATAGTAATCTGGTTAAGGGTGTACTACTATTAAAGTAACTATCTTTAGGGCTGGTAGTAATCAGGTTATGCATGTACTACCTTTTAAAGTAGCTATCTTTGTGGGTGTTAGTATTACGGGTATGGGTGTACTAGTAAAGTAGTGATATTTGGGAATGGAGGTAATGTGGTTCCAATAATAATCATAGCACTTAGAATGTTTAGGTTTTTGTCTCATATTTATGGTCTGTTGCTCAAAGAATTTGTGTCTTTTGTAAAATTACTGATGAGTTAAGTCACTAAATGACAAGGTCTTGAAAACAACATTACCGACATGAAATAAATCATTGAAAACATTACCGACGTGAAATAAGCCAATCAGAACAAAATAAAGGTCATGCTGCTAAATGCTAGGAGCTTAAACCAAAAACGGTACTGCTTGTAAGCAATTCTATCACTAGAAGATGTAGATGTCTGTGCAGTCACAGAAACCTGGTTCAAGGCCTAAAACAGTACCCTGACCTTGCAAAGCTGCAATGCCTTCCACACCTTTAGACTGCAAAATAAACGTGAAAACCAAAGGAGGTGGTGTTTCACTCTATATTGGAGATAAATTCACCTGCTGTCTAGTTGCACTGGACAACTCCATGGAGTTACTCCAGGTCCAGGTTATGGTGGGTAAGACCCCTATTCAAGTCATAGCCAGTTATAGATCCCCCTCCATGGATCACGATGCCCACAAAGTCTACTTGACCAAACTAGAGACCATCCAAATTTTACTGAACAAACTGGAAACTTAGTTGCCCTAACTCACTAGCACAAAAGTTCCTTG
The DNA here is from genome assembly GCF_019279795.1 of Protopterus annectens. NCBI lineage: Eukaryota > Metazoa > Chordata > Ceratodontiformes > Protopteridae > Protopterus > Protopterus annectens. The sequence continues at coordinate 734,445,126 of NC_056750.1, read as the reverse complement.
ACTTTAATTCAAATGCTCTAGAATGAATTGTCCATACCCTGACAAGGGGAAGAAACATTCTGGCTCTGGTCCTCACCAACATGTCAAACAGATGCATTGCTGCAACTATTGGACCCTCATTAGTTAAAACTGACCACAAATCAGTCACAATCGAGTTGGCACTAACATTAGAACTCATAAAAGGTGAAATCAGAATACAAAACTTCAAGTCAAACTATACCCTCCTTTGTGAAGGTATACATGCATTCAAAGTCCCACCCCATGAAAGTGTTAGCTATATAGAATCTTACACTTATGCAAGTGATTGCACAGGACTTCAGTGTATAAACCCGGCCATACCAGAAAGAATCAAAGCCAGAGCCCCAACTAAAGACAAGCTGCCATGGTGGACATCCAGCATCAACAAACTTTACAATAAATGCTAAACGTCGCTGCCCAAGAAAACAAAGGCAAGGCCCCAACAATGGAAAAAAGCACCCTCCTCAGCCTCAACAGGCAAATAAGACAACTTGTCAAATTCTTCAAGGCCTTCTTAGAGGGAAACTAAGCAAGTACAGCCAAGGATAACCATAAGGCATTTTTCAGCTACATACATAACCTAAAGGGTAGGACCCAAGCATGTGCAGAACTAGTGGCCAGTGGTATCGCATTCACTAACCCCACAGAGATAGAAAACTTGATAGTGAATATGTTTAGAGAAAACATCACTCCCTTATCCCCTCATAACTTACAACAAACCTTCCCCCAAACTTCCTGCTTACCCTACATATCAGAAGAATAGATCCTCAAAACCTTATCCAAGGCAAATAATACAAGCTCTGTGGGACCAGACAACAACCCAGGCTGTCTTCTTAACAGCTTAAATGTGAACTAGCATCACCATTACGTACCCTTTTCAATCATAGCCTAACCATAGGCTTTGTTCCTGCAGAATGGAGAACAGCTATAGTTATTCTCCTCCACAAAAGTGGCCTAGCAACTGACCTGGCTAATTACAGACCCATAAGCCTGACCAGCCTCATCTGTAAGACCATGGAACCTATTATTATGGACCTCATAAATAAAGATATAGATGCCCTTCAAAACCAGAATCCTACCAAGTTAGGCTTTGTCAAGGGCAGATCCTGCCTGTTAAATCTGGTGGATTTCTCTGAAAATGTGCCCAAGGCCATTGATGAGGGCAAATCTGTGCATACAGCATACATCAACCTGACAAAGGCTTTTGACACAATCCCACATTCAGGAATTATTGATAATCTTAGCAAACTGAATGTAAACCCCTTTGTTGTAAGATGTGTTGCCAACTGGCTCACAAACCAGACATATACTATCAAAGTGGGTGATTCTACATCAACCAGCAGACCTATTACCAGTAGGGTGCCGCATGGGTCAGTGCTGGGTCCCCCTACTCTTAGTTATACACATCTCAGGAAGTTCAGATCAAAACTAAGGGGTTGTGGCTGACCAAGTTTGCAGATGATGAATTGAATCTCCAAATGATGTTGCGTATGGTGCAGTGGTGAAGCATTAGCATTGTCGCCTCACAGCAAGAGGTTCTCCAGTATGATTCTTGGTTGAAGTTCTTTGTATACAGAGTCTGCATGTCCTTCCTGCATTCATGTGAGTTGCCTCTGGGTGCTCCTGTTTCCTCCCATGTTCAAAGACATGCATCTGGAGTGTTTCTCCCTGGGCCTTCACTGAAACTGGCTACAGCCAAGTCAGACTTTCCTGGTTAACAAATTTAACATACATAAATAAATAAATGTCAGTATACTAGAGGAGGGTCTCATGCAGACCATTGACTGGTGTGTCTGTCACAGTCTCACACTGAATGCAAATAACTGTATCATCATTCCCTTTGGCATAAACATTGTCCCCTAAAACAACAATACCCTAAGTACCCATGAAGTGGTAAGGGACTTGGGATCACAAGATTACTTCAACCTTAACTTCAACCACCATGTGTCTACTGTAGTAAGGAAAGGTTTCTACATAGAGCATTTAATTCATAAAGGCATCATCTTGAGAGCAAAGGAAATTATAACCCCCTATACTCTGCACTTATCTGGCCCATAATTGAGTATAACACCCCATTTGGCATGTACCATACTATGCACCTGCAGCAATTCGAGAGATCTCAGAGGTTTCTGACAAAGAATGTCAAAGGGGTCCAGCATGTACCTTACACAGACCTACTGAAGTCCCTATCGCTATACTGCATATCGTATAAATTTCTTAGGAGAGACGTATGCCTGGCTTACAGAGCAATCCAAGACCCAAACCTAATGAACTTGGTGCATATCCATAAATCAAATTAGGCTGGGGCTACCCATTCCAGGGACCTAAATATGGCCTGCAACTTAAATAGGATTTCCTGGAGGGACAGATTTGTCTCTCAGCAACTGCTACATCTGTGGAACAGGCTAGCAATTCCTATGAAATAGAGTACCTCTATGACACTGTTTGAGCAACCTGGAGAAGTGGATGGGGCACCATAAATTCTTACTAGGGATAAAGCCCACAAACCTCCTGGACAATGGGCAGTCATCACTAAATGCAATCTTGGGTACTGACTAGCATTTATGTTGCATTACATTAGGATGAAATGGCTAGGCTTAAAATGAGCTCTGGGTTGATAGCCTATTAATCTCCTATGATCCTTTATTTTTGAGTTTCTGACTTCATGTCCTACAAAAATGCATGATAACATTTTATAAAAAAATGTTTTCAGAATCTGTCCCTATCTTTGGACATTTGTCCCTTATTATTTTAGGCGTTGGCCAGATTGTTTGCACTAAAAGGTTGAGAGATATGCTTATTACTGAACATATAACCATTGTTGACTGACGAGTGACATCAAAAGACTGAAAAAGCTAATGTCATAAAATTTGATGCATGCAAATACTTGGTTCTTGTATCTTGCAATAAACATGATGTAAAGGAAATAATTGTAGTAAACAGGAACACCATCGTATGAGCCATGTTCTTTTGGAATGATCATTGGTTTCCTTATTTTGTGGAATGTTGACAGGGTGTTTATTACTTGCATGTGACTGAACTGGAGATATGAATTCAGCAAGTTTAATGTTAATATTCTAATTATGAAAACATTTTTTTTAATTTAGCTTGTTCTTTTTTTCCTTGTACATGTCTGTAATGCACCGTGTTTAGGTTGCCACAATTTGTAAAGCACTTAATATAAATAATTAAGGTTATATGCTGCTTCTTGAAGTACCGGGTTTGATTCCTTCAGTCTGTCTTCTCTCTGAACAGGTTAGTTCAATAAACAGTGTTCCGGGGCTGATCCTGGAAAGGGGGACACTTGTGTCCAGCAGACTGACTCAGGAGCTTTGCAAATGCATTATACAGTCACCTTTTGAATTCTTTCACCTTTTTCATAGCCTTTAATTAGTCTATGAATGCCAGCAGGCTTCTTAGTTTAATTGGTAGCTAGATACATTTTCAATAAATAGTTTCATGAGAAGAGAATTTCACTGTTGTGAATGCTTAGTTTGTTTTGTTATGTGACAGTCTTTTTTTTTTTTTTTTTTGCAAATGACCGTCAGTGTTTTGCTCTAAAATTTTAAATAAAAGTTTTAATTAAATTCAAATGTCTGTGATTACTGTAAAAATAAAGAAAAAATAGGATGCACACTGATAGGATTGAAGAGTGTTCTATAGTAATTATGAAGAAAGATTCAGTTAACAGACATGCTCATGTTGATTTTCGCATGTGTCAAATATGTAGCATATAAAATCATAAACAGATTGCAGTTGTATAACATCAGAACTAAGAACACTAAGTATTTATCTCTAAATGTAACGTTTTCAATTGCATAAAGTATTTAGACAGGAATAAATAACTTCTCTGAGAATTATGAACTGGAATTAAAAATGCAACAGAGTTTTTTTGATAATCTACTGCACCTAAAAGCATAACCTATGTACATTTAACAATTAAGCATATTTTTAATCAAATAAATTACTAATAAATGTCAAACTACTTCATCTGTATAACTTGTACTGATACACATTAATGTATTACTTGCCAATACACTATTTTAAATTAAAATTATGAAAGAAATTAAAACCTTTTGTTTTCCTTTTCCAGAAAAAAAAAGTCTGTGGCTGGGAAAAATACCACTGTGAGAGCTGCCTGTATTTCTAAAATGGCCTGGTCAAACTCAGTGGTAAGTTGCATGGCAACACTTAAGACCTTAAGGCAATTATAGTTGTAATCTGCTTCTTAAACTCTTGCTTAAATGCTTTCAAAGACAGATCAAGCTGTTATCTCATAGATTTGTGCACACACTCACTTCATAGCAAAAGCTTGTAGCATTCCAATATTCATTCTATCACTAGGATTGGTATATTGCTTAATTTTAGGGCGGGAATGTAATTCATGATTCGTAGATACCTTTTCTAGAATGTTGTTATGGAAGAATGAAAATCATACACGTTTGTGTGTGTGTAAATAGATCCATAAATAGTTTATTTTGTTTTGTTACTGGAAAGCTGTCACCACTGAAAGGCCTTATACTGATCGTGACAATGTGATAGGCGGATTGCAATGTTCAGTTGCTTTAACTCTTAGGGAAAAATAACAGCATTAAGTTCATTTGATTGCTAAGCATAAACATATAACTCCCATTTTTTTTCTAAGAACATGCACAAGTAAGTACAAAAAAGCAGCAATGAGACACTGAGTTATTATATTTCATGTGCAGGTATCCAATGTAGCGCTTCACAAGCATTTTACAGTGAAATATAATATGATGCTTAGATTTCAGCAGTAGAAGATACAAGAATTTTTTTTTTCTGGGTGAAAACAACTCAAGTACTGCATGTCTAGTATATATCTGTACTAAGATGGATTTACAGAAAAAAAAAACATATCTAGTTAAAAAGAGAGAGAAATATAGATTCATATACAGTGAAGTACTGCATGACGATAGTTTTGCTCATGTGTTTACACCTGAAATTATCAAAGTACATTCAGTAGTTGAAAGTCATAACATTTTTTCCTAAGGCATTTGCTAAAAGAATTAAAATCGTTTCAGTGACGTTGTACTGAACTGGAAGGTGACACCAAAAGTTCAACACAGTCATATTTCCTGTTTCTAGATTCAACTTGTATCATTAATGCACTCACATGATGCAGAAGCTAAGTGTAAAACATATGTATCAGGGAAAAAAATCAGTTTCTGTCATTTTAAATTTTATTGAAAAAAACTGAGTTTACAAAAGTTGAAATATAAGCATTCATCTGAGCTATCAAATTTGAGATGATATTGTCTCTATTCCTCTTGGTGTTGGACTTAAAAAAAAAAAAAAAAAAAAACACAGCACCTTTAATCCCTCCCATTTAACAGTACCCTGCAAGTGTTCAACACTACTTGTGAAAATGGTTTTAGAAACAACCTGAAATCCAGTTTGCATGTTGACAACTTAAATAGAGGTACTCCAGTGAAGTAGGCTTAATACAGATGACAGAATATGTCGAAAACAGATGATGGAATTAATTGATGATTTTGTAAATAAGGAATTGACTACACAAATCATGAATGAAGTAATGGAGCAAAGAAATTCATTAGTAAGACCATTCTTCAGTGAAGTGATGGAGAATATAACACAGAACATATACTGGGAAGAATAGGTCTGATAAGAACAAGATTAGATATATAACAACCTATAATAGTATGACCAAAGATGTAGAGAATATCATTTAGAAAAATTGGCCAATACTTATGTCCATGCCCGAGTTAGTCACTCTGTTGGGGGATAAACCCAGATTTACTTGTAGGAATAGTATAAATCTAAAAAGGCAATAATGCTATAATCACTTTGATGTCAATCTGGTGAAACCAACATTTAATAGGTATGGGTACTGTACCTTGCCGTAATTGCTCTTGTAGAAATATTTGTGATTTGAAATATTTCTACCACCCAGTAACAAAGTATGAGATTAGATGTCAGACAACTTGTAATACCATATATATAATGTACAGAGTGACAAGAGTGAACTGTGAATCTTTTTATATAGGAAAAAGCTCAAGGCGCCTGATAGATCATTATAACTAAGCACAAGTCTGAGATGAGAAGGGGCATAGCAATGAATGCCTTAGCTAAACATTATATGGGTAGGGTTCAGATGCATGACTTTAAATTTAAAGTATTAGAAGGTATGTGTAAGAATTTGAGAGGGGGAGACAATAATAAGCTTGAAATAGCTGAATATAAATGGATAACTATACTGGAGGCTGACAGACCACCAGAGATGAATAATATGGTAATGATAAAACCCATCTTGGTTAATAAACAAAACCAGTATAAGTAAACTAACACCCCGTTTATATTATATTAGGCTAATGTATATGTATAGATAGTTTTTACTAACAATTATTTTATATATATATATATATATATATATATATATATATATATATATATATATATATATATATATATATAGGATAGTTTTTATCTTAATTGATTATTTTGTTCTGTTGGTCGGCTGTGTCATGTGTTCTATTTCTTTAGGGTTTAAAGTGCCTGATTTTAAATTGTATGATGAATAATGATGAAGGGTGTTTTCCCGAAAGCTCTGTTTTTGTGTGTATTAAAGTAAGCATTTCTATCACTGGATTTTGTTTTTTGTCTTTAAATTAAATAGAGGTGAAAGATCAACATTACACAAATTAATTAACAACAATTTGAGGTTGAGAGCTGACAAGGGTAGCATACTGGTTGTAATGGACATGGCTCAGTACAACCAGGCCTTGTTAAACTTAAAGATGAAAATCGTTACATGGTTGTAACAACAGATTTCGTCTAAAGGTGTTTTACAAAGATTGATCAAACATTATTTGATCTCTTTAGTCAAGGAGGTTTGGATTATCAGACTTAACATTTTTTACAAGTTGAATTCCCAAAAATGACAATGCTTTTTGGAATCCCAAAAGATTCAGCCAAATTTCCTTTTAAACCCATTATGGCATCTGTATTTTCCAAGACTGACCCTATTTCTGTATGGTTGGATCATGTTTTGAATCCTGTTCAAGCATCTAAGTTTTATTTACAGGATTTGTGGCTCTTCTTGGAATTACTTAACAAGTTTAACATACTTGAGGTTCCCTTTTTTCCCTTGATATGGTATCATTGTACACCTGCATCACTCAGGAGGTTGGTCTGGAATACCTTAGAAAATACTTGACTGATTACACACCATTTGATAAGATTAACACTGTGTGCACATTAATGGAGTTGGCTCTTGACAACAACTTTTTCAAGTTTATCAACATATTGTACAAAGGTACATCAGGTGAGGCAATGGGGGCAAGGTTAGCCCCTGTATTTGCAAACCTGGTTATGGCAATGTGGGAACAGAAACATTTAACACAGCACCCAAAGACAGAAAATATTTTGTACTACCATTTCATTATTCTATTGATGACCTTTTTCTGTTATGGAGGGGTGATATGATGAATTAACGTCCATCACTGACTTAAATATGATCACTAACTTTTTGAAATCCACCATTGGTGGTTTTGGTGAGACCATCAATGTTTTGGACATCAGTCTCAGCTTCAGTTCTTCTATACGTGCTTTTATTAGCAATATATTTAGAAAATGTTTATCAACCAATACCTTCATAGGGATAGTTTACACCCAGTAGATACTAAGGGAGGGGTTGTCAAGGGGCAATGCACTCATTTGTTAAAGTAGATTAACCACTGCTCAAGACACTTCTTTTTTTGGAAGAGATGAACAAACTTAGATAATTTTTCCTGGGCAGATGTTGCGATGAATTTTGGTTGAGCAACATTGAGGATGAGGTGGTAAATTAATGAGACACTAAAGCTTGTCCTATTTTATGCAGACATAAACAAGTTGAAAACATTGGACAAGCGTTAGTGACCATTAACTCTTCAAATCCAGAGGGTCTTTTTTGGCATTTCCTCTACCTATTTGTAATGAGATGTGATTTAAGTGCATCTTCACTGAAAATTGGAAAATTATTTCAGGCAACCCAGATTTAGTCAGAGTTATAGTTCACAGACCAGTTTTCAGTTTCAGGAAGCTGTGTAATCTTAAGTCCATTCTTGAGGATGGGATCAAGTGTAAAACTAGAACTGGTGCTGAAATTCTCATGGTTTAGGAACATTTTGTTGTGGATACTGTAAGCAGTGCAGATCCATAAGTAATTCAACATGTGCTGAATTTAAGCATTGCGACCGTGTTGTATGGGCAAAGGAATAGGTGTAACTGTCATAGAAACTGTGTGGTCTACACAGCTAATTGTAATTCCTGTGATAGTTTTTACATTAGAAAACATATCACAGCACTTAGTAAAAAGATTTATGACCATGTACTTGCCATGAAGAAAAAAGATTCAGCCAATGCTTTGGCCAAGCATGCTCTGTGTTCTGATTTAAAAAAAAAATATTTTTCAGTTTTGGACACAGTAAATGCTGACATTTTTTCAGGGGATTACAAAACTCTTTTAGAATACTGTGAAATATCTTGGCAGGTAAAACTTGTGGCTAATTGCACACAGGGACTCAATGAGACTATTAATTTAAAATGTTTTTTTACAGGCACAAAAGTTACAATGACATTATTTTTAAATCACTTAGTTCAGGTAGGCTTTCATAATTTATTTTTTAAGTTTTTAGAACATCAAGGCAGTGTTTACCTTAACTTGTGTTAATGACATAAAGGGATATTCTCTTATTGTATTCACTTATTGATTGGTTAGTTGAACCATGTGATGTATTTGACACTAGTTTTAAAATTGGAACTTTGTGATTACATTTTATTCTTGTTTTCTGCGGAAGTTCTGCAACAGATTAAAAAAATGAATACACTCTTTTTGTGTCTGTGTCCTTGCCTTTTGCTTTCACCGCACCAGTCATATCTTTTAAGTTTGTGTATTGTTGATTATTGTCTCATTGTCTTTATTACATTACTAACTGATATGACAGAACTGTTAAATCCAAGTGTGCAGAATTATTTTTTTGAACATCTTACAAGACATTTTAGACCAGTTTAGAGATGTTAACCTTTGGTATGCTTAAACTATCCTAACAAATTCCATAAAAAAACAAACTGCACACTTGCAAATATTTATTGCAATTTATACCATTCCTTTTAATTCTGGTTGGAGGAACAGATATGAAAGCTATTGGTTAGTAAGGCTGTAGTATTGTCATGACTTTTCCTCAAACAGAAATGCATATTTCAACATCAAAGTAACTTTTTACATATTATTTAATGATTCTGCATAATATATGTTAATATGAATGCCTTTTTGAGCTAAGTCTGGCAGCCAGGAAAATTATCACACTCTGCTTCACATAGAATTTAATAGAAAAATGTATGAGCTTTATGTAAACTCAAACCATTATAAACAGGAAACCAAAGTTACCAAAACAGTTGGAAGTACAAGGTTAGCTCATTTTTAAATAGCCAGTACAGAAATAGTTTAACACTAAGTTACAGACTGATATACTGTTAAAATAATTCTGAAATGTAACCAGCTTTACAGTTCAATAGCACTTGATTATTGATTAGTTTAACAAGCTGATGTAAACATACCATCTGTTAGAAAATTATAAATGTGTTCCACTATAAACTATCCTAATCAAAAGCTACAGTTGGATACTTTACACCATTTTCCTACTATTATCTCTATTATGTCTGTCTCCATACAACTAAATATTGTGACTTAAATGCTGCAGCAAAACATTAAGTAAAAAAAGAACAATGCAACAGTGACCTATAGTAACTGTAACTTTACTAGAGTACATAAACATGAAAACCTAAAAAATATATACTTGATGTCACCATGTGGTAGTGATGCTGTGAAATTAAAATCTTAAAGGTCAGAATCTTAGCTGTAATTGCATAACTCCTAAACATGTTTTTATCATTCTGATTTTCAATTATTAATATTGTCTCATTAAAGTGAGAGATGAATAATCAAAAGTAAAATGTAACAATAAATGTATTTTTATTTCTAAAAACTGTTATAATGGGACAGGATCCCTTCAGTTGACAGTACAAATGCATTGACCTCCTACCCTTGCCTATAAACAGTACTAGCTCTGAGGACATGCAAACTTAAAGATAATTAATAAAGTATAAAGCAAACATAAAACTCACTTCGTCCCTCCACTGCTTTCCATGCCCCACAACTAACAGCATGCGTTACAAATAAAGTTCCAATGTACTAAAACATTAACATCATGAAAATTATATCTTTCTTCTGTGATGTTTTGTGCTTTGATAACATTCCACATGATTAACTATTAACTATTTTAATCCCATATGTTATGTCATGATCTAAACTTAGAATGTGTAGGTCCATATATGTTATTGCAAAATGGATAAGAACATTAGTATCCAAGTTATCATGCCTGAAAATTAAGATTACAGTTTTGCTAAGCAGTGTCTCAAAGCATCCCACTAGGTTTCAAGTAATTTGTATGGTCTCAACTCCTTATCTGGATGTTTTCTTTTCTTGATTGGACAGAGTATTTAATATTGGGATAGTAGAGCAGACTAATTAAATGTCACTTTAAAAAAAATGATAAAACATACACAATGACTAGCTATCTCATAACAGCACACATGCATGTGGAACACAAACATATTTTTCATGAAATACCACTCAGCAGTCAGACATCCAGACATAGGAAACATACATGCAGACAAGATCTTTATGTGGGAGTAAGGCTTTCCTCATCTCTTTGGAGGGAGATGAGCCCCCGCATATTTCTTAAAAAAATATGTATATATGTAGTGAACTTCAACATTGGATTTACCTTATAGCAAATAATGCTCAAGAGACTGACTCAAAAATATCACTGTCATACCTCGCACTCAGTTTGGTTTTGTCAAGGGCAGGTTATGTTTGCTCACCCTGATGGATTTCATTGAGAAGGTTACCAAAGCAATGGACAAAGGCAAAAGGCCAGCCTTCATCTGGCCAGGACTATTATTGTCAAACTCAAGAGTTTAGGTATAAACCCTTAAATCACCCAGTGGCTAGCCAGCTGGCTAACAGGCAGGACCCAGGAAGTTAGAATTGGAGAGTCCACCTCATGACAGGTCAGTGACCAAAGGACTTGGAGGTGCATATAGACAGTATCATATGTCTGTGTTAGCAAGGAAATCATTCTATGTTGTGAAACGTATAAACAAAGGTATAGCATTTAGGCAAAGAGTGGTCATTGTTTCGGCACTCATCCAGCCTATCAGACTTAATGTATACAATTCACCCTTTGGCATGTACTTAACCATATATTAATAATGGGAATGTTCACTGAGGTTGCACACTAAAATAATACAGGTTGTAAAAAAGCATGTCCTATGCAGACAGTTTGAAAGTCCTATCCATGTGTTCTGTCTTCAACAGGCTGTTGAGGGGAGATTTATGTTTGGCTTGCCAAGGCATTGTTGGACCTCACTTTGATATCCTCAGAACAAGCCACACCAGAATTGTCCATTCTAAAGGCTTAAACACGTGTGTGTGCTTATAGCTAAGACATCTGGGGAGAAAACTATGTATCCCAGAGACACCCCTTCACTGGAACAGGATCTGCATCGATGTGAATCAGAGTTCCTCCCTAACTCAGTGCACGTGTAATTTGGACAACTGGATGGGGAACTGGAAATTCATGTCTGTTATGGTTCCTGTGGCTCTAATGGACACAGGCAGCCTGCAAATGATCCATCTCCCATGTCCCTGCTTGCAAATGTTTCATCTACCAAGCCCCCTACTTACACTACTAAGGGTGACAGAACTTGTCAGAGATTTAAAATGCATGGCTAACATTAAGAAGGACAGAGTGATCATTAACCTGCTACAGACCTATGACCCTAAGGAGAGGAGATTGTGTCTTTTAAGTATTGTGGAATTTTTTGAAGAGGCAACTCCAGCAACTTATGAAGTGCTGACAGCACACAGTGCTTAAGTTTTTAGCAGTATTCCAATTAACAGAATAGTTATCATATTAAAACTTGCCCTTGATGGAAGGTAGCTGGATAAATCAGCAACACAGACTAAATAAAACAAATCTTCTAATTTATTGTACAAGAATAAAAGTGAGCACTTTTGCAGTGACAACCACTGCTTCATCAGACATTTTCTACAAGCCACATCCATACATAAATACTGTTTGAAATCAAAGGAGATCAATCATATTGGTGTAACAATTAAACTTAATTACATCCAGAGATTGTGCTTTTTAAAGTAACAGTACACCGGTACATTATAGCATGGTCCTATTAGCAAGTCAGTAAAATACAAAATATAAAATTATATCCCTACAGATATATACCCTTATCATGATTAGTGTGCATGGGGCTATTTTAATTTCCTAGACTTATGGGCTGGCTTCAGGAGCAGATTATCATTAAGACCTTGTCTCCTGTGTGTGGCTAGTCTTAGAATCCACTTCTCTTCAAGATTCTCTGTTGAATTTACCAAGTCTCCCAGCTTAGCACTGATGTTTTGTACTTGCAGGATTTGAAACGGGAAAGAATGTTCTTCGCCATTAGGCTAAGACGAGGTCGTAATGTTAATCCTCTGCTGCCAAATGTACTGGAGTTTGAAAGCTAAGGGCATGGGCATAGATCCAGGGAAGTGTTGATGTGCTAGCTCTCAAGTGGTACTAAGTCATTGGCATAATGGGCACAGTTCTGGAAAGGGAACAAATGTTAAGGGGAGAGGCCCTCTCCCTTCTTCCTGCTATTAGGAGCTAGAGTAGTGGCAGCATTAGGTTGGCTGATTATGGTCCTCCTTTTGTTTTCTCTTCTTAAATGGAAGACACAGAGGAGCTAAGGCAGCAGATTATATCCCAAGAGGAGGAGAAGGATTTCTCCAGCTGGCAGAATGTTGTGCACAACATTGAGGAGCACCCATTAGGGGCAAATAGAAGAGGAAGGGCACAGATGAGCATCCACTCATGCATACCTCTGAGGGGAGAGAAAAGGGGGAACAGAGACAAAATAATTATATGAGTGGAGCCCCAGCCAGTCCTAGGTAACAATTTTGATGCTGATTTGAGGGAGACGACAGGACAGAATCTTGTGCCAAATGAGCTTTTGTCAGTTTTTGAGATGGGGCTTAATGTACAAGACAGTGCTAGGGCTGCAGGATTTGCTATTGGTTGAGTAGGACAGTTGGGTTCCTCTTGAGGTCAAGGATAAGGATCTCAGAAAAAGCCTTGTAGAGGACAGGCCATTGGGGAAATGAAATGTTCCTCTCCTACTGGCTGTGTGACTTGGCCCTGAAGGTTCAGGGATCTGGGTCAGAAAGTGTTAGCAATGGGCTTGCAAGGGGTGAAAGCTTTTTGTCAAGCTATAAGGGGTGTTAATATCATGCCCTGTATCTCAGCTGTGAAAGAAAAGATTTATAAGGTGGAATTTTAAGTTTTTGATTTGATGCATGCCAACAGAGCAGAGAGAATTGTGGAGACTGAGGCCCAGGTGTCAGGAATATATAAGTAGATTCAGGGTTAAGACCTGGGATAACTTTGTCTTTGGGGTAATTTATTTGATGCTAGTGATTTTAGAGGAGCTACAACAAGGCTAGGCCTTGTTTACATCCTTTTTGACCATCAGTGAAACCCAGCATTTAGGGACAGCCAAAGGTTTCAAAAGTTAAACGCAGTGGAAATATTTCTGTAGTGAGAATATAGGCATATTAACACTTTGCTGGAACAGTTTTAGACAGGGTAGCCTGATAGGCTTGTGTCCCAACTGAGAAAGAAAGCAAGGGTTGTTTTTTTGAGCTTTCAGGGTATGAAAGAGAATTTGGCCCACTTGTGGGCTTGCTGAATAGTGCACCCATTCTGATAGGCCTCTCACAGTGCAGTGAATTGCTTGTCCAAGGAGGGCAGAGGCACTCCTGTGTTGAATAATAATAGATATGGAGGGACAGGGCATGCAACTAGGAAAGGCAGACAACTGGTCAAGAAGGTAAGGGAATTTCCTCCTTTTGGGGTGGTGGGACAGCTGTTACTGGCATTCCCCTATGAAACTGCAAGTTTTGACATGGCTCCTGCACAGCCACTGAAAGAAGAGATGGCCTGTGATCTCCTATGTAATTTTTTCGATGACTTTGCATTTAAGTCAAAGGTTGGTGGGGGCTGCATGAAAGTGTGTGGTAATATGTAATCTGTAAGGATAGAGGGACAGTGACCCAGTCATTGGTGAACAGTGAAGTACAGGAGGTAGGTATTGGGACCATTTTACTCCCCAGCTTTTATTTTTTTAGGATTTCCCCATTTGGCTATGTTCAAAAAAGACTCTAGATTAATGGTGGCTCATTCATTTTCCCTATTTTCTAGAGGGCAGGTCAGTCAGTGACTAGATTAACAAGTGAAACATCAAGGTAAAATATGTTTTGATGGATGAAGTTGTGTGAGAAATGTGCTGTTTTGCTGACCATGGTTGGTAAAACCTGACAATGATTCAGCTTTTCATTTATTCCTCACTGAGGAGGAAGTTATAATTTTCTGGGTATGCATCTATTTGGGAAGTTTTATATTGACCAGACCAACCATATGGGCTGTGGAGTGGCCTGTACCTCATTTGAGAAGTTTAGCAGAGCACTGAATTGGCAGTGGGAGTCTATGCCAAATAGTATTAAGCCAGTCCATTACTAGATGATTTTCTGCCAGTTTATGAAAGCATACCTCTCAACTGTACATATTTTCCCAGAATGTCGAGATTTTTCCCTCATAGTTTTGGTATTTCCTCATAATTTTTTTTTTTTTTTGACAAATCACTGGGATGATTTAAAGAGTAAAGTCAATTAATAATGACAGTAACTAGAGTTTAAAACTTCATATCCTTCAGAAAATGTATGGCAACACAAATCTTGTTATAGCAACATTCTAAGTTTATAAGAGCTATATTTAAAATGTGTCCCTATTTTTTGGCCTTTGTCTGCCCATTTTGTCAGGCTTTGTCCGTATTTCTTGCAGTAAGAGGTTGAGAGGTATGGAGGGCACAGAAAGAGTTACAGAAGGGTGTTTTTTTTTTGTAATGAATTGGGAATGCGCCTGGCGGAGAGTAAGCAGGGAAGGCCTTGGGTTTAGAAGCCGATACTGAGTTAGCCTTGTTTGGCTCTCCAGATGAAAAGTGAGTTACATTGAAGTACGAGATAACAGGAGTGATTATCAAAAAGAAGGTTAGAGTCAAGGAGGTGATGGAAGTGTCAGGTCTACTGAATTTGGCATGTTGATAGTAGGCACAGGAAGACCATTCAACAGGTCACTGGTTATTTTGTTGAGAGCAGCTAGATGTAAGCACCTTCAGGTGTTAGGGTAGCTAAATTGCTCAAGGAGGAAATACCAATTTGGGTAGACTTCCTCCACCATTTTAAAAGACCGTCCCAAATTTCTCCCTTTCAGAGTAGATGCAGATTTACCCTGATGAAGTAGGCATGGAAGCAGATTTCAAAGGCAAATGGTTTGCTGAGAGATAGCTAGAGGAATGGAGGAAAGAGCATATCTTTTTAGAGCTCTTGCCCATTTGGACAGCAAACTAAGTGTGTCAGGAGGAGCTGAGAGAGAGCAAGATTTTTTTTCATTTTGTTAATCTAGCTGAAGTTCAGGTTTTGGCAAAAAAAATCTACCAAGTCCATGTTAGTGCAGGGTTTATTGAGAGGGTTTGTGGCTACCCAGCCTAATAATGAATATGTCTTTTTCAGGTAAGGATATCTATGGGCATGCTAAAATACTTGCCAACAGGTTGGTTCCAGTGGTACGGGTCAGCCCAGCATCAATATCAGAGGAGCTTGGATAGTTATAGCTTGTTGGTTAGCCCAACAATCCTGGGCTAATTCAGCTGGGGGGGTGCTAACAGCAGCTATGGCTGCATTTATGGACTTGAGTGTTAAAAGTATAGAGTTGAGATGCTCTTTGCAGTTAACCAAGTATATAGTGTTCAGGTGAGGTCTGGGCAATGAGACCCACTAAGGTGTATTTGGCAGCATTAAGTGTTGCAGACCAATGTTCAGATATTATGCATTTCACTAAATAGTGGTGTGCTCTGAGTATGTTGAAAGGGTGGGAGAAAATGTGGGGCCTGTCAGTGGATGTTAGGCTTTGTAGAAGCATTTGCTATGGTAAAGGATTTTATGTATTGGAGAGTACTTATGTTAGATGTATTTCTTGTCATTGCTGACTACATTCATTTATAAAGGGTTTTTTTGCATAAGTAAATTGTTGGGCTACTTTAGGCAGAAACATGTTTATCTCACTGAGACAGGAGTGCTTATTTGGCTAAGTAGATCTAGGGTAGGCCAAGTAAATAGAAGGTAACACACAGATCTTCATAGAAACTTGTAGGCACTGTTGTGTCTGGTGGTTTTCAGGCTACCTCGGAGGAAGTTATCAGTAGATAAATCAATAGACTGTTTAAAGAGCAGGGCTGTAGGCTTTTGTTAGTGGGACAGTTTGTTTATACGGTTAGGAGAGCCTAAAGGAGTCAGAGCACTGATCGGGAGAGATGTGCCAATCTAGCTGCAGAAGGGAAGTCAGTTAAGGCAATAACGTGGTTGTGGGGCTGGGCATCTACTGCCTTTCTGTCATATACTAGTTAAAGGAGGTGTGGAGTAAAATGTCAGGATTACTTTATAAACTCTGTTTTTTTTTTCTTTTTTAACACAGGAAAAATTTATTTATTTATTTTATTTTTATTTTACATTTGTTATTTTACATTTGTTAACCAGGCTAGTCCAACTGGATACATGTCCATTTTCAGTGGAGGCCCGAGGAGAAAAGCTCCGCTATCTACTACATGATAATTAACAGTATATTGTCAAATACATACACATATTCAACCCACGAGAGACAGTATAATACACAATATAAGAATAGGCATGGAGAAAAAGTACACAGTGTAAAGGATATGCAAGCATGCACAATACTTAGGACATTTGAATGACAATAAGAGGAAGGTTAAAGGGATAGTGCTTTAAATTGAGTAATAGAATGGATAGAGTAATATAGATTATAATAGGATATTACAAGTAGGCAATGTAAAGTAGATTAGGGAAAAGTTGCTAGATAATGAGGGCTTGTCTTAGTAGTATAGGTAATACTAAAAGCATAAAGCTGGAAGAAAGAAAGATGTGTGCATGGGAGATGGCAGACAGGATGATCAGCTTGGGTAGTCACAGGAGCAAAGCCAGTGGTTGGCTAGGTAGTGTTTTAGTTTAGTTTTAAATATAGAGACGGAGGTTTGGGATGTCAGGTTGGGAGGAAGTAGGTTCCATTTTTTACCAATTGAGTTAGAGAACATAGATTCTCCTGCAGTATTCCTCGATTGAGAGGTTTGAATTAGAATTTTGCTAGATGAGCGAAGGTTTTTTAGGTTGTTATAGGGCTTGATAAGGGTGGAGAGCATAGGAGTATTGCCAGGGTGGTGAAGGGCTTTCTGGGCTATAGAGAGCTGATAGTATAGAATTAGGTGAGGTAGCTCTAGCCATCCTAGGTGGTGGAGGTTTTTGCAGTGGTGTGTTTTATATGGGGAGGATGTGGCAAATCTGGCAATGTTATTATAGGCTGATGTAAGTTTATTGATGTTATATTTGGATAGGTTTGTGTATATAGGGGAAGCATAAAGTAGTGTAGAGATGAGATGCGTTCTGGCTATGGTAGTTCTTGCTTCTGAAGTAAGGAAGGATTTGATTCTATACAGTGAACCTAGTTTTCTATTAGTTGTTTTTATGGTTGAGTTGATATGTAAGTCAAATTTGAGTTGGTTGTCAATAGTTATGCCTAGGAGTTTGGTTGTTTGGTCTGGGGAGATATGCCATTGTTAGATGTAAGAGAGAAGTTAATAGGGGGGGATTAGTGTGTAGGTTGGAAGAGAAGCAGTTTAGTTTTCTTAGGGTTTAGAAGTAAACAGTGATTAGAGAACCATTGCTCTATGGTAGTAAAAGTTTTGGGTAAGGTAGTGTAAGTCATTTTGGTTGGAGGCAGAACAAATGATGGTAGTATCGTCAGCGTATTGAATACAAGTAGATAGGGGGGTGACATGGTGTAGGTCGTTGATAAAGATGGAAAATAGAAGGGGACCTAGGATGGAGCCCTGAGGAACACCTAGGGAGGATGGTAGGAGCTCTGAAAGATTGTTGTTCCATAGCACTGCTTGTTTCCTATTTTGAAGGTAGGAAGTAAACCAGTTAAGTGCAATACTATCGAGAGAAATGGATTTTAGGCGATGCAGGAGTAGTTGGTGGTTCACCATGTCAAAAGCCTTAGATAGGTCTACAAAGAAGGCTGATGAAGGAAGATTGTTGTTTCGGTTGTAATTAATGGATTCGATAAAGGATAGTAAGGCTGTGGTGGTACTATGGTAGGGACGAAATCCATGTTGGCAGTTAGCTAGCAGATTATTTTGAAGGAGGTGATTGAGTAGTTGTTTATGGATGCATTTCTCCATTATTTTTGCAATGGGAGATAGAAGCGCAATTGGGCGGTAGTTTGAGTATTCAAAGGAATCCCCACCTTTGAAGAGTGGGATGATGTGGGAGATTTTCCAGAGTGAAGGTATGGTACTTTCTTTTATGGTTCTGTTAATTAGTATAGAGATTGGATAGGCAACTGCTTTAGCTCCTAGCTGGAGATATTCTGCTGGGATTTTGTCGGCTGAGGGAGTGGAAGGTTTAAGTTTTTTAAGTAGGTATAGAATATATGATGTGGGTATAGGTTTGAGATGAAATGGTGGTGGGGTGCAGTTAGGGGTGTCTAGTAAAGCAGGGTCAGGGTTTTGCTGGTTAGCTAGATTGAGTATTGTTGAGGTGAAGAAGTTATTAAAGGCATTAGCAGTATTTAAGGGTGTGTCAGGGTGGGAGCCTATTGGGCTAGGAGTTTCTACTTTGCCGGGGGATAGTAGTGAGTTTATTGTATTCCAGAATTTCTTTGGCTGGTGTTGGGAGGAATTTTGTAGCTGGATGTAAAAATCTTTTGGATGGCTAGTTTAGTCAGGTTTCTTTTTTGTTTATAATTAAGGTGGTCAAGTGAGTTTTTAGTGGTTCGCCATTTAGTCCAGGCTTTGTTTCGACTAATCATAAGTTGTTTAGTGTTTGTTGTAAGCCATTTTGCAGTTCTAGATTTCATGGGGCATGATGATCAAGAATGGTAAGGAAGGTGTGGTTGAAGTGGTTAACAGCATCGTCTAATGGCAGGATTTGCAAAGGAGACCAGTTGACTAGGTTAAGTTCATATTGAAACTGATGGGGGTCAAAGACTTTTTTGTTACGACATAATCGGATAAGAGGAGGTTTAGCTAGATTTGTTTTGTGTCTAATGATGTATGTTAGTGAGTGGTCACTAAGGTCATCTGGTAGGGTTCCTGTAGTGTATTTTTGCTGGGGACTATTTATTAGGATCCAGTCTAGTATGGTTTCTTTATTGTTGGTTTTATTTGTTCTAGTTGTTGAATTAATGGTTTGATGGAAACCATATAGGTTAATATGGGTAGATGGATTCATTTGTTTACATGTGTTCCAATCAATGTTAAAGTCGCCTAATAATATAGTTTCTTGAGGGAGAGTTGTTGAGAACCAGTTCAGTAGGCTTTCTAATACAGGAGGATTGTTGCCTGGGGGAAGGTAAGCGCAGATAATATTTATTGTTTTATGTGGGTTGAGGGATAGTTTGGCTATTATAATGTCACTGTTAGTGTTATTTGGAGGGGTATAGCTTGTTTTACATACTTCTAGTCCAGTTTTGTATAGAATGGCTACTCCCTCCTTTTTGGTCTTGTCTTAGGATGTTATAGCCAGGAGGAATAATTTCATTGTCTTTTATAGTGGATTTAAGCCAGGTTTCAGAAAGGCAGAGGATGTCATATTTTTGGACTTCAAGTAGGGCATGAAGGCTTGGGATTTTGTTACAAATGCTGTGAATATTGAGATGAGCTATAGAGAGAGATTTGGAATTTGGGTTGTGTGGTGAAGTCTTGGATTTTGTCAGTTGGGAATTAATGGGAGTTGCGAGGGTTTCAGGGCCTGGATTAGGGTGTATATCACCATCTCTTAATGATAAACTTTGTTTGAGTGAGGGATCATAGAAGTTGATGTGCTTTGAGAGTATGAGAATTAGATATTTAATATGAGAGAGACGATGGTATTTTGGTTCCAGATAAGAGTTGCAGTATGTGGGACAGAGATATATAGTGTGTGTATTTGGGTGGATAGTTAGGGTATGTTTGCTTGGAATGGTAAGTGTGGAGCGAAGAGGATGCTCATAGTAGGTTAAGATATAGGTGGTAGAGAGAGTAGTTAATATGGATAGTAGAAGGAATGGGTGGTGTATATGGGGCATGTTCAGTTAATTAATAGACTATGTTAATATGAAGCATATTGTCAGAAGGGGCAGTCTGTGGGGGTAGGCGGAGATAGTTGTTATAATGGGTGGGGACAGGAAGAGTCAGTGATTGGATTAGAATATGTTGGGTGTGGTTATGTGGGGATAAATGTAGAGGTTCCAGGGGCGGGTGGAATTTGGGGGCAGGGAGGGCGGGATGAGCCAAAGGAGTAGAAAAGTGCTGGGAAAAACAATCAGCCAGGTGGAAGAAGCAGGTAAGCAAGACAGAGATAGTGTGGCTAGTGTGTTACAAAACAGATGTTCAATGGACAGTGTTTAGAAGGAGGTAGGTAGGCTGGTGGAGAGAGGGAGGAGGTATAGTAGTAAGGGAGCTGTGTAGTAAGTAATATAGTAGTAAGGGAGCTGTGTAGTAAGTAATAGATCAAAAGCAGGTTTGTGGGGGGAGGTAATGTGAGTAGAACAGAGTTTGGCAGTGAGGAGAGCAAGGGCTTAATGGAGTGAGAGGGAGAGATAGTGATAGAGATAAGTGTTCAAGGGCACTAAAGGAAGGAGGGTCTAGTTCATAAGATAGGGACTGGTGATGGCTGCTGGTAGTCTTGGATGGGTTGGTAGGCTAGGTACGCAGTTACAGATTATTGGGTAATAATAAGGTTTTACATACATAGGCAGTCTTTACTTTAGGTAGGACGATGGACACCCTTAATGTCTGGTTGCAGCTAGTGGGCAGAGATCTGGATACAGTTCAACTCCGCCAGTAGGGCCAGGAGTCCTATATTAATGGTTGCTTGGTCCCGATAGGAGGGGAAACAGATTTCTGGATGGGAGATAGAAGGAAGGAATACTGAGTTACTATAAACATTAAATCAGATATAAAGTAAAAAGGAAAGTTAAACATACATTAAGCATAATCAGAGTTACTTGTACAGATTCAAACAATGTGTAACACTCAAAGTGCACAGAGTTTATACAGTTAGCAGTGAGTTCAGATACATTAGCATTATAATAGTTGCCTGAACAGTTTCAACAATGTTTGAGACTCTTAATGCGCAGAACGAGCACTATTACAGCGTGTCCAGATATCAACGTATTTTAAACATTAAATCAATTGCCTTCCCAGATTCACGGCAGTTTAAATCCCACTAAAAGCACTGAGTCAACGCCGGTTGCTGTGTGTTCATAAATCACAATATCAGTTACAAATGCAGATTAATAGAGTACAACCACTTAGGGACTGTGACGCTAGACAAACGCTGCGGTTTGCGATGCATTAACTAGAAAAAACAGTAATATATAACATACCAAACCATTCATCAAGTTAAACATGCTAGAGCAGAGAATAATCCATTTGCCCAGAAGTGCGCATCAGAGTTAACGCTGTTAGCAGCGATGTCATGAATAAGCACACATATAGCACTGTAAGAGTTGCCTGAGCAGTTTAGACAATGTTTGAGACTCTAAATGCATTGGGCGAATGCTATTTACCACGTGACCAGATCTAAATGTACACAAACAGTAATTCTATTGCCTTCACCGTGTCACAGCAGTTGAAAACCCACTAATTACACTGAGCCAACGCTCAGACTTTGGCGTACACTAGTCACAATATCAGTTGCCAAAACAGATTTATACAGTAAAACCATTCAGGGACTATGCCGCTAGACAAACGCTTCATTTAGAGATGCAACAACTGTAAAAATAACAGCATATTATAAACCAAACCATAAATTCAGGTTAAACATGGCTAGAGCAGAGTATAGTCAATTTGCCCAAAAGTGCGCCTCACAGATGTTTATAAAAATGCTTTCACTTTACCAGATATCGTAGTAGAAGCAGTCGATAAACATTAATTAAGCAAGTGGTAATTACAGGAATAGATACAACACTATATGTATGCGTATAGCTCACCCTAGATGTTCAACCCGTTCAGATGGGAGACGTGCCGCAGCCAGGCCAGTGGGGAGAATTAAAGATGGCGTCTTAGGATAGGGGGAGTTATTTATAAGGTAGCATGGGAGGGATGGGAAAGATAAGGGGGAGGGGCTAAAGGTCCAGGTGAAAGGCGGGAAAGGTAATGCAGGAAGAAGAGTATCAAGATGGGGGAGGGGGATGGGCAGGACAAACTGGCAGTAAGAGTTGGGTAAGTTCTAGAGTGGAAGTTGAAGGAGAGATATGCAAGAGAGAACAGATGGGGGTTGGGGAAAGAGCCAAAGGAGTAGAAAAGTGCTGGGAAAAACAATCAGCCAGGTGGAAGAAGCAGGTAAGCAAGACAGAGATAGTGTGGCTAGTGTGTTACAAAACAGATGTTCAATGGACAGTGTTTAGAAGGAGGTAGGTAGGCTGGTGGAGAGAGGGAGGAGGTATAGTAGTAAGGGAGCTGTGTAGTAAGTAATATAGTAGTAAGGGAGCTGTGTAGTAAGTAATAGATCAAAAGCAGGTTTGTGGGGGGAGGTAATGTGAGTAGAACAGAGTTTGGCAGTGAGGAGAGCAAGGGCTTAATGGAGTGAGAGGGAGAGATAGTGATAGAGATAAGTGTTCAAGGGCACTAAAGGAAGGAGGGTCTAGTTCATAAGATAGGGACTGGTGATGGCTGCTGGTAGTCTTGGACGGGTTGGTAGGCTAGTACAGATTATTGAAGGTTTTACATACATAGGCAGTCTTTACTTTAGGTAGGACGATGGACACCCTTAATGTCTGGTTGCAGCTAGTGGGCAGCAATCTGGATACAGTTCAACTCCGCCAGTAGGGCCAGGAGTCCTATATTAATGGTTGCTTGGTCCCGATAGGAGGGGAAACAGATTTTTTAGGTAGGACGATGGACACCCTTAATGTCTGGTTGCAGCTAGTGGGCAGAGATCTGGATACAGTCAGATTTATAGGCAGTTTTTACTTTAGGTAGGACGATGGACACCCTTAATGTCTGGTTGCAGCTAGTGGGCAGAGATCTGGATACAGTTCAACAGTCCTATATTAATGGTTGCTTGGTCGGAAACAGATTTATAGGCAGTCTTTACTTTAGGTAGGACGATGGACACCCTTAATGTCTGGTTGCAGCTAGTGGGCAGAGATCTGGATACAGTTCAACTCAAACAGATTTATAGGCAGTCTTTACTTTAGGTAGGACGATGGACACCCTTAATGTCTGGTTGCAGCTAGTGGGCAGAGATCTGGATACAGTTCAACTCCGCCAGTAGGGCCAGGAGTCCTATATTAATGGTTGCTTGGTCCCGATAGGAGGGGAAACAGATTTCCTAGATGTTCAACCCGTTCAGATGGGAGACGTGCAGCAGCCAGGCCAGTGGGGAGAATTAAAGAGTCATCCTGATGCATTTTTCCTTTATTTTCTGGGCTGCTAACTGAGTGGCAGCAGTGGTTTTGATGGTTTGTCTCTTGGCTTAGATCCGGTAGTCTGGAATGTCTATTAGCCTGGCTACAAATGTTTGTATTGCACTCAGTTGATGGGTATACTGGATGAGGTACAGAAAGCATGTGGATTGCATTGCCATAGTTTTTGAAAATACATGTAGGGGGTAATGATTTAGGTTTCTTACTGTCAAGGATTAATAAGGACCTGATGTTAATTAAGCATAGCCAACATTCTGAGATTGCTTTTACATTTGTTTACTGGGGATGTACACTGATCACTTACAGGTAGTACACAAGTGAAATAATTCAAAAAGAAGAAAAGTGTAACAGAGAAATTAGTCAAAAACCAAAATAAAATAACTTCTAACAAGAACTGTGCAGTAAGCAATTAATGGGTGTAGAAACAATTATTAAAGAAATGCACATTTTACAATTTTATTTATTTACTTTGGTTTACTGGGATAGTCTGACTGGGTGATACCCCATTTTTAGTGAGGCCCAGGTAGAAAATCTCCATAAAGAATACAATAATAGTTACAAAGAACATTTACATGATAATATTTCAGGTTTACATCATGGTGGAAATGGTGTGAGGTTTGTCAGTACAGGGTTGGGAGAGGGATGTGAAGTTAAGAAATATTACTATTTAATAGCATTTGAGAGAACATCAGGGTAGTGGTTGAGAGGCCCTTAATTATTGTGGCCTGCTGTGTGGCAAGTATACATACGGTTCTGTGTGTATGTGATATACACACACACACATGCATACATACACGTATATGCATATATATATATATATATATATATATATATATTTACATATATATATATATGCATATATATATATATATATATGTATTTACTTATTTATTTATTTATTTTTTAAGTTCACTGAGAAGACGGGGAAGAGGAATTGTAGTTTGTTTAGGTACAGGGGAGGGAGTGCAAAATTTTAGGAGAAAGAGATGTTTATACAGTGCAGTCTTTTTGTGGGGGTTGGAATGAACAGTTTGTTAGGGAGAAACATCTGAGGTTGTAATTTGTATGTGTGTTTTATATAAAGTTTGTCAGCTTGTGGTTGGAATGAGTTAAGCTGGAGAAGTTTACAAAATGAAAGAGCCTTGTAGTAGGTGTCGTCTGTGCTGTACTGGGAACCACTTCAGTTTTTTTTGAGGATGAGGCAGTGGTGCCTATGAGAAGGTGAGTTAGTGATGAAGCAACAGATTTTGCTTTTGATAGACTGTCGTGTAGTATTTTTTCTTAGAAGTCTTAGAACAATGTGAGGGATGTGTTACAAATGGCAGTTTTCTGAAGAGAGGGAGAAATAGGATTTTCAGGGTGATTAGGCAAGGGCTTTGGTAAGGCCAGCAAATACTGCATTTGTCATGGTACCTTTATCCATGTTGAGGTGAATGCCATGAGTTAGGCAAGAGTGCCATCATTGTATTGTGACCTGTCCGGAATCCATGCTGGTTTAGGGTAGGGTGATGACATTGCTGAATGTAGCTTGAGAGGTGAAAATAAATATTTTTTTCTAGCATATTTCCAAGAGTAGATATCATGGGAATATGACAAATGCATGACTAATTTTAAAGTTTAGATTTTTTTGGCAAGCAGGTGCTAATGATAGCTATTTTTCAGATATTTTGCATTATATTTTTGTTTCAGGCAAAGGTTGGAAATGTGAAGAAGAGGCTGGGTTAGAAATTCCTTGCAGTATTAGATAAACCATGGAAAAGGGGCCTGAATCTGGGGGACAGTCTTCAGGTAGGTTGTTGATTTCTTTTTTGGATATTTTTAAAGTAGAAAAGAGGGGTTCTGTGTAAAAGGAGGGGAGTGTGGAGATGCTGCTACTATATTGGGATTGATATCTAAAATTCTCTGACAAAATTGGTGCAGATGGGTAGTCCTTGATTGGTTTAGATTATGTTTAGAAAGGATTTGTGGCTTCTAAAAAATAAGAAAGGAAGTTCTCCTTCCAGCTCTTTTATTTTAAGTGAGTGGTAGGTTACTCTGCTTTTGGGAGTCACTCTGTGTTTGTTTAGTGACCGGAGTTCTGTTGCCGCTAGTTTGACAAGCTATTGAGGAGGGCATTCTGTCATACTTCCCTTACATTTTGGTCCTAAATATTAGAAAATATTAATATTAGAAGTATTCAGAGTTTGTTTCTATTTTGCTGGTGTACTGAAGTGAGTGTTCTGCTATACTGTCTGGTTTGGAATTATGCCTAATATGTTTCCCTAATTGATTTGAGTGAAGTTCATGATGCTTTTATTTGGCTTGAAATACGATTTTGGTCACACTGTCTATGCTGTTGTCTTTATTTGTGTTGACAACTAGACCTTAAATATTGAGCCAGAGCAGGCTTGGTTACACCAGTCAACTTAAGGGGCGAATTTACAGTGTGTTTGTTGTGAAAAATAGTAGATGATAATATAAACTAAAAAATTAAATTATACATATTTTTGGTAATAATTTTGACTTAGGGCATACTAATTTATCAAATTATTTTTTAGATAGTGTATTATATAGTTTAAAAGATATTGTTATATATCTAAAGTGAAACTTATAAAGTATAAAATGCCAAGGGAGGAATGGTTAGCCATGAAGTCATTAATGAATCGCCAAGATCTAGTTATAAAACCAGCAGATTAAGGTGGTACTCATTCCAAGTCCGACTTCCCGGTTAACAAATGTTAAATAAAATAATTAAATAAATGTCAAAACTGTTATTTATGTATGTGTAATGATTTTTTTTTTACATGATGTGAATGTTTCTAAAATTGATTCGGACGATTATTTACAATTAAGTCAGAAAACATTGTCTTGATCAGGGTATTTTATTAGACAGATGTATCACAGGTACAGTTTGACAATCTGGTGGACTTCTTTGAGACAGTTACCAAGGCTATAGAAGAGGGAAAGGTGGTCCACACAGACAACCTAGACCTTGCAAAGGCCTTCAACACCATTCCCCACTCCGAAGGTGGTCCACACAGCCAACCTAGACCTCACAAAGGCCTTCAACACCATTCCCCACTCAGGTATTATAGACAAGCTCATCAGCCTCAACATAAACCCCTATGTCACGAGATGGGTTGCCAACTGGCTCACAGACAGAACACACATGGTAAGAGTTGCAGGAGCTAGGTCTGACTCTAAACTGGTTACAAGTGGCATTCCCCAGGGCTCAGTCCTAGGACCCCTCCTGTTCGGCATATACTTCTCAGAAGTACAGGTAAGCACAGGATGACTATGGCTGATCAGGTTAGCAGACAACTGCAAACTAGGGGCTATAATTGACTCTCTGGCTGACACAGACATCCTCCAAAGGGTCTCACTGAGACAGATACCTGGTGTCAAAACCATGGCCTCAAGCTAAATGCCAAAAAGTGCATAGTCATCCGCTTTGGAAAAAAAGTACCCACAAACTACCACATAGCTGGTAGCCCCCTAAATACGGAAGACGTAATAATGGATCTGGGGACCCAAGTAGATAGTAACCTCTCCTTTGATAATCACATTGCCAAAGTGGTTAGAAAATCCTTCTATGTGGCCCACCTAATCACAAAATGGTTTGCATCCAGATTGAAAGAGGTCATTGGGCCCCTCTACGCATCACTCATCAGACCCATCATAGAGTACAATGCCCCATTTGGGATGTACCTTGCAAGACACCTGCAAAAACTGGAAAGACCACAGAAGTACCTCACCAAGAGGATCACTGGCCTCAAGCAGATGTCCTATGCAGCATGACTGAAGAAACTCCAGTTGTACTCAGTTGCATACTGCCTACTCAGAGGTGATCTCTGCCTGACATAGAAGACCATGTCCAACCCAGAATTGATGGACATGCTCCACCTAAAGAAAACCATATCCCCTCATGCCATGCACTCCAGGAATCTAAACCTCTCCACAACAATAAATAGGACGTGCTGGAGGGATAGATTCCTGTCCCAGAGACTTCCCATGCTCTGGAACAAGATTCCAATCTACATTAGGCAGAGCTCCTCGCTAACCCTCTTCAAGAGAAACCTTGACGAGTGGATGGGAAACAGAAAGTATACTACAGGGATCACCTCAATGGCTCTGCTGGACAGAGGCACAGAGAACTAATCTCAGGGGCGGCGGAAGCCAACACATTCCGGCTAGGCTTATAAATGCCTTTGGGCAGATAGCCTAGTACTTAACTATGAACCTATCATTTAATGAATTTACCTTATTGCTTACCAAAGGTACATGCAAGTCCAGATAAAACTCCTGGTAGACTGATTGTTTCATATGTGGGGGCCCACTAGAAAGAAAGAGTGGGTGTGCTGTTTGACTTATGCTTAGAACCATTTGTTTGAGATATAGCCACCATTTAATATAAAAATTATATCATATTGTTTCCGGATGATTATGTTGTTTCCACTGCTAAGGTAACTAGTTTATATACTTCTGTTTCACATAGCGGTTGGACTAGCTGGACTGTGATTAGGAGGTTCTGCAATTTTCCCTTTAATGATTTCTTTATCGTATTATTGGAATTTTGTCTTGCACATAATTTTATTTTTTTATTTTTATAGTTGAGCAACAGTACATTTATTTTGATTTTTATTATAGGTGTAAGGCTGTTTTCTATGCATGTTATATTGATGATTTCTTTTTGTATATTTAAGGGTACTCCAGATTAATTTCTGTATTTTTGAAAGAATTTGTAATTACTTTAATATTCATTTCACTTGTAGTTGAAAATGAGCAATTGAGTATATGGATTTATTAATTTGTATTAGAGATAATAAAATATTAACTAAGATGTTTAGAAAATCCATAGATGGGAATACTTTTCATTTGTACTCAAGTTCATATCCCCCCACATCTTTTGAAACCTTCGCCTCGGACCTTTAGAATAAAATCCAATTATGCCCCCTAGATGAGCAAAGACATCAGATCTCTGCTGAAATCCAGAGATAAAGCCTGGGTTAAATGGCACAAAACAAGATCATTCTCTGACAGGCAAGCATTTCTGGAACTCTGCAATAAAGAAAAAAAGCACATCAAAACAGACAAAATTAGGTACTGTCATGACATGCAAACCAAATATCAAAATAATCCTAAAAATAATTTGCTCAGCAATTAACAATATTCTTCATCCTGGGAAATCTTGCACTCCCTCACCAACCTTAACACATACATGTTCCCACTCAATTCAACATATACTTCAGAGCCTCAGTTCTTAGACTCATAAACTCCCAAAACTGTTAATTTTTTATCCCATCTCCTGAACCCATTACTAGTAGCATTGGCTCTACCTTCACCGGTCCCTAGAGACACAGTTAAAAAAAACACCTCAAGAAACTAAAGCCTACCACATTAGCTGCTGACAACTTCCTATCTGAATTCTTAAAAATAGCTGCTGATGCTGTTACATATCCAGTATCCATTCTCATCAATCACTCCATATAAGAAAATCATGTCCCAGACATCTGGAAAGTGTCTCACGTTATCCCACTCCATAAAGGGTGGTAGCTCATATGAGCTATACAACTATCATCCCATAGCCATACTCTCACCCCTGTCCAAAATATTGGAAAGCTGCATCTACTCACAAATCATGGATTACCTTAACACTCATAACTTACTAACACTCAGCATGCCTTCAGACCATACCATAATACCATTACAGCCCTTATATCATTCACACAGAGTCAACGAACACAAACAATGGTAACTGTGTCCGCTATCTTTCTTGACCTGTTTAAGGCATTTGATATGGTTAACCATAGCAAACTCA
Organism: Protopterus annectens; assembly: GCF_019279795.1. Lineage (NCBI taxonomy): Eukaryota > Metazoa > Chordata > Ceratodontiformes > Protopteridae > Protopterus > Protopterus annectens. The sequence continues at coordinate 734,415,633 of NC_056750.1, read as the reverse complement.
TATCATCTTCCTCTGAACTAAACCTCAGCAGATCCACCGTTAACAGGTTTCAAAGCTATTTAACAAACAGGCAGCAGGCAATGTAGTGGCAGCATGAACTCTCTCCTCTACTACCAGTTACACTTGGTGTCCATCAAGGCTCCATCCGTGGTCCTTTACTCTACTCCTCCTCATTGCATACTTCAGTCATCCAGCATGCTGATGACTCAACACTAATCTGTTCCTCTCCAAGATCTCCAGCTAATAACACAGGCTTCTTTCCTCTCTGTAGAAGAATGGCTTACCAACTCTCAACAAATACTAAACCCTAATAAAACCAAACTTCTCATATTTCCACCAACTAACCTCAATACTTATCCACTCACTTTCACTATCACATCTCACAACAATACTGGTATCTCTCCGATCACCCACACCAAACTCCTTTGCATCGAAATAGTCAGCAACCTGAGATTTGACAATCAGATTGCACTTGCCATTAAAAAAGTACATAAAAAACTAGGAGGCCTATAAAGAAACACACACAATTCCTTACAAATAGCACTAAGGCAAAAATTGTACACTCACACCTTCTGTCCACTGTCTTATATGCCTCCCCAGTCCTTATCCATCTTAGGAAATCTGATATTGCTAAACTTGAAACCTGCTATTACAAAACTGCAAAATTCACCTCTAATAGCCCTCATCTCACACACCACTGCTCAGTCCTAAAAAGAAGTAATTGGCTCAAACTCCCTCATCTTCTCCTTTATAACCAGCCCATATTAGCCCACAACATACTTTGCCACCCAGACAAAATTCCTGCATTACAAAACCTAATCCATCCCTACTCCAGTACTAGAGTCCTACGCTCCAGTAATAAACTTCTCCTTGAAGTCATTAAACCTTACAACTCTGCTGGATCTTCCCTATACTCTAATTTCCTAGTCAAAAAGTGGAACACTTTGCCCACTAACATAACTGCAATTTCATCCTTAACCCTATTTAAACAATCCCTAAAATCATACTTACAAGCCAACTTGATATGTAACTGTAACTCTCCAAGCTAGACTTCTGGTCACACAGTATTATCTCTCTAGCCTTTTTATCAGGCATTTTATCTTCCCTTTTGCCTGAAACTTTTTCTTTTCTTTCTAATATTCATTCTTGTCCTATGCCTATACCTAGAATATTCTCTATCACTTCTACTCCACCTTTCCCACCTGTCATTTAACTTTTCTGCCTGTGTGTGTCATTGTTCTATCAGTAAAGTCTACCCTAAACTATCCCACCAGCTTTGCATTTACAGCTTCAGCCTTCAAACTGTATAGCTTCTCTTAACTCACCTGGTTACATATGTTTTCATTTATTGACTACAATTATTGTTTTATGTATTATGAAAGTATCTTGCTCTGTATCTGTGTATCGATATAAAAGAAAAATGTATTACTTCTGTAACTGTGAAATTATAATCGATAATACTTGCATTGTATGTGGTTTGTTATATGTGGAGAGTTTCTACCCGGGCCTGTGGTGAAAAAGGACTTGTGTCCAATCAGACTTTCCCAGTAACCAAATGTAAAATAAAATAAATAAAAAAACACTGACCATGTGAGGAAGTCACTGAGAAGAAGCCATGGTGGAAAGAAAAGTGGGATAAAGCTACAAGGCATTCTCCTTTCTGGAAATAAAAAAATGGCGGGTAGGGCAGGTGCAGTTCCTGTAATCTGCTACTGGGGAAAGTGAAAGAAAACATGCAGCCATAGCTATTTGAATGCCCCTTCTGAGCTCTTGGACAAGCAGGCTTATGGATAAGCCTGTCTTGTCCTATAAGCTGAGAAATAACACCAACACTTGCATTGCAACCATTTATTAAACAACCACCACAGACAACTGTTATTACAATTATCTTTGTACCACCAACAAAAACACAGTTAATTTTCACTTTGCCAACTGGCATAACCAAGCCTGCTCTGGCTCAGTATTTATGGGTCCAGTTCATACCACCACCTGCCCTTGGACCTGTTTAATCATAAACTTTAGGGGTAGACTTGCATTCTAAACATCACTTGCCTTCGCCCGGGTCTAAATCTGAAAAACACAAGGCCCACACGAGGAGGCCATTGAGAAGCAGCCAGGGGTAAAGAAAAGGGAGGTAAAGTTGCAAGTAATCTTCCAGATGTTATCACAATGCTACCCCCCCCCCCTTTGCAGCCTCCACCAGCCATAACCGCATTTTGCACCAAACCTCTTAGGAAGATGCAGTCCTGAAATAATTCTCAACTGCTAGAGTAATGCTACATTAAATAGGTCAAAACCTAGATTGTTCAGATGCACTCCATCAGAATCATAAAAGTCTTTAGCTTGTTTGTCAAAGGCTTTATGCTCTGCCACCTAGAATCTGACTTGATTGAATGCATGAGCCACCCTATGGTTTATCGAAGTCTGGAGATTTTGATAGCTGCTGCCAATCCAATGAATTATTGGTACAATCACAGACTAAAATAAAACCCAATGTATGGATCCTCCAAATGTCAGACAAAATTCTCCCCAACAATATCCTCTTGGGGCTGCAACTAACTTGTTCCCCCCAGATGAATCACTAAAGCCCAGGGTAAGCTTCAATGGGTAGATATTTTTTGCTGCACTTCCTGAAAATGAAACCAAGAAAGCCCTTTAAAAACAAAACTCTGAGCTGGCCAATGATTATGTTCAAGTGAAACCAATATGATCCACTGGCCAAGATAGAGCTTGTAAGGTTGCTCTTCTGATGGATTGGACCAAATCCAGATAAACTCCTTTCCTGTAATACAAATCCATGGTGTAATGTCTTATTTAAAACAGAAAGGCCTTAGAAACCCACCTCCCTGTTTTTTTTTGTTTTTTTTTTGGAATACTTGGGTTTACTGACTTTCCACTGCTAAGTCAGGCATGTGGCCTATCCTAAAGGAATGAGATGAGTACTCTTGTGAATTTATACCTTGGCAGGTAAGAGCTTTAACCAAGGCAGAATTAGTATCAAACAGTTTGATGGGCCTAACAGACTGTGATTTAAAAATTAATTCTGTCTTGACTCCTGTGGGAATGAACCTGCTAAACATGGCTCTATCTAAACAGATTTGGTGTCCCTCCCCATTTGATTAGTTTTAGACTTCCTCAGCCAAATCATTAGGAAGTCGTTATGGATGACCACATCTTCCCAAGAGAAGGAATTGATCAATTCATTGGCACAAAATGCATAAAGACAAAAAAACAAAGCTGCCCACATGTTAAATTGATAGAAATTTGCCACTGAAATAAATACTCCTCTAATAATGCCAACAGGTGCCAACCAGTTAGTTTTCTGTTATCCTTAGAGGACCCTTTAACTTACAGCTATTCTTTAATTATCCTGTATAACAACCAGTGGCTGAAATAGTCTGTAAACCCTTAAAAGAGGCTTAACCACCCTAACGCTGCCAAATGAATCCTAATTGGGTTAACACCATCACCCTTGTAGCATCTATGTACTAGGAATTGGATGAACAACCAGAACCCCACTTCCTGTGGTTTCTGAGCAAAGACCTACAAAAGATTTTGAAGGATTGAATTGATGATTAATATGCGTTCTTTGTATATATGACCTAAGAATCTGACACTAAGGATCCAGCTACCCTTATGCAATCAACCAGACATGCAGGGGAATGAAGATTTCAAGTGGCTCCTCATTCCTTGCAAACTGCTGAAACCTGACAAACTGAAAATGTGCTATCTTAACTTTGTCATCCCCTAGGAACCTCCTGATTATAGACTTGAAGAACTAGCTTGTCTTCCAGAAGCTTGAAGGACTTAGAGGTAATGTCCATCACCAAGCCCAGAAATGCCATTTTTTTTGCAGGATCCTCCAATTTATCCTCTGCCAAAGGAACCCCTAAGGTGATGCAAATATCTATAAATATTGCCATCCCTTCTGCTACCCCCTACTATTACTTGCCAACTATCAAAAAATCATCCAGGTAATGAATTGATACTTGCTATGGTGCTCTTTGGTGCCAGCACCAGTGAACTGCTGCGTTGAATACTTAAAGGGTAGTACAGGTTGTGGAACATACTATTGGCATGGCTGTTTCAGAATAAAGCTTCCCATCCAAATGAAGTCCTAATAAAGGCCAGTCTGCATGTCATATTGGAAACAGGTGAAAGGCCGACAAAATTTCTAACCTGCAGAGCCACAGGTCACTGAAACTTGAGATCATTTGACCCTCTTGTTCCAAAGATGAGTATTGCCACTTAGATTGATCCTTGTCAGTGAAATCATTGATGGGTGTGAAAGATGATGTATCGATCTAAATTCACCCTCCTCATTTTTAGGGGCTAAACCAATAAGCAAGATTTTAAAGGCAGGCCAGGGGGATCATGAAAATTTGCCTAAAATCCTCCTGGCTACTATTTTTTTCTCAGTTGCATGTAAAGCAATGTCCTCCTGACCCCTTGATGGATAACATGTTTCTAACTGGTCTAGAATCAAAAGCATCCACAGATCGAATCTTAATACCATTTCCCAACTCTTTCAATGAGAAACTCGGCAGCTTTACTATTATGGCAATCTGCTGAGAACTGAACCAACTAATCTAGTTTGACTGGGGAGTGACAGCAGCTGTCCCCTACCCAAACGTATGAAGCATTAACTCTTGAGCAGGGAAAATTGTTTTACTCTGGAAGAGATATTATGCAAAAAATGATGTTATTCTGCTTTGGAGGTTGCCTATTAAAAGACATATGGCATGACACACCCCAGCATCTGATGGATGGGTGCCCTTGACCATAGTACGAACACAAGTGGGGAAACTTACATGAAGGTCAAAGGCACTTGCTTCTGTGGAAAGCCCACCAGAATTTACCATAGCTCTGATGCTCTGGTCAAACCATTGCTCTCTAGTGCATTAGTTTTATCCAGCATGGCACTTTGCCAGGTGCTGGAATGCCTCTGCTCCAATTTGATGGATGTATCCATTGTTTTCCGCTTCCTCTCTGATCATATACCAACAATGCTATGCCATCTTTAGCATGCTTTGCCTCTCTGACTGACAAAAATTAGGCAAGCAGTGGCAAAGCCTTGCTCGGGATCTTTTCAATAACACCTACAAATACTATAACCCTCCATGACCATGTGTTCCGATTTCTAGATAAAACCTTAGCTGAAGCTATCTTCCCAATTGCAGCTAAAGCTGCCATTAAGTCCATTACAGTACGGTTATCAGTGTCCATTATTCAGTGGATACCCATAGGATCGACTAAATCAAATACATCAATTAAATTACCATTTCCAGTTTTTTTCCTTAATGCTATGCAGTACATGGGCAGTTATTTGGGATCCTGGCATTGTACTGCTGACAGGGCATAAGACATCTATGGGTGCCAAAATGTGGGTGATGTTGAGCTCAGTGTCAGATGAAACCAGATCCATCGTATCACTGGAGGGAATAAGGTCTGGCTGCTGTATTCTTAAACATAAGGAAGAAGCCTGTAGTGGTGTGACCCTTCCAGATAGACTATTAGCCTGTGCTGGCATTAAACCAAAATTCCTCTCTAAAGCCATGTCAAAAACTCTTGCCCTCCCCACCTCTGGAAGAGAATTTATAAAGTCATCAAGATATTCCTCCACTGACTGACCCCTATCAGAAACATTCAGATCAGATTCCCCAACTGTCATTACTTTCATAGCCAGCCGAGCAATCCCTTAAAGAACACAGATCTTGATAAGAGGTTGCAGTCCTTTTCCAAGCCCTTCTTCTTGTGTTTCTTTTAGGGGGAGGGGTTGGACCTCAATGCCACCTCATCTTCCAACATTGGCAAGGTATGCTTCCTTCCTACCAGAATTTGATCTTGTGTTGTGACCTCTTGTAATGCCCAAAACTGGCCCTGTGCTCTTGCATTATCCACTGCAACCTGTTTTTGAGAATCTGTAGAGATGAGGACCTAGTGTTTCAAATTGGAAATGTTAATTATGAGGGATTAAAACAAATGTATTAAATTGAACTACCTGAGATAGAAATTAAATACCAGCTAAGCACATCCTGATTAAACCTGTTACAAGGTCATAAACACAAATCCTTATTAACTATGCTGTTTAATTCATTATTACCTACATCTTTAAATTGTATTCCATTTTGTTTATATGTATATATATATATATATATATATATATATATATATATATATATATATTTTTTTTAAATATCCAATACAACTGAAATCTATTATTATTCCCTGTGAAAGGAACTACTTGGCCACCATGGTGAACTTTGCCCTCTCATCAATGTAGTGCAATCTCGGAGTTGGTATATTTTAGTAGGGGGAGTGTGGGAGATGAATCCCCCCACTTTGATGGGCTTAGTTTTTTTCCATTTAGGTTTATTTCCATGGTGGGCCAAGTGGTTCCTTTCACAGGGAAAGAATTTTGGCAGTTTTTGGCTTCGGTTAATTGAAGATTCAGAGAGTTCAGATTGGGTAAGTCAGATTCGATGCAGCATACTTTCATGCAATGAAAGTAGACCATTAGTTAAAGTGGAAATTCTGTGAATTCTAAATGAACTGTGATTCCTGTTGGAAAGTAGCACTCATATGCCATGGAATTAAGTGAATTTTATTTAATTGCACAGTAGTGTTTGTCAGTGGTACTACTGATGGTTTATAGTAGGTATTGCTGTATCAAAGGAGGAGTATAGGAGATTTTGCCCCAAACCACTATGTGAGCATTGTTTTGGTGACTTATGCTTTTCCAAAGTACTTTGGAACTATAGCTTTCTGAAGTCCAGACAGATTGTTTTTATTGTTGGTAGTAAAGGTATATCCAAAGATCTTGGGGAAAGTTCCTTTGAGGATTTGTCTGATCACTGAAATATTCTATCTTTGTGATATGTCTGTTAATGAGTAGTCTTCTTGAGACTAATAAAGACTTTTCACTCTCATAGAAGGTCATACAACATCATGTTTCCCATTCATCAGTCAGAAATAGAAAAAAAAATTGCATCCTATTTTCAACATCAATCCTATGAGGGTTTTTTTTGCAGTCCATTTTAGCAGCCAGTGCAACTTCCTTTTTTCTGTTACCAATTTCATATTCCATTTTTAGCTGATATCTTAATTTGTTCAATTATATAAATATATATCCCTCAAAATGCACACATTGTCAAATACTTTATATACTGTGGTGTGTATTTTTTTTTCTCTTGAATGCTTAAGAGTGTTCCTTAACATTGTTTTTGGAGTTTTTCACCCATCTATGAACCTATGAACCTATTTTCACATCAATAAAATGCCGTTCAGGACAGGTTGTACAGGCAGCTACATAAATAACATTTTACTGTAACAATTGAAATATTAATTAGCAACATAATGGTCTCCCCATCTTGTTAACACAATCGGGTGGCCTGTTTACCCCATATCCATAGCTCCAATAAAACCCACAAGAAATAATTTTTTTTCTTTTGTTTTTTGTAAGTGCTTATTATTGTTTCCTATCAAATTTCCTGTGGTCACTTTCAGGGAACGGTATCCTGTCACCTCAGCTAAGGTTGCAAAAATTTAGGCCACCTACCAAAGCTTCCTCTACCACAAGGTTAATTCCCCAAATCTTCCAATTACTATTATTTCGTATTAGTCTTTTAATTACAGCACGATCAACACTAAAATACATTTTTATTATTAGGGTCATTGGTGTGGCTCTGTACTCAGTTTCACAGAACTCAGCAAAGCTTGGTGTCCCTGCCTGTGGTCAAGAAGTGTTTCCACTGTATCCAGTGACATCTAGGCAAAGGTAAATTATACTATTTGACTTAGGGTCTACATTAGATCACCGAGTGCTTAAAGCGAATGGTGATTAATCCGACCCTATGTAAGGGAAAGCTTACAATTTCGAACTGTCAGAACAGCGATTTTTTTTCCTAGGGAAAAAAATCGCTGTTCCAACAACAATAAAAAAAAACATACTTTGAACATTACATTAAGTCGGGGGCTTCGCCCGCCACACCCCTCCCTACTTAAATATACCAACTCCGAGACTGCACTACAGTGCCGAAAACAGCAAAGTAACGAAGTGGCCAAACAAATTCTTTCCCAGGGAAAGAATTTGCTTAATAGCCACTTAAATATTTTGCCATTTCAGGCTTTTGAGTTTGACCAAGACACATTCGAAAGAATGCGTCTTCGGTCTTCTAATAGGGAGCCTTTGATTTATTGCAATTCCACTTCATTATTTAACTATATTACTACTGTATTTAAAGAGCATTTAAAGTACTTTTGGAGTAAAAGTTGCCTGTCTTATCCAAGTGTTGCTTTCTAAACTGTTTGCATTTAAATCCACTAGGTAATTAGTTTTGTTGTTGCATTGTGCTTGAGGGATCCTTTGTGTTGTGTTCTTACATTAAGAGAAAGAGATCATCCATCTTGTCACAGAAGGTTAATCCAGCAAGACAGAGGTAAAGTTTTTTTTTTTTGTTTTGTTTTCTTTACTGGGCCTTCTTTACCAGAAAGGGTTGGTATTTGTGCTTGTTCTGTTTGTCACAGAAGGTATTTGCCTGGTCCATCTGAGTTGGGAAGCACTCCAGAAGAGCACAAAGTGTAGTCATATATTAGTCAGAGGGCTTAGGAGTTATTTATTTTGCTTTCTATTTATATAAGTTACGCACATTTGTGTGGAGCTGCTCAGTGTATAGCAGTTACTGTGTGCTTTGCAAATGCTTGGACAGTAAATTTACCTATTAAACTAGTATTAGGACTGTAACCTATAAATACCATATCTCAGCACCATCTAACTTTAGTCCCTAACCCTAGAGACCAGCTTGGAATCCTCTGTATAACCAAGTTTTCATATCATAATAGCCAACCCTAATACATGCCCAAGCAACATAGATATTCAATTTCCAAATGCATCTGTAGCCAGCTTGGTGGATATGGGCACCCTGAGACAATTTAGCAATTGTGTCATGTTCACAGATAAACTTAAATTTTTAAAGAAACTAACACAGTATGTGACAGATGTACATATGCAGTTTTTTTTTTAGGCAAAATCTCGCTTACAAACAAGGATGTCAAAAGCACACCAACTATATCCACTACACATAGTGTCCACCACACACAGGTCATCTTGTGTTGAGGCACTAAAAATCAATTTCCTCAAACCCTGAAAGACCTCATACGCCTAAAAACAGCAATGCCTATCCTCAACAGTCCATACCCATTATCCAGGATCATGTGATAGGGGACTCTGTTGTGTGACACACAGATGCTTCACTCACCAGACTTGTCATGGAGGAGATAATGATTAGCTGCTTATCTGGTGCCAGGATCTGCTAGGTTACACGTTCACTCAGGTTAATGAACCATAGGTATCAATATGATTGTATTATAGTCCACATGGTTGTACATGACCTGGGACATCACTGCAATATATGACGACAGGCATTATGGATGTCTCTCAAATAGGTATGAGCCTTGCACTGAGTAAAATTCTGCCTTCCCCAAGGATGATGTCACAGTATGAACAAAAAATGCTTGACTTTAACAATCAGCTTAGTTTCTAGTGTCAGTCCAGGGGGAGTTCAATATTTGTAAGTATGGGAAGACGAAGACATGATTAGCAGACCATGTTGTATTGCCATAGGTGGCCTGCACCTGTCTAAACTGGTCTTCTGGATATTGGTTAAACCTTTATCCACCTCTTTAGAGCCTGTTATTAGGCAATGCCAAGCTGACAAGCCTACTGACATAGCAAATAAATCCCAATGGAACCTAAAGGTGTTCTTGCTCAATGCTAGGAGCCTAAACAAGAAAGTACACCCTACAACCTCTCCACTCTGGAAAATATCAACTTCTGTTCTGTTATTGAGACATGGTTTAAAGCAGCAGAAAATACTCTGGCAGTGCAAGGCTTCAGCGTCTTCCACACATTTAGAGCATTACTTGTATAGACAGGGATTAAAGATGGAGGTGTCTCAATCTAACCAAGGAAAAAGACGAAATCTCATATAGTGCAAAACCAATCTAAAAGCTGCAATTAACAGCCGTTGGCCAAGTTTGTCTGCATTGAGCAGTCTAACCACTTGTAAAGTTCAAATTTAATGTAGAATGTTAAAAACCATCCACTCCTCAAAGAACATAAAAACAAATTTACACATCTACTAGTAAAAACCTTAAAAAAACACAAGTAAAATCATAACAAATGAAGCCTACAAGGCTACAATAAAATGTACCAGTTCACTGAGTCTTTAAAAGTGTTGTAAAAAACGCCACAATATCCAAGTCTTTTGGTTAAGCGCTTTTGTCCTTTCTACATTGTTGGACTTCATCAGAACCATTTTCCCATCATTCAGTCTGCATAAATCAGGCAATCAATCATTCATTTAACAATCCTTAATTGAACATCAAAAAATTAAGGGCAAAGCAGCATAATATTAAAAACATCAATATAAAAACATAACTACGTATATTTAGTAGTTGGTATTAAAAAATATGTAAGAATTAATCCATACTGTCTTACATATTGTCCACCCTGATCTTTAGTGCTGTCTCAGTCTGCATTAGCAACATGTATACCTCCAGGCTGGTTAAACAGGTTGAGGCCCTGGAGATCATCCATGTGCAAATCACAATAGATAAAGTCCCTTACTATATCCTAGCAAGCTATAGGTCACCATCTATGTCCAACCACATATCTTATTCATGGGAGACATTAACTACCCTCTATAGAGAGGGAAGAATACACTGCCTACAACTTGCTGACTCATCACTTCTTGCACTTTATTAGCACAAATACCCTTGACCAGATAGTGTGCACTACAACCAGAGGTTCAAACTTACTGGCTCTAGTACTCGCCAGTATGAGACAGCACTACAGCCTCTCTCCCCAAATCATGTCCACTCTTTTGAGTCAGATCACAAAGCTGTCTCCTTTGAAAAGGAAGCAACTTGGAAAACACAGCAAAACCTGTTATATTTAAGAGCTACTCTTAAGAAAACTGTATCCTATTTAAGTGGCAGTTTGTCAAAATTCAGAGCCCTCTCCGAAACCAGAGTTCAGAGCAACCTACATAGAATTTGTTCACAGAAACCTTGTACAGTCATGTAAATAGCTGCATAGAGGTTGCTATACTTACCAAAAGTAAGCCCATTACAAATCCCAAAACCAAACCACACTGGTGGAATCCTAGCATTAATAGAGTAGATAAGAAAACAAAAACTTCTGGCAATCAAGCAATTACCTCCTCAACCCTGGTAGACTCACCACCCCCTCTCCTACTGCATCAAATACCTCTGAACCCTTAGCATCACAGTTTAACTCGTATTTCTTTAACTCTATATCCAACCTCCTACAGTACAAACAACACCCACCACTCTCAATCCCATCCCCAGTATCTGGCACAGCAGAAGCCTTTTCTTTTAAACCTGTTCAAACATCATACATAAAAAAATCTTCTAAGCAAACTAAATCCCTGCTGCCTTTCTGCTGACCAGCTACCAAATGAGTTCCTTAAAATTGCTGCCCCCATCTATTGCCTTCCCTATTTCAATTCTAATCAAGCTGAACAATATGTATCCCACCACTGGGAAATAGCTCACATTATTCCCTGCCACAAGGGTGGCCCCTCTAGAGATGTCTCTAAATACCACCCCATAACAATCCTCCCTCCAATTGCCAAGTTTCTTGAGAAATGTATTCAGCAGCAACTCCTAAACCACCTTACATCAAATGACCTTCTGGCAGACACCCAGCATGGTTTCTGCCCCAAACATAGTACTAACACTGCCATTATAGCTTTCAGTGACACCATCCACCACCTTACGAACAATGGTCAGATAGTCTCCACAATTTTCCTGGACATGTCAAAGGCTTTTAATACCATTTCCCACCAACTCCTCAACAAACTTGCAACTTAAAACCTCAGTCAAACTACCCTAACATGGTTCCACAGCTATCTGTCAAGCAGGCAGCACGCCACTAGATGGGACCATAATCTCTCCCCTCTTCTGACTGACAACACTGGTGTTCCCCAAGGGTCCATACTGGGCCCCCTTCTTTTCATCATCTTTACAAATAACTTTGTGTCTGCTACCCAACTAGCCTCAATCATACAGTATGCCGATGACACAAGTCTTATCAGCCACCCCCTTAGAACTCAAATTCAAAATGCAAAAAGCATTTCAGGAAACTGAATCATTCCTTACTAACCATCAACTCATTCTTAACCCAAAAATGACTAAGTTAATTATATTCACAAACAGAACAAACAAAAACAATTCTCTTCACCTCTCTATCCTATCGACAAATGGGACTAAAATTGAGCCAACTAACCAGGCCAAACTCTTAGGTATTACTATAGATGACCAACTGAAATTTGACATTCATATATCCCAAACAATAAAAAAAGTACATGCCAAACTGTGTGCACTATATAGGGTAAAACCCTATCTAACACCACAAGCCAGACTAGCCACTGCCAGATCTCTACTTCTATTTACTCTATTATATTGATTGCATAATTTCACCAACACGCAAAACCGACCTCCAGAACCTTAAGTCATGCGACAACAAAATAGCTAAGTTTGCAGCAAATCTCCCTCATAAAGCTCACCTCTGTACTGCTCTTAAATAACTAAACTGGCTCGAACTCCAAAACCTCTTAACACTAAACCAGTTTACCCTCACCCACAAAATTATTAAAAACCCAAATGACTGCCCTGCAATTGCAACCCTGGTCCAACTGCATGTTATCAGCAGACCCCTCAGATCCACCAGCAGACCTCTGCTCAAAATTACACACACTCATAACATGCACGGAGACTCCCTCTACTCAAACAAAATTGCTAAGTAGTGGAATTCCCTTCCACTAAAAATTCAAAGCACTCTCACCTATCCTGGTTTTAAATCAATACTAAAAGAACACCTTAAAAATAACTGCCATTGTTTGTTTCTCTCCTGGTTAAATCCTAATATTTTTTCTGCACCACCTTGCCCTTCCCATACATACAGACCACAGCTTTTTTTTCTCTCTCTCTCCATTCAGTGCAGGTCTACTCCTGCTTAAAAAATCCTTTTTCTTCCACTTTTTTGTTCTTCTTTGTCTTGCCCTCTTCTACTCACTAATTTTTTTTCTCACAGTTCTATGTAATAATCATCTCTCAGTCTTTTCTCACTTCTTTATCATTCTCTATTCTTTGATAATCTTCTGATTTACACATGTATTTCAATTTATTAACTGGCTTCAATATTGTATCTTGTACACCAGTGTGGTCTCCAGAATTGTAAATGCCGTTCTGTACTGTTGAATCTGTTTAATGTGTATTCATGTTTGTTTTTAGTCCACTGATTAATTTTGTTATGTATGTATGTTGGAGCTTTTGGGCAGCCATGGTGGAGCAGTGGTTAGCGTTGCCGCCTCACAGCAAGAGGATCTTCAGTTCGATCCTCAGCTGGGGTGCCTTCTGTTCAGAGTCTGCATGTTCTCCCTGTGTGTTAGAGTGCTAGTCACTTGCACAAAACAGTTCTAGTGCATAAAATTAAATAAAAATAGTTAATAAGAGTAAAGATTTAAAGTCACGATTTAAAGTCACGAGACTGACATGCATGTATTTTTTTTTTCATCTAAAATACTTCTGTTACAATGCACAAGGATAACAAGCAGACAACAGCAAATATAAATAATGTAAATATAAACATATGTTATGAATGACAGAGCAGTTAAATAAATAAAAAATACTGAAATCAAAAGTTAAAAAATATGTAAGCTAATTGTAAAATAATGTTTAGTTTGCATAGTTATGCAAATCACACATATAATACTAAGTGTTTTATAACTTCATTTTACTAACAGATGATTAAAGGAAAAATGCTAAAAGAGTTAACTATAGCTACGGAGTCTGAAATATGAGCTTAGACCTTCTTTGACTGGATAAATAGTTACAGGAAATGTTGAGCAGATAAGATGAGAAACGAGACTGATTGCCAGACAAGTGGCTTGAGTTTTTCTAAAACATTAAAACACTATTGTTAAATGTTCACATGCAACACTATTTGGTAACTGTAATAAAACATCGCAATTGTACATATATGTCACTGATAATCTGTTTGCAGGTAAAAGTTAAAAGTAAAAAAACTTTAGTTACATCAAGTATAGCCAACAGATGGGTTATAGTATACATATAGTTCAAATAAAGTATACAGGAGGGTATAAATAACTACTAGTAATAGTAAAAGCTTTATAAAAATTATCAAATCAGATAAAAGTCCATAGTTTGTTAGTAACCTAATAAAGTAAATGTCTAATCAAAGTATTGGGCTGGTATACATTCTATTCTCACAGCATAAAGCAAATAAACAATACTGCAGTATACTACAGGGGAGGGGCACTCTCTCAGTTTTACACTGACTGTATAAGCAGTACTGCACAAGGGTCAGAAATAGAGCTACAGGAAGAAATAATATTTCATTCCTTCTTGACAACACTCTAAGGGGGAAAGGAACAGACATGTATTAGTGCACAAGAAACACTGGTAAACAGATTAAATCTGAAAGTCCAAGATATTTTATGCTAGTTATTATTGTATTGTTTGGCATTAAATTGTATTTACAACATGTTAAACTGTAAAGCTATACAAGAGATGGTTTAAAAAACAAGAGATGGCTTAAAATTGCTTTATTACAGCTATTCAAGAGAGAGTAAAGATATGTAAAAAATTGAACAGGAATGGTCACTATTTTTAATATGTTTTTGGCAAGAAAATGTTGGTATGCAAAAAGCATAGTTGCCTCTGGTGGCAATTCCACTAGATACTTATAAAGAGACACAAGAATTTTCCAAGATTTTGCTTGATGTTAATGTTACTAAATTTGTAAGGTTGGACTAAGTGTACTTTACAGTCTTTGTATGTACAAATATAAAATAATTCAGTACAAATGAAATTAATGGCTAGCAATGAATATGTGTGAAAAACATATTTAAAAAAAAAAAAAAATGGGTCCAGGGTACCTACTAGATTGAAATGCATGAATAGCAAACAGCCTGTGTAAATACATACTGTACAGGATACATTGTAATAAGTTTAAAAGTAATTTAAGTTGTAATATTATCACTGGTTTCAAGTTGTAGTTTTATCATTAGTTTTTGGACCGTCATTTTATCTGTACTAGTATTGGTTACCCCAGTTAGAGTAAATTATATTAAAATATTGTATTCATACAGCTAATGGACTAATATGTAAACAGCATTTTTCAGAGTATATTTCACTGTCAATTAAAGTTTATGGGCAGTTCAAAAATATGACCACAATGTTATGGTTAAAATGACATTGAAACTGTATATTTTCAGCAGTGTATAAATGCTTGCAGTAGCACATAGTTCTTGTCTCTCATATTTAATTCAACAGTTGCAAAGAGTTAATGGAACAGTTCTAAGT
This sequence comes from Protopterus annectens, assembly GCF_019279795.1. Classification (NCBI taxonomy): domain Eukaryota; kingdom Metazoa; phylum Chordata; order Ceratodontiformes; family Protopteridae; genus Protopterus; species Protopterus annectens. Next base: position 734,400,222 of record NC_056750.1, on the reverse strand, counting down.
CATAAATTAAATTCTGAGATTGCAAAAAAAAAAAGTTAAAAAATAAAATTAAAGCAGAGACAGCTCATAACTAATAAAATATTTTCACAGAATGGTCTGCAAAGGTTGTTAGATACATTCAGTTTTGGTAGTAATGCTTAATATCATTGTATTAACTATGTAAAATTGCATTTTGACTTGTATTAAAAGAAGACTAAAGGTTTTGTTAATGTGTTTTCTATATAATGTGATCAAAAATACATATCAGTATAAAGTGTTTTCAATATGTTTAAAAAAGAGGGAATTGTTAGAGATTATGAATATAAGGCTGACATTAATTCTGTTGTAAATATGCTGAAAGATAAAGCATAGAATTAAAAGTCTGCTTGAATATATGTTTAGAGTTTAGCAATGTAAAATGGGCATTCATACTACATGTATAACAGACAGGCTTCACTTCACAGCATCAGAAAAAGCCTAACAAAGCAATATTGGAAAGCAAGTATTACATGATTTTCTCATGTTTGTAGAACAAATAGCTATTAACAGACATCCTTTTTTATAAACTTAGCAATATGTGATGTTTTTTTCAATAACAACAAAACGTATGTTTCCTTTCATACTTCTGTTATTCTGATTGCTTGCATTTGTGCATTTTTACATCAGCAGAACTGCTGACAGGACAATAGAAAAGTCTAAAAATGGACATTATGCAACTTCCCACAGAAGGCCAAAAAAAGATACCAAGAGGAAATAAAATCTATGTACCTGACTAGCACTCTATATAACAACTGTAGTAATTCTGTTATATGAGAGAGGGACAGAGAGGGGTATTTTGGCAGAAACACACTTGTTTTGAGGTATTGTATGGAGAAAGGAAAGTCATCATTCATATCTGTAATGAAGGAAAATGTAAATATATGCTACAATCTGACCAAAAGAGTATGTGTCATTTGTTTTAAAATGAAGTTATCTGTAACTCTGCTTATAGCTGCAAAATATATTTCTTTCAGTGTGCAATTTGAAAGGCTTGGTGCTTTAAACAGACTACAGATGGAGTCATGCAAATCTCTGTGACTTTGATTTCAGCAGTAAACAGCCAGCAAGACTTTGTGTCTTAAGAAGACTTTGGATCCAGCACAGGATAGAAGCAGCACACAAATTAAAATAAAATGTTCACTGTGGTCACGTGGGTTTCCTCCCACATCCCAAAAACATGCTGTAAGTGGATTGGATACTCTAAATTGGCCCTAGGCATGAGTGAGTGCACATGTGTGCCTTTAGTGGAAGGTTTGGTGCCGGGCTGGCAACTCGATACTGTAAAACTTCACTGCCAATCATAAGCGGACAGGTGATCCACTGTGGCGACCCCTAACTGGAAAAAGCCAAAAGAAGATGATGATGATGGAGCTTTTCTCCCCAGGTCTCTGCTGAAAATGGGCTCCCAGCCCAGTCAGATACTACCCAGTAAACACATGTAAAATAATTATATAAAATAAAAAAGAACTTTGCCAGAATCAGAAAGAGCAACTCTCATAATGACAAGAACCCACTAATTAAACTAATCAGGAAACTGAGGACTAATTAAGTCCAACAAGGGTAATTACAAGGTCAAGATAGACTCTCAGAGTAAAGACAAGGCCATCTTACTGGTATGTCTAAAATCTTAAATGTAACCGGCAACAGTATGCTGAACTGGTGGTAAATGGTGCCATCTTTACTGAGCAGACTGACGTAGTGAATATGCTGGCTGAAAAATTCAAATCTAACTTCACCCCACTCCCCCTATGAAATACCCAATAGCATAACCCCCCATCTGTTAGCAGGCAGCTGATCATGGGGGTGCTTGTTAAGGCCACAAACAGTAGGCTGCTGACAATATCTTGGGTTGCCTGCTAAATAGTTTGAATTACTTTTCAACTACAGCCTCATAATAGGCAATGTACCATTTTATGGAGGACTGAACTGATTACCCTTCTTTACTAGGGTGGATCATCAAACAACCCTAGAACCTGCATGCCCATTAGTCTATAGTCTAATATACAAAGCTGTAGAATGAATTATCATGGAATTAATTAGTAAAAACACTGACAACCAACAGACATAGGACCCAACCCAGTTTTTTTCCCCCACAGGTTAGGTAATGCTTTCTTAACCTAGTAGACAATTTTGAGAGGGTCACTGGGGCAATGTATGAGGGGAAACTTTGCACACTGCCTATTTGGACTTGGTTAATGTGATCAATATAGTGCCACACAAGTATTGTTGACAAACTCACCAAACTAGGCATAATTCCCTACAAAACTTGTGAATTGCTAGCTGTCTCACAGATAGGACCCATGAAGTCAAGGTTGGTGAGACTACCTCCACCAAGAGACTGGTCACCTGTAGAGTACCTCAGGGCTCCATGCTTGGCCCACTTCTTTTTGGCATCTACTTCTTGGAGATCACATCTAATGTCATTGGCTTCTGGCTCACCAAGTTCACAGATGACATCAAATTGGGTGATGTCATAGATTCCCCCCAAATCACTAGCATTCTGCAAGAGGGTCTTAGACAGAAAAATGACTGGTGGCAATGCCACAGATTAAACTTTTATGTCAAGAAGTACATTATAGTGCCTTTTTTTTTGAGAAAATGACCTCCCAGGTTAGCCTAGTACCAACCTGTGAACCTATGAATTACTCCATTGATAAGACACCCAAGAAATGAACTGGTAGTTGGAGATACTGGGATTACTGTAGACAGTAATCTGGTCTTTGACCAGTATGTAACCAGCGTAGTAAGAAAATCTTACTATGTCACTTAACATACAAGTAAGGGTATGGCATCCAGGTCTAAAGAAATTTATAATGCCACTTTACATAGCCCTTCTCAGACTCATCATTCAGTACAGTGCCTCATCCTCATGTTCGTGCCCAGACATATGCAACAGCATGAACATGTGCAGAGGTTCCTCACCAAGAGAATCCAGGGTATTACCACACTGTCCTGTACATATCACCTTAGAGCCCTCTCGTTATACTCCGTCTACAACAGGTTACTGAGAGGTATTCTATGCCTGGCATACAAGGCATTCGCAGATCCAGGTCTGATGGACCTTTTGCACGTCCATAAAATGAGCAGAATTACAAACACGAGCTTCAAACATTTCAACGCTGCTTATGTTATAAACAGAACATGCTGAGAAGACAGATTTGTGTCTCAAAGGGATTCCCACACTCTGGAAAAGGCTGCCCATCCATGTAAAGCAAAGTCTAGCCCTAACCCCATTCAAATGTAACTTTGATCATTGGAAGCAACATCAACACTGGGGCTGGTCCTCATTTACCTAATAGGTTGACAGTAAATACTTCCTAACTAACATTGCCCTCAACAAAACCTTTAACAACTACCTCCAAATAGATGGCCATGTTACATGGGGACACAATTGTATTGGGTTCCATGGCTAGACTTATAGAGGTGCTGGTAGGCATTAGCCTGGTATATATACAATAACCTATAAGAGACCTGTAATTTTTTCCCTCGGTAATGGGCCAACAGTAGCCTCATCAGTTCATAATGTTCCTCTCTATACATAATGACCTTGCATTCTTCATACATTGCAGATCATACTTATTGAATCACCTTCTTTCTAAATGCAGTTTGTAAAAAGCAACTAAGTAAGTTGTACTGTATTACAGCAAGAACACTCCTCCATCTACCTACTTAACTGAATAAACTACTGAAAACTTCAACAAGATGTCTATTTCTCTCTCAGAGATAATATCAGAGAGAGTGTGTACTAGATCAGCTAGATTAAGTGATTTTATCTGGACTAATCTTTTGTACTCTGTTATTTAATATGGGCACAGGCAGTGACTTTCAGGCATTAGTTGTGTCAGACAATGAATTGCTCATACTGCACATGTCAACTTCGTATGATGATAGCAAAAAGCACGTGGCAGATAAGCACCCACTGTCTGCCCTTTTAAGAGCATCCTCAGTAAATTAACAGGCATTATGCTATGTAAAATATAGTTTCCTATATTCCCAATTAGAATGTTCTAAAAGATTAAAGACTAAAAATGGAACTGACTCTGACCACTAGCAGCATCTACAACTTTGTGACCATTAGCCTGGTCTCTGTGGATGTCTTCTGTCCTGCTTCACCTACAGTCTTGGATCACATAACAGCAGGGCATGAAGGACTACAATCCAGAAGTGGGAACAGGCTTCCATTCTCTGCACAGTATTTTATTTTGGATTGTTCACATTGACCACCAACCTGAATGTATTATGCATTTTTCAGGTATAGCACTGAGTCCTCTTCCAGTAATCTTAATGGAGTACCACATTCATTTATTATTAGCACTAACACAGACCAGTTAGAGACTGTAGCAGACCCCCCACAAACAGTATATGCAGCCTTCAAATGACTCTTCACGGTAACTACTAAACAGGTGAGTTAAGAGGTATTAGTATAATCCTTCATCTAAAACTAGTGATGCCTGAAGTATTCTGTTTCACAACCAGATCCATCTCCCTTTTACTACAGTAATAACTACCCTGGATCTTTCAAAGTGCTCCTTAACCATATCAGCTGAGAGGATCTATTGCTTACTTCACCTATAAATTTGCACTCCAGACTACTGAGGCCCTATAATTAATTCTGTAGTGATTGTTCTTTATCGTCCCAAATTGCCATTAACTGGGCCAACAGATGGTACTAGAAGATGCATTAACTAGAGGACGTATCCTAGGCATCTATGGCCTGAAGGATTACAACCCATTAGCAGATACGTCCCCAGTCACCCTAAGCATAGATTGCATTCAGTTGTTTATAGTGACCACTGACTAGTTCAACTAGGAGGATCAAGTCCAGTCCACTACTGTAGCAAGTGTGGGGTAAAGATGGAAGCTGCCCTAGATGCAAACTCCTAGGGGCTATAATCAGCAATACCTAAGAATTTCTGATCCAGGACCAGTGCCATAACATTAATCATTTAAGCAGCTATGGCACCCCTCCCAATTGACAATTATTAAGCATTGTTGAATAAATATGTTTAGTAGATTAGTGTGAGGCAGGGATCTGGAAACTATCATATATTTGTATAAAATCACTTCCAAAACACAACCATATCCCAGATTTGCACAATAAAGAATAACATCTAGATCAGTTGCTCCTTGTTGAAAAAATTATCACCCCAGATGCACAACAAGAAATCAATACCTACAGCATTGTGGGTACTTGGGTATTATCGCAACCAGATTTTTCACGGCAATACTGGTTGCTTCCCGACCATCTCACCTGTTCATCAAAGTTGTAAACATGCCATATAATGTGTTCTCTGTACCACTACAGTTTGTTTTGTGGAGTGTAATCAATCACAACCGAGGCACATAGTGTTGTTTCTCTGTACAATTTCTCTGTACAATTTACTGCCAGCATGTCGCTTATTACAAATCAGCATGATGCATGTTCCTTTTCAGAAGATTGGTGGAAACAGCACTTGGACATTCTTAATCATAATACACACTCCAAGAGCAAAGTCTGCATACCCAGTTTTCTCCCATAATATCCTGCACTTATCCTGCCTGATTAACAACTGGTTGCAAATTACTTTACCTTATAGTTTTCTCCCATAATATCCTGCACTTATCCTGCCTGATTGACAACTGGTTGCAAATTACTTTACCTTACAGTTCTTTTACTTAGTCAGAACCCCATACAGTGGTTTTCTACTGCAGATACTCTAGTTGAGCCTGTCAAAATGTCAAACAAAAATTACATGAAACTGAAGAGAAACATGTTTGGACTAAGTATTGTCTCAGCCAAGGAAGAGGCCATTGACCCACAAAGTACCTTGAGTTTTATTTTGGGTAAAACATGACTGCCAAAAGGGCTACCTACTCATCTTCAGGTAGCTCTGTTTCCATTCCTCAGAAAGGGAGCATCCATGACAAATCAACCGTGCGTGTGTAATGCACGCAAAACAGGGTTTTTTTAATACTTTCGCTTCCTGCAGGTAAAGTACAGTTATTCAACAGCAATAATGACTCTGAATAACAGTTTACAGTGTTTCCAGAAATTGTCTCGATCCCAGTATGCCAGTTTCACAACCGTGAAAATCTGGTTGCAATAATACGTAAGTAGCGCATTGTGTTATAGGTTCATAACTGCATAGATAGGCTAGCCTAAGTGTCCTTGCAGCCTTTTTATGCCTAGCCACTTTCCCCTTTTGTGCTTGAATTAACCTATCCAATTTTTTATTGATTGATCTTACCCATCCCATGGCCGATAATTATGTATTACTCATAGTTAGCATAACGTGGACCATATCCTACATAATTTGAGGGGACACATGCTTGGGGTACTGCATTAATCCAGTTATGTTATACTTCTTGGCAAGTATTCCAATGTTTATATTTAAATTGTAATTTTCTCTATCCTAAACATTTACTAGCCCTGAGGCAACAGCATTCTCATCCATAAATTCTCATATCCATTGCCTTTCCTTCACATCCATCAGGTTAGGTTTCTTTGCCTTTGCTTATCAGTATTGCTTAGGACAGTTGATAATCCTTGCATTGTCTTCTGCCCTACTTAAGTTACTGTGTGCAGTATAAGGGAATGGGAAAACAAGTTGCACTTGAATCATAAATTCATATATACATCAAAATATGATCTCTGAAGCTAGGCTTCATATACTTCAAAATATGATCTCTGAAGCTAGGCTTCATATACTTCAAAATATGATCTCTGAAGCTAGGCTTCATATACTTCAAAATATGATCTCTGAAGCTAGTCTTAAATTTTTTTACCTTACGTCTGTTTCATGCTAATGGCATTGTACTATTTAATGCAGCAGAAATGTGCTTGACACTAGACTCTTCTCATATACATTCTTATAAGCAGTACATTAAAATAATAAATGCTTTCCACAGTTATGATTATTCCATTAATGACAAATGTCTTTTTTTCTGTAAAATTATAACACAACAGATTTTTCCAATTTGTTTTGTATAACATCAAGTTCAAACATCATTTTAGAAAAGGCATTCATTTCTTGGCTACTATCGTTTTAGAATTCCAATGAGCTCTCCTTGAGAATGTCAAAAAGTATTTTCTCAAAGTGATGTGTTTAGTGCTAGTGGTATTTCACAAGAATTTTATGATTTGAAGCCTCCAAAGGAGAACAAATATTAAATGTGACATGTCATTGTTTCATTACCAGTGGCAAAGCCTTGAGACATCTTTGTTTTACTGCATGGCTCTACAGTCAGAATGGTACTGGCGTGTGACATTACTCACTGTCATGAATGGAATGCTTCCTAGTTTGAAAATAATGCTCTGTTTATAGAAATATTTACCCTACTGCACTGCATCCGCAGTGCATGCAGGCACACTCATTCATCATTTAAACTGACTGCTCAATATACATTGAGGTAGCGGAGTTTTCTGTTACCATGTGATTTACTGCTCATTGCTGAAGCAAGCAATATGTTTACCTAAACTGTGAAGGTGTAAAACTTAAAAAAAGAGACTGGAGGGTATTTCTGAAATGGCATCATGTGGCTGTTTTAAGGCTATTAAATTCTTTTCACCATAGCAACATTTTAGTTTCCAACATAAATTACACAAAGGATGAAAAGATATCTACTTGTTTTTGCAATAATTGCCTGCATATCAGGACAATGACCTTTGAATGATTTAGCACAGGGAGAATTTATCCACATATACAATGACATTTGCATTTGGTGTAATGAAAGACTGACTTATGAATATGGAAACCATAGTATCTGCGCTGATGTAGATGCTACAATATTTTCTTCCTTCTAAGGTCAGTGCTGTCTTGTACATCTCACAGCTACTGAAACCCAAATGCATGTGTATCTGCCATTTCTAGTTATTTCTATTTACTGGCTCAGTACTATATTGAACCTGTTTTCTTTTTTAATGTTTCTTAGGTGAGTAGAGAACAAACAGAATCATAGACCTTCTATTCATTTGATGTCCTATTCATATTTTCAGGAATCAGTCTTCCTTTAGATGCTCTTAAAAATAATTAATATATTTTCATGAGCAAAATATTTGAGTTCAGTTGCAATACTAGAACAATCTAATTTTATGTTCAAGCAAAGATAAGTCAGAGGCATTGCAAGGCAATCCATTAACAGAAGTCTACATTTTGTAATTTCAGACTGGGGAGTGTTGAATACATGAAAGCAGTGAAGGTTAAAAATATGGAAAGGACACTATGATGTCTGTTATGTGTGTAAACAGAAAATTCAAAATGCAGCTGTATAAGCTCACACTACTTATTCACTAGTGGCAAGGAAAAAGTGGACTAAACATTCTGTAAATATTCATGACGTATGTAATAATTATATAATGGGGCATATGCTATGTATTCCTAACATGATGTGAGGAATTAGGCCTAATACTGAGTGCATCAGTAGCGTGCATATGCAATATATTATTACTGGCATAATAGCATGTTTCTTCATTTATTTTTGTGGTAATTGTGTGGGGATGACTTATTTGAGATGTAGACTGAGTATATTTGATGCACATTTGTTATCCAGTTCATATTAGATATACATACAAACATGTGTCCATACACACACACACACACACACATATATATATATATATATATATATATATATATATATATATATATATATATATGCATACACACACACTATAGATATATATATGCATACACACACACATACACATATCTATCTATATATATATATATATATATATATATATGTGTATATATATATATAGATATATATATATATACACACATATATATATATATATATATATATATATGAAGAGAGATACAGTGGCCAGCCAAACTGCAGTAGTAGTAGGTGAATGATTCAAAGAATGAATTTTACAGTCACCAGTGAATGTACAGTGATGCAATAAGAGTTGTGTGACACTGTTTTTATACTGTTAGGATTGGTGACATACAAATAGCCAGACCTAAAGCTAGGTACTGGGTCAACGGTGGGTATTGATTGATGGCTGCAGCCCAGCAGGACACACATCGCTCTGTAGTCCTTGGTTGGTATGATATTAAGTACTGATTTTTCTGGAAATT
>NC_056750.1:734313396-734390642 GCF_019279795.1 Protopterus annectens | reverse complement strand
TGCTGAGATCTATAAATTGGAGTCATTTAATCAAATTTGTATTAGACACACATTGCAGGTGTACATCCCTTTTGAGTGATTTTCCCCATATCCCTGGGGGATAATTAGTATAAACATTAATACATATAGAGCAGGAGTGTGGGGTTACAAACCAATTTGTTTTATTTTAATAGTTTAAGTATACATCATGATGTGATAATAAAAATATTGTGTGCTAAAATGTTGATATCTGCGAGGGATAGCTATGTATCCAGGTTCTTAAACTACATGCCAACTAGCAAAAAATATGTGAAACTTATGGTTAAAAGAAAATTAAATATAGATATAAACATCTAGATCACAACATTAAAAGTAAATGATAGCTATACAAACGTGGAGGAATTGCTTAAGAAAATTCATAAGCTTTTCACAGTATTCCTTAACTGTTCTAAAACTTAATTTCTGATTAAAGAAATCATAGGGACCAATTTCAGTATATATCATTCTAATTAATTAATTAAAATTTCACGGGCTGTATCAAATTATTGAGCTAATGTATGTTTATTTAAAATCAGACATTCAGCCTCAGTAGGACCAGATAAGCTGCCTACTTTTATATAATGTATAATTGCTTTTGGAGTTTTTCTCAACAGGTCTCCACTAAAATGGCCTGTTTGTATTGGCTTCTCCAACTCTCTCTTATGATATTCTTTTGTGTAATTTGTTAAGTAATATGTATTCTTTTACTGCATTATCCCACTTATTTAGGATGATCTTTTGTTCTTTGATAAACAATGTCATAATTACTAACTTGTACATGGAGCTTTTCTCCCAAGGCCTTCTCTGAAAATGGGCTAATAGCCCAGCTGGACATACTCAGTAAACAAATAAATAAAATATGGAGAATATTTGTGCAAAATCAAATACAAGTTACTAATAATTCTTTTTTAGTTTATTCTTACAGTTAGAATACATACCCGAAGTATGGAATCATAATATGGAGTTTCCTATCCACAATGGTAAATTGTAACTCTGTCTTAATGACTTATCAACTTGCTTGTTCACTAATTTATGATAATATAGGAGATTAAATACATTGAATGAATAGCAGTTCTTTAATAATATCTTTCCTTGTCATTAATAAGCATGAGATAGCACACTGTGTACATAGACATGGCTAAGGTTTTTAAAAGTGTTGCCCATAGATGAAGTTTTAAAATTCTTATAATGCTGAAATCTATTTTTGTTTAAGTTGATGCACTGGATATTCTCTGAGTAAAAACAATGGACATCAGTATTTAAAATTAATTCTAATGAAAGAGAAATGGTGGGTGTAATATCTCAGGTGTCACTAGTGTCTAGAGTACATGCAAACACAGAAACAAAGTGACAGGTGTAAAATAGGCAATGCTGCTTTCTCTAAGCAGGACATGGATGCTCTTTGGATGTCTTTACTCAATTTACACAAATAGCATAGTACCCTAACTCCAGATTTTAAAGCAAAAGTGCATCGTGCTTAATTTCATGTTGAATTATATAATAAGAAAAAATAGATTTTGAGCAGTTGCTATGATTAAGCAACTTAATTCTTTTGAGGATATGCATCATTCTTATGATTATATTATACCTCACATTGCCCATAAGACTAAAGAAATGTCTTATCTTATTTCCTGAGGAATAAATTCCATATTTCTAAATATTGTACACCCAATATTTAAATAACTGTAGGGCCTAACTTTAGAAATGATGCCTAATTATGTTCAGATTGACACGGTGCAAATGTGTGCCACAAATGGCTGACAGCTGTATTTGGTTTGGAGTCCAAGAGAAGACTTGCACATTTTCCACTGCCTTCACTGTCATATGAGTAAACTAGCAGTGATTTTGTTTGGCATATAAAAAGACAAACGACATACTTGTACAGAATCTGAGTCAGTCTTCACTATGTAGACCACAATGTAAATGATTTAATAAAAAAACAGGGTGTTTACTATTGAGACTTAATCAAATCTTTTTTGAAAATGAGAAATAGAGGAAGAATGTTTAGCAATCAAAAATCTCCAAAGATTAAAAAACCTATGTCCACGAGTTCTTGCATTGATAAATAAAAAAGACATAGCAGTTATAAAGGTAACAGGAATCACAGACTGTGAATAAAGCATGTGTTTTTTTTTTTTTTCCTTGTTAGTGTGGCAGTCTTTCAACGAATATATAATATGCTTAACACTTTGATAATGCTGGACTGAAAATTAAGAGGCAAACATATCAGTGATAGATTTTTCAGCAAGATGTGCCGTCATTTTTGTAGAATATAAATTAATGAATTAGATTTTAGCTAGGTAGATAAAAGCTCATGTATTTTGCTACAGGAACTAAGATATAATGAAAAATATGATGCTATCTTTATTACCAAACACTTTAAAGGTTATTCAGGTTATGGTGGTTGCTATATTTTTAGAAGAGTAGAATAAATCCAAGGGTATAACAATGGCCAAAGCAGAAAAACAGTCCAGCAGTCCTATTATGGGCTGAATGAGAAGACAAGTTTAAAACCATTTTTGGCAGCCAAGCCATTTAAACATCGATATATATACATATATATTTTTTTTTTTATAAAAAGCAAATGTATTTTTATGTTATCATAGTAATTGTGAAATGTTTTTAACATCTATTTTTAATATTTGTGTTTATTCTTCTATATTCATGCTTATGAATATATGCTGTCTATTCTGTTGGACACTAGTTGATGAATTAAGTGCATTGTAGTTATAGTTACTCGAACTTGTACTATTAATTAAGAGGTTAACAAGTTGCAGGTGAAGGAGTATGCTACAAATAGATTGAGTTTCATTGGCACGTTATTGAAGTCTGAGGAAGCGTTATTACAACGTGAAAGCGCTTACTGTTTTGTGCACACTTTTTAATAAAGAAATCGTTTGGAATCTGCTGGACTGTTTTTCTGCTTTGGCCATTGTTATACCCTTGGATTTGTTCTACTTTTTTGGATTTACTTCGTCACAAGGGTATTTCACTTGTCAGGAAGGTTTGTTTGTTTTTCGCATATTTTTAGAAGAAGCCACCATTATTTCTTTTCATAGAAGCAGACACAAGAACATGCTTAACATTCCTTATGTCATTGTCAAGAATATCAAAGATCAATGCTAACATGCATTGTTTGTGGATAACTTTCTCCTTAAAGCTATCTATCAATGCAAGTTCTTCATATACAAGAACTTTAACTACCCGTCAGTTGACACTTCCAATATACGGTATGCACAGAAGTCTTTAGCTCTAATAAGTACAAACTCAGAGGTCAGTTTATTACTAGACCAACTAAAGACAACATAATTTTGATCTTGTTCTAACAACTATATTGTCGTCATGCACATCTCAGTAAGTAGCTCCATCTCTGAGCAAGTCGGATCATAATCATGAAACCTTTTGCTTCAAACTATGTAAACTACCTGAATTCTAAGACTTCAAATGCACAAATCTCCTCAGATTTTTATGATGAAGTCTGAAAATTAATTTCTAATATACAATTCATTTATAATAGCATTGCCACAAATATTGCCTTATCAGATAGACTCACAAGAGGTTTTTGTACCCACATGAATAAATATGCAGAATTGGAAATTGCATATAGACCTGAATATGAGGAGCAATGTAAAGGCAAACCACACTAGGGGTCTTCCAGCATAAATAAAATGTACAATAAAAAGAAAATGATCATTATTAGAATTATGCAGGAGAACTAAATATCTCATCAGAAGGAAAATGACAGGAATTTGACTAACACTTTTAGAATATCTGTTATATCCATTAATACAGCCAATAACCCCAGGTCGAACTATTATAAATCCTTCTTTAGTTGTGTTAGAAAATGAAAAAAAATAGACAATTGAAAGAGCTCATGCTAAATGACAAAGCATATTCAGATGCTATGTACATTGCCAATATACTACCAAATATATTCAGTGTAAATCTCACTCTTGAGATTACTATTAGAAGCCTTATGATACTCGTAGCTCTCAAAACCCCCCATCATTACTAAACAACATACTAAAAATTCTGATAAGCCTAAGAACATTTCTTCCATGGGACCAGAGAGCATACCAGGCACTTTGTTATATGGTACTAAATATTTCTGAGAGAGCCTCTCCATTAGTTATTTAACCAGTCACGGAAGTATAGTGTAGGGCACCAGTTATGCCATTCAGTGAAGCTGTCCTCACTACCAACCTCAGAAACTATAGGCTCATCATGCTTGGTGTATCAGAAATGGTCTTAAATTTAAAAATGCAAATCCAGAAAAGAAGTGAATTCCACTAAAGAATGCTCAGCAGAACAAAAACAATGTAAATATTGGAAGAGCGTTGCTCCACAAATATTAGTGTTTCATCTGAGTATTCAAAACTTACTAAACAACCAAAACGGCAAAAAGACAGCTTCAAAACAACAGCTTCAATAACAGGCTTATATATTTCATACAACAAAGCTCTATATTTCATATATTGTGGATTCAACATGGTAAAAGCCTGTTATTGAAGCTGTTGTTTTGAAGCTGCCTTTTCGACGTTTTGGTTGTTTAGCAAGTTTTGAATACTCAGATGAAATACTAATACTTGTGATGCAACGCTCTTCCAATATTTACAAATTTAAAAATGCATCATTGCTACATAAAGCAGACAAAACATCCCCCAGCATATAGCATTCACACCACCCCACTTCAAAATCAACATGTAGTTAGATACCTCGAAACCTGGGTTGATAATTCCCTCTCCATTGCTCACCATCTAGCAGTGGCTATCAGGATATCCTTCTACTTAATGCAGCTTATTGCCAAGGCATTATCATCCAGATCTAATGATGCTATAGCCCCCTTTCATTCTGCACCAATCAGACGAATTACAGACTACAATGGCTCCTTTAGGATGTACATCACTATATGAATCAAATAGAAAAATCCTAGAAATTTCATATAAAGAAGATCAAAGACTTAAAATCCCTAAACTTCTGGAAAACACTAGAACCACTGTCCTACTTTTCTGCGCTTTATAGATTTCTTAGAGGAAATGTTTGCCTTGCCTTCAACAATAAGGGATAAGAAATTACACAGTCCCAAAAATACCTGACAAAAGTGCTCTAAACCTGTTTCTGCAGATTAACAAAACAAGGTGGATAAGGAGATGAATCTCACAGTATCTTCCTTACTTCTGGAATAGTCTCCTCCTGCTGTGTGATGCATTATTTTTCTTCAAGTGGAATCCAGATAATTGGATAGGTATTCATAAGTTTACTCTGGGATTGACTTGTCTACCCCATGGGGGGGGTAGTTATAGTCTACGGTGAGAAATGTCAAGGCATAATGGTCATAGCATACATCATCGTCCACCTCATTCAGCACATAATGTCAACTAACAAACTATGAATAATGCCATCTGCATGTTCACTAACCTATCTCCATCACTGTGTTTTACAAAAGGCTAACTTGTTGCCTAGCCCTGCCTGAGACATCCTACTCCTAAACAAACTGACCTTCAGCAATCTACATAATAACTCCTGTCCCCCTCTAAGAAGTACACTGAAAATCAATCTCTCATCTGACTTTGCAACCAGAATAATATCCTCTCCGTTGTTCAAGCCCATCTCAGTCTTGTTTTGGGAAGTTGTTCTCCTTCCAGTTGTAGCCACCTGCTCTGAAATATCTAAGGGCATTCTGCAAGGCTTTAAAAAATGGAGAACTACTAAAGCTCCTGCAATAAAGACATGTTTTAGTCACTTATTACATCACATCTCCCAACGGTGGGCTTTGTAACTCACATTTCCAAAATTCTATAGCTAGACTAAGGGAACCTAATATATCAACAATGTAAATATCAAAATAAAATAAGCAAGTAAATTTTTTATTTTCCTCTACGTGGGTTACCATACCTATAGACTGTCATTTTTTACCAGTAAGCTTGTATTATTGTACCACAGTTAATAATCACAGTTCAAAGGGATAGTGCTATGTTTATACCAGTTTATAGATGTTATAATGTTTGTTATGTTTTATAGTATTGCCTTTTGTACTCCATACTATTGTCTCTTTGTACCCATGCCAAACATTAAAAATGTCCAAGGATCAGCTCAGTCACATGATTATCAAGTATAAATAAATACAGTAAATGATTTCTTTCATTATTACATAGTTAGCATATGACCTCACTTTGTTAATGATCACAGCAGTAATTAAGCGTATTATAGGCCGAATACTGGTGTACTGTTTATTAACTTCTTCAAAGCATTTAGCATTATATAACATGATATCCTCCTCCATGGGTTTTCCTGTATGGCATGTCACCCCAGCTGATCTGACACCATTGCTTAGCTGTGTATGTTGTAGAAGCCAAATAATTTACTAGTAAAATGATGTATCTGATTCCAAATCTATCTATTGTGGTATAACAAAAGAATCATTACTCTGCCTTATATTCTCCATCATGCAGCACCCCTACAAGGATGTCAGTTTTGTGCATTATGCTTGCATCTATGCCATAATCTTTATATACAGAGATCTCAACTTCATGTTGGCTAGCCATTGCGTTCATTTATTTGTATTTGTTAACCAGGGTAGAGCACTAATGCCCATAGACCTTTTTTAGACCTCAATCCAGATGCACTGTCTGGTTAACTGACTTGCTCAGAGTTGCACCGAAAACAGAGGCTGTGAAAATCAAACCATAGTGCACTGTACCACAGGAAACCACTCTTTAATAGCTACTTAGTCCTCTCTGCCATCTGTAGATGTAATTAATATGATGTTGGTCCGCAGCCAAACCCTGAAATTGGAAGGGTCATAACCATGAAAAAAAGTATGCTTCCATCAGCAGGAGCTACCTATTTACAATCACAGGTGGTAATGGTGCTGTTTTTCAAATGGTACCGGACATCAAATATACATGAGTTTTCTTGGTGCCTACTGATAATTCTGGACTCTGGATGCAAAGTGGTATCCTCTCAGGCCAATAAGATGTTTTCATTGCTCTATTGGTTAAAGAGATAACTCTCAGTGACTAAGCCCTAAAACACTCCATAGTTCTCCTGTCACAACCATAATGTTGCAGAACATTCAATACCTGAGTATCGATTGTGTTCAATATCTCATGCAGAATCTAGAAGCTACAGATTCATTGGATTTATCGTTGTCATCTTTTAGTACCACATTGAAAAGAAAAAAAATATCTGCACACACAGCTAGTAGCACTGAACTAAATATAAAGGTTATAAATATTACCTTTGTATAATATTTGCATTTTTTTTCTGTGGGGCACCACACAATCTCCACAGGTGGAATATTTAACCATTCTAAATCCATTCTCTCAAAACATATGCTGTCATGGCAAACTGTTTACTAAACTAACTGCAGGTTAGAGGAAACAACGTTTTGAATCACGCATTTAACAAATCCTATGACTTTGATTCTTTCTTAGGAATTAAACTCGTAGGTGTCGTTCCCAATTTCTTGATTCGTGCAGGCTCCACCATGCAGACTTTTCTTTTCTCCCTCACCCCTGTTATGCCTGCATGTGTACCAAACACATTCCCAGTTAGCCTGTGTTACCCCGTTGACACGCAACTGCTTTGTGTTCTAAACTGAAGCAAGGCAGCAAAACTTATCATTCCACAGTACACATTTCTACTTCTATCAATTTTGTATCAAAAAAGATATTTTGACTAATATTTTACACATTTTTCTGCTGACAATTGCACTTTACCTGCATACTGCACATAGCAATATACAGAATTTATTGATTACCTAAGGAAGATGATAGATTTCTAACTTCCTCTAGTTTATAATTACAGCACTTGGTATTTGTTAAATCCTGTGGAATATGTATGACATGATTTGTGATGGCTCTTCAAATTCCATTGCTGTAACTTCCAGTAATGCAAAAACGGTTTACAGAAAATGTTTGCCACCCAAAAAATTACTTTTTGCAAAGGGATATGCCCCCCCCCCCCCCCCCAGGGGAACCCATGCCTTGCTACTAACTTCAAGTTCACAATACAATGAAGAAAAGTAAAATTCATGGTTGACTGAAATTGTGTAATTATTCTAGATTATCAACATTTGCAAAAACTACCTTTCACCAGTTGTTACATTTGTATTTGGCCATTGGAAAAAAAAAATCTTGTGATTTTGAATACTTCAACATTGTTTGTTGCGCTGTAGTCAGTCATTAGTTTACCTCTTCTAATCAACCATTGTACTAATATTTATTGCATGACATTTCTAGCTCTGATTATTCTTAGAAACTGTAATATTCTTACATGAGTGTACCTGCTAAAATGCCATCAAGCAGATAAACTAGCGAACAAGGAATTAAATGGGTACAACCGGGCAGTTATATTGAGATGATGGCAGTTTTGAAGAGTTACATTTTAAAACAAAGTTAATATAATTTTTTTGTGTTCTGTACTAATATCCTTAGATTTTTGACATTTTTTCTTTTTATGTTTCAGGGATGTATAAGATTATAAGATTAGCTGGATTTATTCAGTGAGCACAATATATTAACATAAACGTATTTCTTACTAGGACTGCTTTTGCCCTGAAGTCATAACAACATACTTCATGGTGTAGAAATGTTGATGCAAAACAGGAATAAATGCATTTTATCAAATAAGCAAATTACTTTAGGTTAGTAATTCTTTCTGTCATTTAGATGGGCATTCTGATTCATAATTCATCGTTCAGCTCAATAAATCTACTTTTTGTGTACTATTTTCATTTATAATCAAAATTCCCTTTCAAAAGATCTGCATAATTGGTTTCCCCTCTTTACATTCAGAAATCTATATTGATTATGTTAAAATATGGTTATATTTAATACAGACGCAATGAACACAACTTTTCTGCCCATCAAATATGGCCTATGTTCAGTGGTAGGGAGACCACATTATCTATTTTCATACAGCTGTTTGCTTTTAATAGCTTTGTGGTATGAAACAAATCAATTTTCATGCATTATTTAACAGGAACTGTACCGAGTACAGCCATTTCAGACTTGAAACTAGCTGCACACACAAATGCAGAATGTTAATCTACACCTGCATTTAGTAAAGTATTTTTTGCTTTTGTAATTATACTGTGGTCCTTTCTGAAAAAAAAAAAACTAAATCAGATATGTCATACAACACTCACAATTTATATCCTTTCTATCCATGAATAATTCTTTGTCCAGTGAAACTAGAAGACAAAATAACTGGCTCTAAATTGTACAGCGTCTGAGGATTCCTTTTCCCATTTTACCCAAAGGATAGATGAGGTTATCTATAGTGACTGTCTTTATGTAGCATAAAAATATTCTCTTTGGAAGTATAAAGCTTTGCAGATTTTGCAGTCCTCTAGCCTGTATAAAACAAGAATATTAGTGGTGGTCATTCTGAATTCACTGTTGCAGGGAGTGGCCAAAACGTGCTAAAAGAATGGTCAATAAGACATTCATTTATTGATGCTAGGAATTGTAAATGAAAAGCAGAAATTAAGCCAGGCTTTTAAGAATGTGAAGGTTGTGGACTAGAAGTCACTATACAGTGAAAATAGTGAAGACTTCACTGGTGATAACTGGTCATCTGATTTATTTTATTTGACGTGTGTTAATTGAAGAAAACTGATGATGCATAATAAACATTTGTATGTTTAATTTCATAAAGCAGATTTTGTAGCAAAAAGACTACAAGAAACACATACTAAGAAATAAAATTTCAAATTTTCTGTGCATATATTTGCATGCATTAAGAATTGATAATCATGGGCAAATAGCTTGGTCCGTACTGATGAATTAAGTGTCCTGGATGTCTTGAGTTTGATTAGTGGCATATTTAGTAAGTCGGGTATATTTTGCAGTGCTATACTATTATATATCTTTGTAGCAGTTGACTTAAGGTGCAACTTTCCAGTTTAGCTGGATACTTGGTGCACAGGGATAAAGCCATAGCAGTAAGTTGGACAATCTTGAAGTAATCAGTGGCCTGAGTCCTGGAGGAGCAGAGGAGGGTAGTTAGCAATGAGCTGCCATAGTTCAACTACCCCAACAGATGTGAGATAGGATAAACCACTACAATGCCAGAACGTGTAGTGGGGGGGCAGAGGGAAAGGAAGATAGAGATTGTGAGAAAGGGATGAGTACAACATGAAGTAGGTGTCATCCATTTTGGCAAAATCCATTTTGCAGAACATTCTTCTAAACTGGTCTTTCATTTCCATGCTTTTTTATTGAGCTGTGTATTCAATGACTACAGCTGTTGAGTGTTTTTTCAGTATGGTTATTGTTATGCCACCATGAAGCTGGTACAATTACGTGCAGGGTACAGGGTAATGCCCTTCTTGATGTGGGAATCCTATATGACACCAAACATGCATGCAGGCACGGAGATTCCTGGATTTTTTAAACTCAAGCTCCCTGGACCAGACTGTCAGTACACTAACCAGGGGTGCAACCATACTGGATCTGGTCGTCACTAATATATGAGAGTGATTCCCACCCTCTAGTGCAATGTTTTCCCTGGTAAGGTCAGACCACAAAATGGTCTCCTTTGAAGTAAAAATTAATCCTGGACCCACAGCTAACCTTGGAAAATTAAGGAATTATTCTAAGGCTAATTTCCTGCTATTAAGTGATAACCTGGCAAAATTTCAAGCCCTCACAAACCCTGTGAACACTGCTGCCTATGCAGAACTGTTCATAGAAACCCTATCCAAGCATGTTAATAGCGGCAGCTGTACCCACCAGGAAGAAGTACAGAACTAACTCATAAAACAAGCCACCCTGGAGGCTATATAACAGAAAGGAAAATCATGGCAAATATTAGGAAGTGCAACACCCAACTGGATAAAAGCACATTCATCAAACTATACACTCATCTTAGAAGGCAAAGTCTACCAAAGCCAAATCTGAGGTAAATTTGTCCTCCCAGGCCACGGACAATTTGAAAGCATTCTTTAGCTATGTCTGTAACCTCAAAGGCAATGTGCAATTGTATGCAAAGCTCATTGTAAATGGAACCACCTATACTGAGCCAGAAGATGTAGCAAACATACTGGCTGATAAATTCAGCTCCAACTTTACCCCTGTCTCCCCCTCAACCATCCCTCTGGAAGTACCATCAAGGGCACAGGTCCTTACTGCTCTCTCTAAGCCAGGAACACTGTATCAGTAGGCTCGGACAGTATCCCTGGATGTCTTCATAATAGCATGGAATATGACCTATCAGGCCCTCTGAAATTCCTATTTAATTGTACCTTCCAAAGAGGCTTCATGCCTCATTAATGGAGAACAGCAACAGTCATCCCTCTGCACAAAGATGGGCCATCTACAGACTCTGGGAACTACAGACGCATAAGTCTTCTTAGTCTTATATACAAAGCCAAGGAAAGAAGCATCATGGAATGATCAATAATGATATAGTAAACCTCTAGACACTGGACTCAATCTAGTTTGGTTTCATCAAGGACAGGTTATGCCTACTCAACCTGGTGGACTTGTTTGAGAAAGTGACCAAAGCAATGGATGAAGGCAAAATGGATCACACTGCCTACCTTGACCTGGCTAAGGCATTTGCACAATACACCCCACTTGGGCATTGCTGACAAACTCAAAAGGTTAGGTATAAACTTGTATGTCACCTGGTGGATAGCAGTCTGCCTTACAGACAGGACCCAGGAAGTTAGAATTGGTAGTCCACCACTACAGAGAGGCCAGTCACAAGTGGAGTCCCTCAGGGATTGGTCTTTGGACCGCTCATTTTTAGCATTTAATTCTCTGATGTTAAGGGCAATGTCAATGGTCTCTGGCTGACTATATTTGCAGATGATTACAAATTAGGAGCTGTCATTGAATCCTGCACTGACACAAATGTTCTCCAGGTAGGGCTGGCCCACATACACAGTTGGTGTCAAAGCCATGGACTAAAACTAAATGCGGAGAAATGTATAGTAGTATCCTTTAGAAAGTCATCCATGCATGGTAACTATTTTGTTGACAACACACCCTCTAAAGTTGATCCCGTAGCCAGGGACTTACAGAACACACACACACACTAGTCTAGCCTTTGATCATCACATGTCTTCGATAGTGAGGAAAACCATTCTATGTTGAGCAACTTATAAGCAAAGGTAAGGCATGTAGTTCCAAATAAGTCATTGTTCCACTGTATTTGACATTCTTCAGACCTATTATTGAGTATAGTGCCTCCTTTCGTATGTACCTAGCCAGGCATATCCAACAATTGTGACAGCCACAGACGTTCCTCAAAGAATCCAAGGCATAAGTAAAATGCCCAGTGTAGACCACCTGAAGACCCTATCCCTGTTTTCTGTCTCCTACAGGCTGTTGAGGGGAGATCTATGCCCGACATACAGACCATACTCTACTGGACCAGAATTACCTGTTCTAAAGAATTAAACCTTGCCTGTGATATAAATAGGACCCGATGGAGAGACAGGTATGTATTCCAGAGACTACCACATGTCTGGAACAGGCTCCTCATCTCTCTGAAGCAGAGTTTTTACCCAACCCAATTCAAGTGTGGACAATTGGATGGGGAACAGGAAATTTATCCCTGTCTTGGCACCTATGTTTAGCAACCTGCAAAAGTTTAATCTCCCAAACCCCTGCTTACCCTTATCAAAGGTATCAGAACTTATCAGAGATTTGGGATGCATGGCTAGGTTTAAAAAGGTTCTTGCGGTCGTTATCTTAGTAAACACCTATAAAACTATGTGTGTGTCTATCTGTGAGAGAGACAGTGTGTGTGTACACACATTAGAATAGCAGCATACCTCTTAACTTAGCAGAAGAAATCTGGACAGAGCCAAAAATATATTTTATAGGTTCATAGGTTCATACTAGGCTATCTGCCCAAGGGCATTTACAAGCCTAGCCCATAGTTTTTAGTATGGGGAACTATACCCATTATTTTGCTGTGCCTCTGTTGAGCAGTGACACTGAGGTAATCCCTGGGGTATATCTGCGATCTCCCATCCATTGGTCAAGATTTCTCTTGAACAAGGCCAGCGAGGTGCTCTGCCTCACATATACGGGATTTTATTCCACAGGGAGTCTTTGGGTGATGAATCTATCCCTCCAGCACGGTTTAAGTCTCCGCCCTTGTGGCTCTGACGGATCTAGATTTTTGAGGTGAAGCATATTCATCAAATCTGGGTTTGACATGGCCTTGTATGTTAGGCAAAGGTCACACTGAATAGAGCTGGAGTTCTTTCAGTCGGGCAGCATAGGACAGATGTTTGAGACCCTTTATCCTTTTGGTGAGGAACTTTGTGGCCTCTCCAGCTGCTGCAAGTGTCGGGTCAGATACATTCGAATGGGGCATTGTACTCAATCATTGGTCTGATGAGTGATGAGTATAGGGAGACTATGACCTCCCTTGATCTAGATGAGAATCCCTTCATGATAAGGTGGGCAATGTAGAAGGTCTTCCTAACTACTTTAGCTACATGGGTGTCGAATGACAGACTACTATCAACCTGGGTCCCCAGGTCCCTGATAACTTCTTCTGTGCTCAGTGGATTGCCACCTATTTGGTAGCTAGTAACCTTGTTTTATGACTATGCATTTTTGGCATTTAACTTTAGGCCATGGCTCTGGCACCAGTTATCCGTTTCTGTGAGACCCTTCTGAAGGATATCTGTGTCAGATGTAGTTTGCAGTCATCTGCAAACTTTGTCAGCCATAACCCTCCTGTGTTTGCTTGTACTGAAAAGTAGATGCCAAACAAGAGTGGGCCCAGGACTGAGCCCTGTGGTACACCACTTGACAGGCTTTGAGTCTGACATGGCGCCAGCAACTCTGACCCTGTGGGTTCTGTCACTCAGCCAGTTTGCAACCCATCTTGTGATGTATGGGTTAACATTTAAGCTGATGAGTTTTTCAATGATACCCGAGTGGGGTATTGTATCCCTTTGCCAGATCGAGGTAGGCTGTATGGACTGCCTTTCATCAATGGCTTTGGTGACTGTTTGAAAAAGTCAACCAAGTTTAGAAGGCATGATCTGCCTTTGACAAAGCCAAACTGGGATGGATCCAAAGTCTGCAAATTCCCTATGTCTTTATTTATGAGGTCCATTATGATCCTCTCCATGGCTTTGCAGATAAGGCTTGTCAAGCTAATGGGCGGTAATTTCCAGGGTCGGTGGAGGCACCGTCTTTGTGAAGTGGGACCACAGTTGCAGTATCCAGAGGTAAGACTATGATTAAACAGCTGTCCTAGCTGTGGGTTTAATTCCTTGTTGAGTTCGTGGAGCACACAGCTGGGGACACCTTCAGGTCCCATGGATGCTGTGTTTTTGCTTTGGAGAGAGCAGTTCTCACTTGGGTGTTGGAGATGTTTCGGGGTCTGCAATCGGTTGTTATAGATATGTCTCCTTTGGGGAGGGGGAGTTTGCACTGAACCTGTCAGCCAGTATGTTGGCAATGTCTGTAGGATCAGTAATCTTCACATCATTTTGAACTAGTTCTGAGCATATCTGGGAGTTTCCTCCCAGGTTTCTAACATAGCTAAAGAAGGCCTTATGATTGTCTTTTGAGTCTTTAGCTATTTTTCTCTCAAAATTTGCTCTGGATGATTTTATGAGAGCTCTTAGTTTTTTACTTATAGTGATCAAGGGTGTCTTACCTTTTAAGGATTTTGCTCTATCTTGTAGTAGCTTCCTCCGTTTGTTGTAGAGTTTGTTTATGGCTGGGGTCCACCAGAGTGGACGCTTGCCTTTGGTACAAAGAGTCTTTGTTTTGCTTAGGATTGCCTTATCCATGCAGTCCTGCAGGTGCTGGTAGAAGGCATTTGTAAGTGATTCAGCGGCTTGAGTACTGTTTTCCGTCGGCTCGGGGCCTTAAAGGAGACCACACTAGTCTTTAGAAGTGTGGAAGTTCTTTACTGTGGTCTTTTTATTTCAGGTAGGGGTGGGATGAGGACCTCCAGCGAGATTAGTTTGTGATCTGATCTCACCAGTGAGGGGTATACTTCCGGTGTTGAACATTGTGCTCCCATGTTCGTGATGATGAGATCAAGTATGTTTTCTCCTCTTGTGGGGATGGTGACTAGTTGTTCCATGGCATTTGAGTTTATGAATTCCAGGAACTTTTGGGCTAGGGTGTTTGGGCTTGAGTAGTGTTCCCAGTCTATATTAGGGTAATTGAAGTCACCTAGTATGATGGTGTTTGGTGATACATTTATCCCTCTAGTGTTTTCAGGAAGGTCATGTGAGGTTCCTGAGTTTGTGAGGGTGGCCTGTAACATGCTACAATTTGCAGAGCAGTCTTGCCTATGGTTAATTGCACCTGGATGGTCTCCGATGCATCGTACCAGTCTTGAGGTGTGGGTGTCTTTGATGAATATGGATACCCTCCTTTCTTGGTATTGTCCGGATTTTGGGATGATAAGAGGTAAAACCTGATAGTGCTGGGGTGCTCTCAGGAGCCTTGAACCAGGTTTCTGTCACTGCACAGACATCGATGTTCTCCATACTGAGAAGGGCCGCATTTTGAGATTTAGACTTCTGGCATTGAGCAGCATTACCCTTAGTTTTTTCCTTTTTGTGTTCTAGGGTGGTAGGTCTAGAATTTGAGCCTTGCCTAAAAAGGCACTATGGGGTGGCAAGAGCCTTTGCCAATATCCGGAATCCCAGGGTGACAGGTGCAGCGTGGCTTGTCCAGCATGTCATCCCAGGCAGACAGACATTGATCCCCTTTGAATGACACCAGAGTTTAAGCCAATTGTTAAAGCTGATCATCTTATCTCTGTATTGTGGCATCATTCTTGGTGAAGGTAGGATACTGCTCAAGGTCAGGGTCATACCTGCCTGGGCTACATAATCAGAGAGCTCCTCAATGTCTCTTTTCATGTAGTCCAAGGACTCAGGTCGTTTACACCAGCGTGGACAATGACTGAGTCATATTTGTACCTGCTGTTGAGAGACCTGAGTGCTTGCGTTATGTGGCGCTGTGACCTTCTCCTTACTCAGTCTGGTGCAGTGTGTCTGACTATGGAGTCACCAATGACTAGTGTGTCTGGCATTGTGTTTGGCCTTAAGGGCTGTGACTGTTTGACACTCTGACTGTGAGGTCTATGTGTTGCAGGTGTTGTGTTCTGAGGTGGTGGTTGTTTGGGTGTCTGCTTTGGTGGCCTCTGCTGTTTTGGTAGATTTTTGATCAGAGCCGCCAGTATGTCTTTGTGTGTTTATGTGTATGATTTGAGGTTGTGATGGTACTATGTGAGACTGGGTCTATAGTGTGTGTGGTAACCTTCTCCTCCTGACTGGTCTTGCCAGTCCTATGTTGAGAGAGCTCAGCCTCCAGTTTGGCCGTATAGTTGCATCTCTCGCATGTATTTGTGTTTTGTGGGAGGAGGAGAGGGTTGTTACATGAGGCAATTGTAACATTGCCTCAATATTCCCAGGTTCACCAGCTGAGCAGGAGAGGACACTAGCAACTGATCCTCGACATGCTAGAAGGACTAGACCAACAAACATTAAAAGAGATTCCGGGGACGTGGTGACCGAGAAATGGGGGTTTGCCTTTTGGGGTGCTATCTATAAGAGTGCCGTATCAAGGTAATAAGTACTGTAGGAGCAAGTGCTAGGTTTAACAGATAGAGAAAAGTCTACTTGGAGTCAAGTAGAGTGGATCTTTTTAGGTATTAGAGAAAGTGCTAGTAACAGGGATGCTTAAAGGTAAGATTGAAAAGAATGCACTCTGCAGTGTGCACTAGAGAAGTTAGATATGAAAGTAGGTAACTTGAGTTTTACCTGTTTAAAAAGTTAAGGTTTAGTGGAGAGTTACTATTTTTAAAACAGCAAGATGGACTGAAAGGGGTGGTTACTTTTGTATTTTGGTACTATGAAATACTGTAGGATGGCCAATAAATTTAAATAATTGAAGGGGTGGGATTTCAAAAGTGATGGTTTTGTGATTACTCACATAAGCCAGTGAAAGTAGAGAGAAATGAGATATATGGTCAGATTAACATAAGAGGTGGGCAACTAGAAAGACAGTGGTATTTTTTAACAAAAGTCCAAAATCAGGGACGAAGTTTAATTATTGGTCTTACAAACTTCGTATGCTAACAGTAACAGGCTTTGCATCAGCATGCATTTTCTGAAGGGTAGGAGGACTAAAACTCAAATATCTGTAATTTTTTATTGACTTGTATCGTCAATGATGTACCAGGTTACCACACGTTTTATGAGGAACAGACCAAAACTGTGAGGGGCTCATCTGGACATTCTGCAAAAATTCTAAACAGTTTAGTACATCAGTGTGATGAAAAGTGGTAAGAGCCACAAGGTTTTCACACTGAAACATAGACGTTTTTCTGATGTAGCTTCTGTGCTGGTGTAATACTAAGTGTGTGTGTGTGTATGCATGTTACATCAATTTTAATGTGCTCATATGTGTTTGTGATGTCTGCACTGTTCAGTTGGTTTTGTTTGTTTTGGGAATTGATGGAATGTGGCTTTATCTTTTGCAGAATAACCCATGCAGCATATGCTCCCTGTAGTATTTGCCTTTATACCTCTGTTTGCATACTGTGCGAGTCTGAACAAATCTTTTAACATCCCTTCTCCACCTTCCTAAGGTTTCATCTTTGCAATCTCTACATTCATACTTACCCACAAACATTTAATACTCCATTCATGTGAAAATGCAACATTTTTATAAACAGGACAATCAACTATGATTTTTAGTCATTTGCTCCATTGATCAGTTGATGGTTTGATGGGTGAATAATGCCCTCCATATATGGGACATCTTCTGTTCTTAGAAAAAACACTTTATCGAAGAACAGAAAGCTGAACACACTTCAGTGAAAATGCACTTTTGCGAATGATTGTTTACTGAAGCACAAAAACAAACAGTATGACATACTAGAAACACATTTTTGCAGGGGGGCAAGCTGCCTGCACACCCCATGTGGGGGGCTGTGATTCCCACACCCCCTGCTGCTTAAATATAGTAACTCTGAGATTGCACTACAGTGGGGAAAAGGGTATATTTTCCTTATCCCCAATGTGCTGTGCTTCGGTAAACTGTCATTCACGAAAGTGGTTATTCTGCAAAAGATAAATGCACTTTCGCTGAAGTGGATTCTGCTTTCTGTTTGATGGTGTGTTTTTGAAGAACATAAGTAGACCCATATAGCCGATCCTAATTAAGCGAAAGTGCATTTAAACGATAACGCACTTTCACGAAAATCATATAAAAAAAACCCATAAAAAAATAATTTATGCATAGGTTGTGCCCCTCTGTTACTTACATATGCAAACTCCAAGATCGCACTACAGTGGGGAAAAAGGAAAATTCCCTTATCCTCACTGTACCACTATCTATTAAATGATTTTCGTTTCAGTGGGATACTGTGTCTACACATCACAGAACAATATACTATAATGGTAATAAACCTTTTTGTTTGTTATTGTAGAAGCAAACAGTAAACAGAAATACAGGCATTTCTGCATTAAGGGTATCCCCCTTGCTTCCACGGTATGGTTATGATGCTGTTCTTTCATGCATTTCAATTGGTATTTCAATTAATATAATAAACCCAGGGTTGCACTGCCTTGGATTAAATAGGCTTTAGCTGTAAAACTAGATATTCACTTTAAGATAGTAAGATGTCGGATTTTGTACATTGGCTTAGTTGTGTGTATGGGGTGCAAGCCTTCATAGCAGCAGGTACAAGTGGTCATAGTCCTTGTCCTTATGAGCACAAGTTTTAGGTATTAAAATGGCATTTTCTATCTTTTTTATTTGGAAAATAAAATGGAATACTATTACTTTTGCTATTTATACATTAAGCTCACACTTAGAAAGCCCAAATATGTAAGGGTTCACATTTTCGAAACTGAGTTGATGTCATACTGCCAGCTAAGTATCACGCACTAAGCAGCTCTAGTAATGTAGCAAGATAAATCCCCATCTGCAACATCACTGACCTTAGCTCAGTTGGAAATTCAGGTGTATCAGGACAATTAAACTGGAATGTTACGCTTTATATTACAAGCACTACATTTGTCTGAGAGTGAGAATAAGCTGGTTCAATATTTGTTTCCTTTTCCCAAAACTATTGCTGTAGTTTACAATCAAGCCAAAATTAAATCAGCTAGCATATACAAAGTTGAGTTTTGTATAAAAATACAATTCATTACCCCACAAGAAATAAATTATTAACTTCATTTTAAATGTACATCAATCAAGAAAAAAACAAACTTGCTGTACAGCATGAAAGTCAGAAAAACATCAACTTACAGTGGTTCCTGGTAATATGGTGAGGCATTCAATATTCCAATTAGTCAGTATGTATGTCTTTCGGCTTTTCCCGGTTATGGGACGCCACAGCAGAACTCTGGTCCGCTAATGATTAGCAGTTGATTTTTACAGTGCTGAGTTGCCAGCCTGATACCCAACCTTCAAAGAAGGCACACCCATTAACGCACGCACCTACCTGCATGTCTTTAGATGTCATTTGATCATGAGGAGGACATGCAGACTCCACAGAGAAGGCGCTCCAGCATAGAACTGAATGGGAGAACCACTTGCTGTGAGGTAACAGCGCTAACCTTTGCACCACTCTGGCCAGTATTCCAATTAGTGTTCAGTCTTAAAAGTTTTTGGTCCTTGTTGGGCAACGTGAAATAGTTGTGCATTCTCTCTCCACTCTCTCTCCTTGGGAGATCCACAAAGCTGCTGCTGATTCCTTGCATTTGGTGATAGCTTAAGTACAATGCATTTGTAAGGAGTCCTGGTTAAATATCACTGTTTGGCACTTTCCAGTTTCACGCATTGGGAATGGGCTTACCCTTTTGATTTGCCAGTCCTAGAATTGACAAGATGCAAGAAAACTGTCGTCGGTTCCTTTTCCAGAGTGTAGAAGGCTCTTCCAGAGCATAGAATAAATATATGACACATTATAAATGCAGTAACATCTAATTTAAACATTTTTGTTGTGATTAACAATCAAGTTAACAATGCCTGTGTGTATAATTTCCAATAATGGAGACAATTCAAGGCTGGAACATTGCCTTTTGGACTACAGAACCCAAGTGAACATTATTCTTTAAACCTGTAATGGATACCTTAAATTATATTGTTATATTATGGCACTTGAATTTTGAAATATGAAAGAGAATACTATAAGATAAGCCTTTTATAGATCATATGATATGATATTAAACAGCTACACTGACTGGAATATTTCTTAATAAGTCTGATAGTTTTCACTTCCGAATAAAATTAGTTCATTAATAGACTGCAAAGGAAATGCAATCATAATGAAAGAGCAGCAGAATTTGTAACGGCGTTTATGATATGGTCACCCCATTGTTGTTATCTTACATATGGCTTTAAGGCATTACATTTTTTTTTTGAATAGTTTAACAGCAGGGTAAATGATTAAATGTATGCAACGAGCTGTGCAAATAAAATGCACAAAAAATGAGTTACAATTTAATTTTAAAGATAATGGATTATGCACTTTTAGAGATCAGTGTGTGTGATAAAGAATGCTTTCCTCTTGCTGACATTCAAGTACTGTTCAGAAAATAAGACCACAGCTAACATACTTGTCTTGGGCATTAGTTTTATGAGATTAGGATATATACCTGATGTTCTGATATATTTTAAAAATGTTTGTAGTTTAAAACTAGCATTGCTTGTTTTCGCTGCCATTCTTTACCTACATATAAGAAATCTGTGGTCAAAGAAGGTGTCTGGTTCTCAGACCCAAAATATGCTGTATTTTCTTACAGCATTATTCAAGAGACATTAAATAATGAAATTAAAACATCATTTGCATCTTATATGAAAGTCAAGTCATATATACTGGTTTGCAAATGCATAAAGTAAGAGAAACTGCAATGGTTAATCCCCTTCCATAGAGCAATGTGACTTCTTAAAATGTCAAGGGGGAAACTTCAGTGGCTCATGTCCCCTGAATTAAATTAGGCATAAGAACAATAATAGAATTTTAAAGAAATTATATTTTATAAAGCACTTGACACTTGGTTGAATCTAATATTAAGCCACTATAGGACAAAGTGATTCAAAAATTACTAGAAAACATTAAATGAAAAAACGGTTTATTTACCTTTTCCAGTGACAGCCATCCATGCTGTCAAGAAAAGGGGGGGGGGGGGCATATTAGAAAAAGAATTGGGTATTCTAATTGAAGCACTACAACATAGGTGACCTACTGTATGTCAAAACACTGTGATGTTGAATGATTTTGTGAAATATAGCATAGGGACTTAATGCATTTCTAGTACAAAACAGTTGATAAACCTATATTGCAACTGTCTAACATTAAAGTGAAGGAAATTGCATTAACCATCTAACAGCGTCAAGGATAATAAAGCCAGAGAATGTTTTATAAGTAAAAATATTTTAAATTTGTTAAAGTGAGGAAAAAAGTGGTCCAGGAGACTAGAAGGTAATGACTCTTAAAACCTAGGCCATGTTAATAATTTACCTTGTTCAACCAGCTCTTCTAATTTTGAGGGATATAGACTTGACAACAGTCAAGGTAACTGATGAGTAGTTTGATCACTTGAGAGGACATACAGGGTGGGACAGTGTGCCCATCATGGAAGGAACAGTGGGCTGAAGTTGGCTGTATGCTGCCATGTAACTTAGGAAGAGGAATGGAAATGCAGAAGCGCAGCAGGGGCTGGTGTTTTTTTTTCCCAAATCAATTGGTGTTATCTATCATTCCAGTAATATGGAAGCACATACTTACAAAATGAAGATATAGGTTCATAGCTGTGTACTAGGCTAATGGCCCTTGAGCCTTTAGAAACCTAGCCCATAGGATTACTCTGGCATCGTGGCACCCGACCTTAGTTTCCAGTGCCTCTGTCGAGTAGAGTCACTGGAGGGACCCCAGGGTGAATTTTCTATTTCCCATCCACTCATCAAGATTTCTCTTGAAGAGGGCCAGTGAGCTGCTCTGTTTGACATGTATGGGAAGTCTATTCCATAGCATGGGTAGTCTCTGGGTAATGAACCTGTCCCTCCAGCATGTTCTTTTGATTGTGGTAATGAGGTTGAGGCCTCTGGAGCGTGTGGTGCTGAGGGCTTGGGATTTCTTTAGATGTAACATTTTTAACAGAGCTGGGTCAGACATGGTTTTGTAAGTCGAGCACAAATCGCCTCTAAGTAGGCGATAATAGAGAATACTTGGAGTTTTTTGAGTCTGTCCATATAGGACAGATGTTTACGGCCTAGGATCCTCTTTGTGAGGTACTTTTGCTGCC
This sequence comes from Protopterus annectens, assembly GCF_019279795.1. Lineage (NCBI taxonomy): Eukaryota > Metazoa > Chordata > Ceratodontiformes > Protopteridae > Protopterus > Protopterus annectens. The sequence continues at coordinate 734,368,351 of NC_056750.1, read as the reverse complement.
TCTCTAGTTGCTGCAGGTGTCTAGTGAGGTACATGCCAAATGGGGCATTATGCTCGATGATTGGCCTAATCAGGGAAGAGTAGAGGGAGACAGTGACCTCTTTCTTCCTGGATGCAAAACCCTTAGTAATGAGATGTGCCACATAAAAGGACTTTCAGACCACAGTGGCAGTTGGTGGTCAAGAGAGAGGTTGCTGTCAACCTGTTTTCCCAGATCTCTTATAATGGCTTCTTTGTTCAGTGGACTACCATCGATGTGGTAGTTCATGGGAACTGGGTTTTTCCCAAAAGGTATGATGACACATTTTTGGCATTGATATTAAGGCCATGGTTCAGATACCAGTTGTTTGTCTCAGTGAGGCCTTTCTGTAGGATGTCAACATCACTTGGGGAGTTAATAATGACTCCCAACTTGCAATTGTCATATTATGAACTTAGGTTCATAAGTAGGTACTAGGCTATCTGCCCAAGGGCATTTATAAGCCTAGCCAGAGTGTGTCAGCTTTCGCCACCCCATTGATTAATTAACTGAGCCTCTGTCAAGAAGACCCAATGAAGTGATCCCAGGGGTGTATTTTCTGTTACCCATCCACTCGTCAAGGTTTCTTTTGAAGAGTGTTAGTGAGGGGCTCTGCCTAATGAAGTTAGGAATTTTGTTCCAAGGCATGGGGAGTCTCTGTGACAGGAATCTATCCCTCCAGCATGTTCTATTTATTGTTGTGGTGAGGTTTAGCTCACTAGAACGAGTGGCTCACAATGACTTGGATTTCTTTAAGTGGAGCATGTCTATCAATTCTGAGTTGGACATGGCTTTGCAAGTCAGGCAGAGATCACCTCTGAGTAAGCGATATGCCACTGAGTACAGCTGAAGTTTTTCCAGTCAGGCTGCATAGGACATATGTTTGAGGCCAGTAATCCTCTTGGTGTGGTACTTTTGTGGTCTTTCCAGCTGTTGGAAGTGTCTTGTGAGGTACATCCCAAATGGGGCATTGTACTCTATGATGGGTCTCATGAGTGATGAGTAGAAGGGGGCACTATAACCTCTTTATTTCTAGATGTGAACCCTTTAGTAATTAGATGGGCTACATGCAAGGATTTCCTAACTACTTTGGCATTATGATTGTCAATGGAGAGATTACTATCTACCTGGGTCCCCAGATCTTTTGTTACCTCTTATGTATTAAGGGGGGTACCACCTATGTGGTAATTCATGAGGGTTTTGTTTTTCCCAAATGGGATGACTATGCATTTTTTGGCATTTAGCTTGAGACCATGACTTTGACCCCAGGTGTCCATCTCAGTAAGGCCCTTTTGGAGAATGTCCATGTCAGCCAGAGAGTTAATTATGGCTCCCAGTTTGCAGTCATCGGCAAACTTGGTTAGCCATAATCCTGCTGTGTTTGCATGTACTTCTGAGAAGTATATGCTGAACAGTAGGGGTCCCAGGACCGAGCCTTGTGGGACACCACTTGTGACTGGTTTAGAGTCTGACCTGGAGCCTGCTATTCTTACTGTGTGAGTTCTGCCTGTAAGCCATTTGGCAACCCATCTTATGACGTAGGAGTTTATGTTCATGCTGGTGAGTTTTTCTATAATTCCTGAGTGGGGAATGGTGTCAAAAGCCTTGGCGAGGTCACGGTAGGCTGTGTGCACTACCTTCCCCTCATCTATGGCCTTGGTGACTGTCTTGAAGAAGTCAACCAGGTTTAGTAGGCATGATCTACCCTTAACAAAGCCGAACTAGGTTGGGCCAAGTGTTTGTGGGTTACCAATGTCTTTGTTAATAAGTTCCATGATGATGTGCTCCATAGCCTTGCAGAACAGGCTAGTCAAGCTTATGGGGCGATAGTTACCAGGGTCAGTTGTGGCCCATCCTTTGTGCAGCAGAATAATCGTTGCTGTGCACCATTCTATGGGCACATAGCCTATGGAGAGGCTGAGGCTGAACAGTGTGTTTAGGTGGGGGGTTAGTTTGTTCTATAGTTCATACAAGATGCAGCATGGGACACCATCTGGCCCCATTGACGCTGTGCTTTTGGCTTTTGAAAGGGCTGTTTTCATCTGTGCGTCTGTGATTTCCAGGACACTACACTTTTCTGGTATTGTTGTGGGCCCTTTTGGGAGTGAGAGCGGGGTGAAGTTTGCACTGAATCTATCTGCCAGATTGCTGGCAATATCAGTGGGTTTAGTATATTTTGTGCTATTTTGCACTAGCTCAGAGCATATCTGCGAGTTGCCACTTAGATTCTTGACATAGCTAAAGAAGGCTTTGTGGTTATTTTTCAAATCCTTGCCTATTTTTCTTTCGAAGTTAGCCTTGGAGGATTCCATAGTGACATGTATCATTTAATCCCTCTAACCAGGGATGGGTTAGCACCATCATAAAGAATGCCTCACCCTCATAGCCAGAATGCTAGCAAAGGGCAAAACCAGACCTCAATGTTGTCAGAGTACTGGACATTTAGTATTGCACTCGTATCTCTGGTTTTAGAGGTCCATAATATGAAGGGATGAATAGGTTCAAGTCCATTAGAGGGAGGCTTAACAGCTGGATGGCACAAGGGCAAAAACAGCCAAAACAAAAAAATCTTTTTTACACGCAAAATATGATCGAATCAATGGTGCCAAGAAATCAAAATTCTTGTTTGACATATTATATATATATATATATATATATATATATATATATATATATATGTATATATATATATATACATATACACACACACACACACACACACACACACACACACACACATATATACACATATATATACATATATATATATATATATATATATCAGGGGACATCAGTGAGCAAACATTCATTTTTAGTGGAATATTTTTGCATCATTGCTCAAAAAAGAAGCATAAATTAGAGTACTTGGTAAGGAGTGCAGGTCCGTAATAAAAGAAGGAATGACAGAGAGATATTAGAAGAACTGGAATATCACTAGTTTGAAAGATGATAGGGCACATGAATTAAATGGAATCCCATAAAGAATCTTTAAAAATATTTTGTTGTTAGAGGCTAATTGGATTCACATGATTATCGAGTGTAGAGCTGTGTTGCAATGATTTTAGAATTTTGTTAAGGCCTGTGGACACACAATTGCATTGTTTCAGATTCCTTGATAATATTTAATGCATCGATTTCAAATGTAATCCCAAAACTACAAGTGCCTCTCCTTTGGTCACTTTTGGCCATTGCTAGAAAGGTAATCACTATGAATTTGGAAAAGTGATCAGATACTTAGCCAAGTACGTGTGTAATAAAGAAATGCAAACTATTCTTAACAGAACCTCTAATTTAACTCATAAACAGCCTGACAGAAGTTACAATATTTATTATATAAATATTAATGGTTTTATATAATTCATACTGAATTTTGTTATGGATGATTGTGTATAGTTTATTTTCTTGTTTTTTGTGTCTTATGTATTTGTATTTTTATCTTTTTGGCTGTAAAATCACATAAAAAGTTGTTGGAAAAAATATTTTGTTGTCCTTGTAGAACCTTGAAGAGAAATTTAAAACCTATCTCCTAAATTTGATCTTGTGACTCTCTAAATATGCTGTAGCATTTATCAGTAAGGCTGGAGCAACAGTAGCCCAACAGACTACTAATCACTTAACCCAGCATTACTTGTGAGCAAAACCGAGACAGTGATGAGGGAAAGGCTAAAGCGTTTCTATAGATGGATAGGCTGCTGAATGATTCCTAGCATGTATTTACAGTCAGTCGAACTACATGCACTTATTTGTATGAATCAGTAGTAAGACAGGTGGTGCTATTCCTGAAGAAGCAGCAAAGTGTTTGACTCAGTCCCGTAACAGCTTCTTACACTGCTGTAGGAAGCAGGGTTGGGTGTAACCTATGTAGGTGGGAAAATTGTGGAAACAGAACACAAACAAAATTTCACTGTCCATGTAGTGGTATCTGATACTAAAGAAAAATAGCATTCTACAGAGATCGGTCCTGTGTCCAAACATATTCATAGGTTCATACTAAGCTGACTGCCCTTGTGAGCCATTTTAAGCCTAGCCAATTATCCCTTGTGAGATTCAAACCCTGCACCTTGTGTTTATAAGGCAGACACCTTAACCATTACACCACCCTCCCAACCCAAATATTCAATGTATGTGTCTTAGAAATCATACCGGATGTGAAAATGTGTTGTTTTGTCTCTGTATGACATTAAGTCTGAGAAGATGGTGACAAATGTGGAAATAAGAAAAAGAACAGTCCTTATGACACTAAATGGATAGTTTAAAACGGGTAGATTTGCTTCACATTTTGTAAATTATAGGTATTTACCTATGAATGGCAGTCTAAGGGCAGTATGTACACCTGCGGAACTCAGGCTATTAATTTCATAACAGGAGAGGCACCTACTGATTATTTTTATGCAAATGTTTGGTCACATGATGCAAAGTCAAATAGCAGTAAAGACAAATTAAATGCTATGAAGCATGTGATGATAATCCTCACTCATGGTCAGCAAAGTTGCTATTCAAAATTATCTGGCCTAGGTAAGGACAAAACTGTGGTACTGGGTACATGTATAAATTCCTTATGAGGTGACAGCAAGGTCATAATATTATACAGAGAAATGTTTTGTGGGGGAGTGAACATTTCATTTATCATTATAGATCAGATCATCAACCTTGTTTTCATACAAAAAGAGTAGAGACAATGGGATGTGATGTGCTTACATAAAAAATATTCAGAAGGAAATGTAGTAACCTATAATGTAAATGAATAAGTGTATCGAGGGGGGACTGTTATAACAAATGAACAAAGTGTAGTTTATTTGAGAAATGTGTTTTACTGATCTGGTGGTTAACAAGTAGAACCAAGAGCTTGGAATGCTATTGACAACAATCAGGTTGACTAGATAGATCTAGATAAAGTCTCATTATTATGGCTAGTCTAATGTTATCTTATGTCATGGTCTGCTATGTTACATTGCAGTAGATTACATTACATCAGATTTTGCTTTATTGTGTTAAATTTTATAGTTAAAGGCAATGTGTACCTCAGATAGCTTTGAGATCAAACTGCCCAGTAATGTTTGGACAGTGCTGGGGTGACTAACTTTTGCTGAATCCCATTCTACTTGAGTGCTAGTTGGTGTCAGAAAACCACTTGCATGCCCACCTTTTAAGATGCATAGAAAAATCCATTCTGGTCACTTAATTTCCTGTTTCATCACAACAGGATCATTATTTTTACTTTCATCTTTCTGCCATTCAACATTTCAAGAAACGCTCCTTAGCCCACAGAGAAAACTATTTTGCCTAATAATCAGCTAGTTAAAAAGCAAGAGTCATCACACTCCCTATATTTGTAAGAACAAAGAATACAGGCTGAGATGAGAACAGTAAAAATATTTTAAGGTATTGCAATCAGACTATAGTTAAACACTTTGTGAGTCAAAGTAATAACAATCTAGCCATCCAGAACCGGCTGATTATCTTTAATAATATACACTATGTAATTTGTGTTTATTATTGTAGTGTCTTAAGGAAACATAGAGCAATAATAATGATAATAAATATAGCATTGTATTATATAAATATCCAAGCATATAAATACACTTGTATAAAAAAAACTTTGCTTATTCTTGCCTGATATTATTCAGGGTACCTATTTGACAACTAAGAAAATTTAAAAATAATTGACTAAAGTCATTCACTGGCATTAACTTTCAAATGTTTTATTTCATTTATTTATTTGTATACCTTGTTTTTTAAAAGTTGTTTTTCTTTTCAATAGATCAGATGATTGAAGTAAACAATACACACCACCTGTGTGTCCGATGGCATAAATTTCACCTGTAAGCGGCATGGAATCATCAGCACTTTCATAATGTTAGTACAAACATCAAGTTGTATCTTAGTCTTTACAAGATAACTAGCATAGGTTTTATGTTTGAGTTTAATAACTTTGGTAAGGGCCAATTCTTTTTTCTTATAAAAGTTATTGCTGAAAATTGTTGCCTCCGAGACATTAACTCATAATGATTTGACCAGCTTTTTTAAACAATAAGGCTTTTTTCATCTGATTTCTGTCTCAATGGTGTACAGGAATAGAACCCTTGCTGCACCCTAGATGTGTGTGATTAGTGGCACAGCTACTATAGGGGTCAAGCATTGGATAATGCGAGTGAGTGGCCATTGTCAGCTTCAACATCGTGAGGATAGGGCGGCACCCTTGGGTCACTACAGTTTCAAAATTTAAGGGTCTGGAGGAATCTATGCTGCAAGAAGTATGCCTCCTTGTTGGGAGATTGTACATGCATGGAAGTGTGCATGCATCTATCAGTAAGGAATTGCAGAGACTGGAAGGCCGTTGCTGATGGTGGAAGTAAGGGGAGTCTCCCTGACCCCACAGTATGATGTTGCATCAGTGTCTTCAATCTCCTCATTAGCCCTGCATGTGAACAGGTATAAGCCATGATGAGGAGGATAAGGTCCAGCAAATGAGAAGTGCAGCAGATGTCTGGGATAAGGATATATTCAAGTCGGAGCTCTGTAAGACCACCTTATACTAGAAAACAATTGCTAAGCCAGAGAGAGTTTTTCTTGATCTGATTAAGTCTATAAGACAAAAGCTCTAATCTGAATTAAGGTTCTATAAAGGAAAACCGACTCAAAGTGACTTATTTCAAAGATTTGAGGAGATCTAATATGAAAACTTTGGAACTTCTGGATATAAGTTGGGTCATTCTCCATTCAGTAAAAGCACCAAAACCTACCAAGAAATACAGAATATAGGAGATAGAGGCACCAGACACTCAGTATTCAAATAAAATCCTTTATTGAGAGCTTTTGTTTGTGTACCAGACTTCTTCAGAATGCTTAAAAACACATGTAACTCAGATTAAATACAACTTCCTGCCACATGATAGGTTAATCAGTGACCCTGCCACATGATAGGTTAATCAGTGACCCCTCCCCTAATATAAGAAGATCTTAAAATCATAAAAAAAAAAAAAAACACGACTGCATATTATTTATGGTACCAGTACATTACATACAATAAACAGACTTAAATTTCAAAAAAGGGCTAAGAGAAATTTTGTCGTTCAAGCCAGGGAACACACTGACATTAAGTCTAACCTGCCATTTCATTTCAATATACTCTAAGTAATCATCAACAGGACCCCCGCTATGACCTAGGTCCACATGGTCAATGACACAGAACTTAAAGAAATGTTTGGGAAAATCTGTCTAAAAAGGGCGTTTTTGTTGTTTACTGTTAATGTCATACATGTTGATAATTATTTGCTTGGTGGCCCTTTTTGTCATGCCCACAAAAAATCTGTCACAGAACTGACATAGGGCCACATAAACCACACCCTTGTTGTAACAAAAATATTTTTTCTTAGGACTAATTTTTCCAAAATATTTTATGTAAATTTGTTCCTTGTCAATCAAATATTTATATTGAGAGCACCTACCACATTTGAAACTCCCCCTTCTTCTCCTGAAGACAGTAGTCTCTCTAATAGCCCTTTAAGGGAAACTTCCTTCTTGTAAACTATAGTAGAAGTTCTTCCCAAAAGGGTGGAGGTGTCTGCATCAATACTGAAAATACCCAGTGTTTAATAATTTTCTGGATGTCATAGAAATGCACTTTAAATGGTAACACCAGAACTCTCCCAAATCTCCCCTCATTCTCACGGACAGCTAACTGTCTCATACCCACACTAGTACCTAACAGGGTATGATAAATCCCTCCCAACCTTTTTTTTCTTTACCTCATTCATATCATCAACAACAAATTGGTCAGGGCACCCCCTCTTACTCAGCATGCCTTGCAATGTAAGACACTCCCTGAGGAAATAGTCCAGATAAGAAATCATTCGGGCTAGCCTGACATATTGCCCTTTCACCAAAGCTCTTTTCTGGTGTATGGGGTGCCAGTTACTTATAGTGTAAAAGTGTGTTAGAGTACGTTGGTTTCCTATATAACTAGGAGGAAAAGTTTCTGTTACTGTAATCCTTTGTTAATGGTCACATCTAGGTAATTGAGTCTATGCTTGTCCACACTCATAGTGAACCGCAAGAAAGGGGTCATATTGTTAATGTTTTCAAAAAAAACTCACCCGATTTATCCTCCCCATCTCTCCACAACAGTGCTAAGTTATTTAAGTACCGACCATAGATCACCCAAGAGTTTTTGTAGGGGGAATCCAATATGTATAGGTCCTCCCATTGAGACAGGACAATGTTGGCAAAAACCGGGGAGCAACAAACCCCCATAGCTACTCTATAGGTTTGCCTAAACAACTGTCCCTGAAACACCAACATATTGTTCTGCAAGACCAACTCCATACAAGTTCTTAATGTAAGTATAGTACTGAGGTCAAAATCGGTGTTCCTGCACAAGTAATCATAGAACTACTCAAGTCTCTGTTCATGGGGTATAACCAAAAACAGGTCACAGATGTCAATTGCAACCATTAATAAGTTGTCTTCATAAAGTTGTTGACCTATACTAGCCAAAAAATCCCAGGAATCCTTAAACAAGTATGAATCAATAAATTTGGCTATACAAAAGGTCTTGGATACCTTAGCATCCACTATTGGATGAAATGGGGGGAGGGGGTGATGCATTTATCTATTTTAGGGATCCAAAAAGATCTTGTTATATTAAGGGGGAGGGGTCATTGATTAACCTATCATGTGGCAGGAACTCAAAAAAAAACAAACTATAAAGCCTATAGTGTGAACTGATCTAACTCAACATTGCCATGAAAAACAGTATAGTACCCAGGGGTCTACAACAGGTAAAAAGACCTATCTGGGGGAATATTGACAATATGGCCACTGAATGGGGGACAACCTTAGAGGATGCAGGACTAAAACTAGTAAACATCCTTACTGAACACAACGTCAAGAAAAAAAAAATATCCAGACACTGGAAGAAGGATGAAAATGACTCAGTTACTACAGGAGTAAGTGCAAACACATTGTAGAAAGGGTCACAAACTGACAAAATGGTTAGAGAGAAAAAGATCCACAGGGACCTCACTGACTACAATAGCAAGGACAACAGCCTTCTACCAGCAGGATAGCCTACCTACCAACACTGAAAACCTCACTAAAAAGGCACAATATTAACAAATCTAGATGGGCGAGGCAACCAACACCCCAGTGTGAGGTCAGATGCTTTTACCAGGGAAATACTTATATACACAACAAGCATCAGGGAACATACCTAACTGGATTTTTAAATGGAAGAAAGACCAACAGGTCCAAAAAAAAAACCTAAACCACAGGAACCTTCACACCCTCTAGCAAGAAGATCACCTATCACAACAGAAGAACCACTCAGGTGCACAACAGGGCAGTTAGCCCACACCAGTGACCAGATGCTCAACAGGACAATAGGGAATATAACCCATACCATCAAACAAGCATTAAATTTCATAATGAGGCAACAATTCAGCCCCATGCATCCCTCAACCATGACAGGAACTGGCACAGCAAGAGTGATATAAAGAACGTCCACACCTACTACCAGAGGGAAGGTTACTCAAGATCCCAATTAAATTCTGGAAATACTAAACAAATCTGCTCTCAAGGATGTAACTGAATGGTTTGGAAAAGATATGACCTTCATACCACACATGAGAAATGATCTTGTTAATGGAATTGTAGATCTAAAGCTATTTGTATGCCATCTCAACTTAACAGTATTTTTCCATGACAGAGTCAGAAAGGACAGTGACACCAATGGGCCAGTTATGATCCAGCCAAAACATGGACACGACCAAGTGACTTCTGTCTTTCCATGAACCTGACAAATGTTTCTTAATATGATGCCTATAACACAAAAGTGCTAATTTGAATAAAGCTTCTTCAATGGAATACTGACTCAATGTGACATATTTCAAAAGAATGAAGGGATATAATACACAGGGGCAGCCTTAATTAAACTTGCTCCACATGTGAAAAGAAAAAACTGTGCACATCCCCACTCCACCACCGCGACACGCGCGCACACACACACACACACACACACACACACACACGCACACACACAGTATCCAGATTACTTTTATTTCTAATTTTGCTAACAGTCTTGCTCTTCAGCTTTCTTCTGCAAATATTCATTCTTTCAACATGATCTAAGCAAGACTGTACTCTGAACTTAAATCAAGGACCTGGGGGCCACAAGACCACCAAAACCATGGGGATTCTAGATGACCTGAGGTACATTTTAGAGTCTTTTAAAGCACCTTTATTCATCCAGTGATTGCCTGAATAAATGTCATGATCAGAGAGAGAAATTTAGTCTCTCTCTCTCTCCAACTTTTTTTTCTGCATCCTTTCAGTGCATCCTAACTAGCGAAGGCCATGCTGCAATAGCTTCAATGGAAACGCATGTATTAAGCCATGAGGTTTATTGATGCACAGAAATGTATTTAAGAGTTTTTAAACAAATCTTTTCATCAAATGATTGCCTCAGCAAAAAACATAATTATAAAACAAAATTCAGTCTTACTGTTCAACTTTGCTTTTTTCTTGCATTTCAACACATCCTAACGGAGTAGTAAGTCCCAGTATACCTACTATCACCCAACAAAAATGGTTGTTCAGTCCATCAGCATTTTTGTAAAATATTTCTCTCACCAGTACCACAATCATGTCTTTCCTCTCAATGTACAGAATTCAAGTAATGTCCCTGCCTCTGCTGTGTACCTCAGTGCTCAAATATATAAAAAAAAGGTCATTCAAAGGCATCTTTGCATCTCCATTTGAATGTTGCAAGGTGTGTACTTCCCTTCTACTGAGTTCACAACATTTAAGGTACCATAACATAAACTGATTTGATGTCAAGTCAGCTGGAGGGCACCTCCCTGGAGCACTCATTGTAACAACACGGCATGTTTCTTTTGTAGGGGTGCCTTATTATTTATGTATGCATGCATGTATGTATTGATATATTTGTTGATAGATTCATTTCTAGAGTAAAGAAACATAACTCTTAAATAAATAAATTTGTAAAAAATGCCTGAACAAGCACAGTAGATGGTGCCCTAGGTCTAGTTTACCTATACATAAGGCTAGCACTGCTAATATGAAAACTTCCAGATAGAAGATACAGATCACTCTTCATCCAGAACCACAACTTCCTTTAGTGCATGTTCTGTTCACTAATCTTGGCAGGGGATCTTTCAGGTATCCCAGGTTGGTATAGCTTGGACCGGGTTGCTTCCACCATTTGGGGCATTTACTTTTATCATACTCATCTGATGAAGTCCATGCATCATATTCTCCTTTTAGTTCATGTTCTCTCCTTTCTGTATGTGATAATGATAGCTGAAATTTAGATTCATTAAGATTCATGACATGCCCACATCAGATATAGGAGTTATATTACTAAATATTCTCACAAAAAACTCAGCTATCTGCTTCAGTTCATAATATGGCACATTTGAAGCACTGTGGAATGATCTCTCTTGTCTGGATTCTAAGCTGTTGTTAAAAGCTGAAGTCTTTTATCTTCCCTGGAAAACTTTTGAAGGAATTATTACTGCAGTTCAGTGTAGCTTGAGAATTCCTCCATGATACATAAAGTAAATCTCAACCTCTGAGAGAAACTAACTGAGATCTCTAAGTTTGAAACATCAGTTTTATGTCACACTGACAAGTGTAACGTAAAACTTTTATGAAGTCATGTAATTTTTCTAAAAAAAAAATATATATATATATATATATATATATATATATATATATATATGTGTGTGTGTGTGTATGTATATATATATATATATATATATATATGTGTGTGTGTGTGTGTGTGTGTGTGTGTGTGTAGGAGCACTGCAAAATCCTGAAGCCCAAAATCCTGAGACCAAAATCTTGAAAGTTCAAAATAGTGAAAGCTCAGACTACTGAAAACACACAGGATACCAACACTTACTATATTCCAGCACAAGTACATACAGAAACAAATAAAACACAAACCATATTACTCTTCTCTAAGTATGGGGGGTGCAGGGGGGTTTGGAAGGGTAGGTGTGTGTTTGTTTTGTTGCGTTTGTGTGTGTTGTTTTTACTTTTTTGTAGTGTCGGGAGGTAGGTGTGTTTGTGTGGTGTAGTGCATTGTTTACTTTTGCGGTTTTGGTTTTTGGCTTTATAGTCTCGAGATACTGAAATTCGATAATTGAGTATTCTGAGATTATAAAATGAATCCACACACACACACACACATATATATATATATATATATATATATATATATATATATATGGGAACTACATTAGTCTACATTTATGTTTTAACTGTATATTTATATATTTTTTATTTACTTTTATGTTTTTAACTGTATAAGTTTGGAAACTGTCATACTCAACTATCTGTACAGCTTATTTAATTTTTCACGTTTATAACATGTACTTGGAGCTTTTGTCCCTGGACCTCCACTGAAAATGGGATCTTGGGGTGCAGTAGACTATCCTGGTAATCAAATGCCAATAAATATATATTTCTACTCGCACATACACGCATCACACACATATTTTTTTAAAGTTTTTTTTTTTCAAGTTTTCAACTTCTAGTATTTAGGCCCTGCATTTGAGCAGGTTTCTGCTTGCTTGTGCATTGTGCTGCACCATGCACTGCTGTGCAGAAGTACCCCAAAGCCAGACAGTTAAATTCAACAAATATTCTATAAAATCCATGCAGAAATATCCATCCACTGAGTTTCTCTGTGATTGATTTTTTTATAGCCAGCCCTAGTGAAAACAGTCTTCAACCTAGCATTATGGACAGTTGGACTACTCTTGTTTCTCCTGCAAACCTTGTTGACTTGGCTCTATTGAAGCAGTGTAGCAATTGCCTCATGTACATAAAGAATTCTCTACTAATAACACACACTAGTTCTAAGTAGTGCGGGAGATGTATTTACACCAGGAATCTAGAATCCATGCTCTCTCGCTCAAAACAGTAACATGGAGAAGGTTGCCAACTTACCCACCACTACATATGCTCATAGGACCACTACTCAGACACACAATATGCATCAAACATGTAAATCCACATATGTGGAGGTTCTCTCAAAATCTTAGCAAAATACCAGAGACCTACAAAACACAAGACTGCTAAAACTAACACAATCCCCAGAGCACCCATGACACACAGCAACACCAGTGTCTCACCCACTAAGCCAGTAAAGCATAACACTCCAAAACCAAATTTGCTTGTCATTCGAGACTCATTAATGAGACACACAGATGTCCCCCTCACTAGTTTGAACTAAAATAATGTCACGGTTAGTTGCCTGTCCAGTGCCAGGATACATCGGACTATGCATGTAGTCAGATCTCTCAGCAACAAGTACCGTTATGACTCTTTCACAGTTCATGTTGGTGTGAATGACCTGAGATGTACCTCACTGGACTATGAAGAGAGACATGGTTGAGCTCGCTGTGTCCCAGGCAGCTATGTCCATAGCCTTGAGTAGCATACAACCCTTACCTAGAATTATGCCACAGTATAAACAAAAAAATGATGGATTTCAAAAATTGGCTCAGTTTTTGGTGTCATTCATAAGGGACCCATTTCCTGTCAGCCTGGGAAGCCATGGTTGACAAACTTCTGCTTTGCCAGAGATGATTTGTATGTGGCATGTCTAGGCTTTCGGATGCTGGCAAAGGCTCTTGCCTCTCCCATAGCACCCTTTATAGGCAAGGTCTCAAAAACAACATTAGCAATGTGAAATTATCCAATCAGGTCCATCAGACAAAATAATGGTCATACTGCTAAATGCTTAAACCAAAAACTGCCCTTCCTGGAAGCACTTCTGTCACCAGAAGATGTAGATGTCTGTGTAGTCACAGAAACCTGGTTCAAGGCCTTAGAGAGTAGCACAGCCCTGCAAGGCTGCAATGCCTTCCACACCTTTAGACTGCAACATGAATGTGTGAAAACCAAAGGAGACCGTGTTTCAATCTATATTAGAGATAAATTTACCTCCCGCCTAGTTAGACTGGAAAACTCCAAGAAGTTACTCCAGGTTACAGTGGGTAAGTCCCCCCCCTTACAAGTAATAGCCAGTTATAGACCTCTCTCCATGGGTCATGCCGCCAATGAAGCCTACTTGACCAAACTTGAGACGATCCAAATTTTACAGAATGCACTGGTTATGAAGGATTTCAATTATCTCACCATTAACTGGGAAACTTATGCTAGCTTTAACTCACTAGTGCAAAAGTTCCTTAACTTTTATTCAAATGCCCTGGAACAAATTGTCCATACCCTAACAAGGGGAACACACATTCTAGATTTGGTCCTCACCAACATATCAAACAGATGCAATGCCGCAATTGTCAGACCCTCATTAGTTAAAACTGACCACAAATCAGTCACCTTCGAGCTGGCACTAACACCAGAACTCGCAAATGGTGAAATCAAACAAAAAAATTCATAAGGCAAACTATTCCCTCCTAGTTATTTTATTTTTATTTTGTTTATTTTATTTATTTTATTACATTTGTTAACTGGGGAAAGTCCGACTGGGCCAGCAGCCTGTTTTCAGCAGAGGCTTGGGGAGAAAAGCTCCACAACAGTACTATTTATACATTGTCAGACACAGCATTTGTTCACTGTACAGTAAAATTAAGATATTGATAAACAATTATATTTACAACATAAGACCGATATGGCTGAAACTGATTCACATAAAGCATTGTTGGACTTGAGATGTGATAAATTAACCTTGTACACAGTTTGCTATAAGCAGTTGAAGGTATAAATGCATTCCACGCCCCACCCCAAGCTGGAAGTGATAACTATGCCAAAGCTTACACTAAAGCCCTATGCAATCACTTGCATAAGTGTATAAACTAGGGCGTACCAGAAAGAATCAAAGCCAGAGTCCCAAGTAAAAACAAGCTGCCATGGTGGACATCCAGCATCAGCAAAATTTACAATAAATGCAAAAAGTTTTTGTCTGGGAAAACAAAAACAAGGACCTAACAATGGAAAAGCACTCTCCTCAGCCTCAACAGGCAAATGGGACAACTTGTCAAATCCTCCAAGAGCTCCTTTGAGAGAAACCTAGCAAGTACTGCCAAGGATAACCATAAGGCCTTTTGCAACTACGTACATAACCTAAAGGATAAGACCCAAGCATGTGCAGAACTAGTGGCCAACAGTATCACAGACACTGACCCCACAGAGATAGCAAACCTGCTAGTGGATAGGTTTGGTGAAAATTTCACTCCCTTATCCACTCCTAACTTACAACAAGCCTTCCCACAGACTCCAACCCAATCCTACATATCTGAAGAGCAGGTCTTCAAAGTCTTGGCCAAGGCAAAAAACACAGCCTCTACGGGACCAGGCAACATCCCAGGCTGTCTTCTAAACAGGTTAAGACATGAACTAGCATCACCACTAAGTACCCTTTTCAATCATAGCCTAATCACAGGCTTTGTTCTTGTGGAATAGAGAAAGATGGCTTAGCAGTAGACCTGGAGAATTACAGACCCATAAGCTTGACTAGACTCATCTGTAAGGCCATGGAATATATCTTTATGGACCTCATAAATAGTCATAGGTGACCTCCAAACCCTGTATCCTACCCAGTTCGGCTTTGTGAAGGGCAGATCTTGTCTATGAAATCTGGTGGATTTATTTGAAAATGTGACCAAAGCCATTGATGAGGGCAAATCTTTTCACACGGCATGCCTCAACCTGGCAAAGGCTTTCGATATGATCCCACAATCAGGCATTACCGACAAACTTAGCAAATGTAATGCAACCCCCTTAGTTGTAAGATGGGTTGCCAACTGGGTCACAAACTGGACACTATCAAAGTGGGTGACTCCACATCAAGCAGCAGACCTGTTACCAGTAGCATGCCCTAGGGGTCAGTGCTGGGCACTCTACTGTTTGGTATTTACTTTTTAGAAGTTCAGGTTAAAACTGAGGGGTTGTAGCTGACCAGGTTTGCAGACGACTGCAAACTAGATGCAATCATTGAATCCCCAAATAATATCAGTATACTCCAGGAGGGTCTCACACAGACCAGACTGGTGTATCTGTCATGATCTCAAACTGAATGCAAAGAAATGCATCATCATTCCCTTCAGCACAAAAAATGTACACTCACACTATCAAATCAACAACAATACCCTTAGTAGCCATGAAGTGACAAGGGACCTGGGATCACAGGTTGACTGTGACCTTAACTTCGACCACCATGCGTCTACTGTAGTAGGAAAAGCTTTTTACATAGCACACTTGATTAGTAAAGGCATCACCTTGAGAGAAAAAGAAGTTGTAACCCCCTGTACCTGGCATTTATCTGGCCCATAACTGAGTGTAATGCCTCATTTGGCATGTACCATACTAAGCAGCAATTACAGTGACCTCAGAGGTTTCTAACAAAGAAGATCAAGTGTCTCTATCATGTGCCGTACACAGACCCCACTAATGTCCATGTCACTTTACTCCATATCTTACAGATTTCTTAGGGGAGACTTTTATGCCTGGCCTACAGAACAACCCAAGAGTCAAAACTAATGAACTTGTAGAATATCCATAAATCAAATGGGACTAGGGCTACCTGTTCCAGGTACCTAAATATGGCCTGCGTCTTAAATAGAACATGCTGGAGGGACAGATTTATCTACCAGTGACTGCTGCATCTTTGGAATAGGCTACCGATTCATGTGAAACAGAGCACCTCTATGACACTGCTCAAGAAGAACCTGGATGAGTGGATGGGGCACTGTAAATTCTTGCCGGCGACAGAGCTCACAACTGTCATGGACATGGGCATCCATCACTAAATGTAGTCTTCAGTACTGACTAGCATTTCTTTGGTGTTTCATTGGGATGAAACAGCTAGGCTGACTGTGACTTCCCGGTTGATCGCTTAGTAATCTCCTATGATCCTATGTACACGTACATATTGAATCACACACATTCATTGTTTTACACCATAGTTTCTTTTCATATACAGATCTACAAAGCTGCATCTACTGTTTCATTTTAGGAGTTTGTCATAGTTAATTTTTCAAGCAATCACCACTGTCTGAGTAGAGCATTTGCTGTGACTGGAAATGCAGTATCGACAGTTATTTACAAAGCCATTCTAAGCTGATTCCTTCATAAAGTAAAGCCGATTTCACAATCATCCCTCTCTTAGTCTATCATTCTGTCATGCAGATATCAGTCTGTAAGAAATAATTTATCAGTCTAGTATATGTTTGAGTGGAATTATATTTTTTTGAAGCAAGGTAATACTGTCCTTAATAATAAATATTATGGCAAAGGAATGTCATGTGATAGATGTTAATTTTCAAGTATTCAAGGATTTCAAAATATGCAAATTATCAGAGCATGTGATTTGTAAGTAGTTCTGCACAAACTGTCAATTTTTGATAGACTTTGGGTATTTCAATAAATATGTTCCTTTAGTAGGCAAACTTTATTTCCAACATAATGTTGGCACCTTAGAAAATATTACATGAAAACAGAAAATGAAAGGTTCAAGTGTTGTGCTAATAAGGCTGTTCTCAATACTAGTTTCAGTACCAATTAAAATATAAGTCCATGCTACCAAGGGACTCATGTTCTAACAAGCCTTGTATGGAATACAACTACTGCATCCAACCTATTGCTTAGTATAATGGAGGCATCTGCAACTAGTATTAATTCTTCCATCATCTCAATCTCCAAACCTCAAGTAGAACTACAGCAGAACAAACAAAACTGAAGCTGACTAACCCAGTGGAAAACATATATTTTCTTTTGCTGTAAGATTATCGCTTCTTATAATTTGTCTGTTATTAAAATACTTTTTTGTTAACTTGTAATTTAACAGGTTCTTTTCTTTCATAGGATCGTAGGAGGTTACTAGGCTAATGGTCCTGAGCCAAGAGTTTATCCCCAAAAACAAACCTCAGTCAGCACCTGTCACCCCTGTCAATGAGGGACACAGGTGGAACCCTGGGACAAATTTGTGGTTTCCCATCCACTCATCAAGGTTGCGCATGAACAGGGTCAGAAAGGTGCTCTGTTTGACGTGCATGGGAAGTCTATTCCAGAGACTGGGCAGCCTCTGGGAGACAAACCTGTCTGTTCAGCAGGTTTTGTTGATGCAACATATTAGATTCAGGCCTTTTGAGTGGGTAGTGTGTGTGGAGTTAGACTACCAGATATGGAGCATATCTAGTAGGGCAGGGTTCAAGACTGCCTTGTACGCAAGACACAGATTACCCATGAGAAATCTGTATGATACCGAATAGAGTGATAGTGATTTCAGCTTGTCTGCATAGGACAGGTGCCGGAGGCCATGGATTCTCTTTGTGAGGTATTGCAGTGGCCTTTCCAGTTGGTGCAGATGTTTGGAGAGGCTTTTCTGACCATTGCCGCTACATGATAGTCGAATGTGAGGTTATCAACCTGAGTGCCCAGGTCTCTCACCACAGGTTTTGTGTTTAGGGGGTTGCAGTTGATGTGGTAATCAATAGGGGTCATGTTTTTGCCGAATGGTATGATGATACCTTGTTTTGCATTTAGCTTGAGGCCATGACTTTGGCACCAGTCAGTTGCTGTGAGACCCTTTTGCAATATGTTAACATCATTTGGGTAGTCAGTGAGAGCGTCCAACTTAGTCCGCAAACATGGTCAGTCACAGGCCTTTTGTCTTTGCCTGGACCTCTGAGAAATAGATGCCAAATAGTAGGGGTCCCAATACAGGTCCCTGGGGAACTGCACTAGTGACAGGACTGCTATCAGATGTGGAGGTGCTTGTTTTGACTTTGAGGGTCCTGTTAGTGAGCCAGTTGGCCCACCCACCTGATGAGAGAGGGATTTGCACCAAGTTGTGTTAACTTTTCGATTATGCCAGAGTGGGGGATTGAGTCAAAGGCCTTGGCAAAATCAAGGTAAGCTGTATCTATTGACTTGCCTTCATCCAGGGCCTTGGTAACAGTCTCAAAGAAGTCAACCAGGTTCAACAGGCAAGATCTGCCCCTAACGAATCCAAGCTGGGTGGTGTCAAGTGCTTGGAGATTGCCTATGTACTTGTTTGAGATCCATAATATAATATGCTCCATGGCTTTACAGATCAGACATGTCAAGCTAATGGGGTGATAGTTTCCAAGGTCAGTAGTGGCACTGCCTTTTGTGCAAGTGGATGAAAATGGCAGTTCTCCACTCTGCTGGAATGAAGCCAGTACTTAGGCTGTGGTTGAATAGGCTGCTTAATGGTGATGCCAGTTCTTGCTGGAGATGTTGCAGAATACATCCTGGGATACTATCAGATCCCATGGAAGCTGTGTTTTTTGCTTTGGATAGGGCATCTAAAACTTGATCTATGGAGATGTGAGGTGCTGAACAAGTATTGGGGATGTTGATAGGGCTTTTGGGGGGACAGGGTATGAAGTTTGCGCTGAACGTATCTGCTATCAGGTTGGCTAAGTCAACAGGATGAGTGTAAGTGATAGTGTTAAATACTAATTCAGAAGAAACCTGGGCTTTACCACAGAGGTTCCTAACGTAACTAAAGAATACTTTATGGTTTCCTTTTGTTATGGAGGCTAGCTTTGATTCATAATTGGCTTTGGAGGTTTTCACTAGTTATCTAATTTGCTTGTTGAGGCTGAGGAGGGAGTTTTTCCAATTTGGAATTTGTTCCCTTTTACCCTTGGACAACAGTTTCTTCTTTTTGTTGTAAAGCCTGTTGATAGAAGATGTCCACCAAACAGGTTTGTGTTTCCTTGAGGAGCAGGTTTTAGGTCTACTTGGTATGGATGAGTCCATGTGGTTGTACAGATGCTTGTATACTGCATTGACATACTGTTCAGCATAGTTGTCTGCATCATCTAAGGGTGGTGGTGGTGTGAAGCTACAGATACCCTCCCTTAGGAGGTTGTAGTCAGTTTTTGAGAAGTATTTTAGCTTGATTATGGCTGGGGGTGGGGGTTGGGTGGGATAGAAACTTTGAATGAGGGACTCTGATGATCTGATCTCACCAGGGTAGAACATACTATGGGAGAGGTGCAGCAGTCACCCATGTTGGAACGACCCAAGTCCAGAATGTTATCTCCCCTTGTGAGGGATGGGACGAGTTGGTCTAGTGTGTTAGAATTGATGAAGCTGAGGAATTATTGAGAGTGCGCATTAGTGCAAGAATAGTTCACTCAGTCTATGGTAAGGTAGTTGAAGTCACCAAGGATCAGGGTGTTAAGGGTTACCTTGATGGAGTCAGGTAGATCCAGTTAAGAGGAGTGGGTGTCCAAAGTCATGTAGGGGGGGTCTATAGCTAGCTATAAGTTGGATGGGTGTCTTGCCAACTGTCAGTTCTACCTGGAGTAGTTCCAGTGAGTCATGCTAGCAAACCAGTCCGGAGGTGTGCCTGCCCTTAATGAAGATAGAGACTCCATCACTCTGTCTTCCCGACCTCATTTTGGTGACAGAATGTGTGCAATGAGGTATAGTCTGGTAAGGCAGGAGTGCTGTCCACAGTCCTGAACCAAGTTTCCGTGACTGCACAGACATCACCATCTTCCAGTGCAGGGAGAGCCTCCAGTGAGTCCATTTTCAGGTTAAGCTCCTAACATTAAGTAGCATGACCTTCAATTTGCTTTTTGACAGATCTTTTAAGCTGGGAGGTTTGTCTTTGGGACTTTGCCTAAAAAATGCACAATGGAAGAGGCAAGGATACGAGAACCCAGTGGTGACAGGTGAAGGCCATCTGTGGCAAAGCATCAAGGCATTTTGACCATGTCATCCCAGGCAGACAGATACTAGATCCCCTTGGAATGACACCAGAAACTAAGCCAATTGTTGGTCAATTATTTTTTTGTTGGTATTGTGGTATTATTCTTGGTGAAGGTAGGATGCTGCTTTAGGGCTAGGGTCATACCTGCCTGGAATACACACACACAGAGTTCAATCATGTCTCTCTCCATATATTCCAGGGAGATGCATCTCAAGTTATTCACACCAACATGTACAGTGACAGTCGTAGCTGTATTGTTGTGCAGAGACTTAAGTGCTTGTGTGATGTTGCGGATTCTGGCACCAGACAGACAACTGACCGTGACCTTTGCTTTAGACATTCATTTTATACTAGAAAAGTAAGGGTTAAAGCAACACACGTGAACATTTATTTTAACAAATGAGCTAGCATGTTCTGAGTAATAAAGAGGAAGCTAGAATACATGGAGAAAGCCAGTGGTGGCATACAAACATCTCCAATGGCTCTTAAAGAAAGTCAGGATTGAAGGAGTGAGTCTACATATGTGAGGCAGAGATCTTATCAAGTCAAAATGCTGCCTCAAAGTGGTTCTTCTATATTGTACATAACACCAAAATGGCCAGACCTTAGTTCCAGTCCCACAATGCACTCTTCATCACATGGCATCAGCTCAGTATTGGTTTATCTGGCCATTTAAAAAAAAAAAAACCTCTTATACTACCGTACTCATTTGTTAATACTAAAATTAGCCGTATGCCTAACTCTAACCCCAGTCCTACTCATAAAATTAATCTCTCTCCAAACAGTAACACTAAACAAAAGGCAAGCACACACACACACACACACACACACACAGTGGCACCCTAGAAAATGTCCTTGTATTCTCATATATGCACACTCATCTCAATGCTAAAACTTCCTGAATTAGCTGATATGTCGCCATTCTGACATTCTCACACTTCTAATTTTCACAGTTGTCCATTCACTATTAGTCATGTTGGCAGATTATGGTCACTCTTTTGACAGGAATGCTAGTGCAAAATCCTCCTGAGGCATATTTTGACATTTAAGGTACTGAAATTGTAACTTAACTGAGTCAAACTTTTCCTGATAGTAAATATGAATCATATTGCCTTAGTATTATTTTAATTCATGCTGTTAACTGGATCATTTTTATTATTTTTTTTGCATTTGTTTAGTATTAATGGGCAGAGCCCATTTTTAGTGGAAGCATAGGGAGGAAATCTACATAGAAAAAAAATGTGGACATGTTGAAGTGACAACCCAATCCCATGTGCAAAAACTGGAAAAGGGGTTGTAGGTGGATGGTTATGGCCAAAGGGTATACATTGAGAATTTACTGATTACATCATATATAAAACTGTCACATACAACACTAGTTAATTATAACATATGAGATGGTAAACTATAATTTTTTTTAGGACACATACATTACAAAAAGCTAGTCTCTGCAGTTAAATTCATGAA
The DNA here is from genome assembly GCF_019279795.1 of Protopterus annectens. Classification (NCBI taxonomy): domain Eukaryota; kingdom Metazoa; phylum Chordata; order Ceratodontiformes; family Protopteridae; genus Protopterus; species Protopterus annectens. The sequence goes on along the minus strand of NC_056750.1, from coordinate 734,346,126 downwards.
GGAGGGATACAGAGAGAAATGGAACAGTGTCAGGCAGGCAAAAACAGGGTAAGGCTGGAGGAAGGGAGGTGGGGAGTGATTAGGAGAGAAGAGGGAGGCTGTTAGGCAGAGTGATTAGTAGAGAAGTATAGGAGAGAGTGCTGAGAAGAGTATGTGTTATGGAAGAGGGTTTGGATAAGGAGATAAAGTTGGGACTGGTGGTGGGGAGATTTTACCAGGGGTGGACCATGAACAGGACAGGATATCCAACATATATTGTTTTAGTTGATTTTTAAAGGTTTTTAGTTTAGTTCACTGATTTAGTGAGAGTGGAAGGGAGTTACCTGTAAGCTATTGGATCTAGTTAGATTGAGTAGGTGTTGGTCATCTGAGTGTGGGGTCACTTGGGAGTATGCTGCAGAAGACGATTGGCTAAGCTAGGGCATTTTTCAAGAGTGTAGATGAGAGAATGAAATATTGTATCTGAATTTGGTCCAGGGGAGTAATTTTAGAGCTGAGCAGTGATGAGCCCTGTGAAGGAGATAAGTAACAGGTTTAGCTACATTATGATGCTACTGTTAAAGCAGGTGAGGTCACGGAGATTGATTAATGAGGATAGAAGCACCATTAAAAATGGTGGGTTGTATGTATGTTGAAGCAGTGAGTTAGATAAATTGAGGACATTCTGTTATGATGTGGTCAAAAGCCATGTTAGGTGGAGGAGAAAAGTCTATGATCCAGTGCAGAATTAACTAATCAAAGGTTAAAACATTTTTCAAGAGTTTTGGATAGTTAAGAGAGGATGGCAACTGGACAGTAGCTGGTGAGCACAGCTGATTTGCCACTTACATAGAGGCAAGATATAAGATGCTTTCCAGAGTGACGGGACATAATTTTTGATCAGTTGACTAACATGAAAACAAAGTAGACTTGGAGGTTAGTAGCAGTTTTAATGGTTTTTGCTGGGATATTTTCTGGGGCCAATCTTTTTTTTTTTTTTTTTTATTAGTTATAGTAGGAGCTCCTTGATAAAAGTGGTTGGTATGAGCAGAGAGAGATGACAGCGAGGGTTGTTGAATTTTATTTGAGTGGAGAGTTTGAAGTTTTGTCTACTATGAAGGATACATCTGACTGGATAAAGTAACTGTTGAACTGGCTAGCTGCACTATCCAAGTCGTTATTTGTCTATTGAAGAGAGAGTTAGGTAGTATGGCCCTGATAAATTAGTTTGGTCACTGAAGATCAGAGCATTTTTAGACTTGATAGTCTTGACGGTTGCAGGGCTGCCATGGTGGTGCAGCGGTTAGCATTGCCGCCTCACAGCAAGAGGTTCTCCAGTTTGATCCTCGGCTGGGGTGCCTTCTGTGCGGAGTCTGCATGTCCTCCCTGTGGTCGCATGGGTTTCCACCGGGTGATCCAGTTTCCTCCCACATCCCAAAGACATGCTGTAGGTGGATTGGACACTCTAAATTGGCCCTAGGTGTGAGTGTGCATGTGTGTGCCTTCTGTGGAAGGTTGGGTGGCGGGCTGGCAACTCAACACCATAAAACTCCACTGCCAATCATGAGCGGACAGGTGATCTGCTGTGGCGACCCCTAACCGGGAAAAGCTGAAAGAAGAAAAAGAAGTCTTGATGGTTGTAGATTGGTATAGAATTGTTTCTTGTCAGAGTTAATTTTTTGGTTTGATTTCTTAGTTGTTTATATTTTTGTAGATAATTTTCAGTTTTGATTTTTTTCCAGTGAATCTAAGTTTTGTCCCTGTCTTTCATTAGAAGTTTAGTTTTTCTATTTAGCCAGGGAGCAGGTCTAAATTTAACTGTTTTGTTTCAGACAAGGGTATGTTAAGTCTGTTGAGGAATACATTATTAAATAGTGAAATGGCTGAAATCTATTCATAGGGTTTTTAGTTTTGACTGAGTTGTATTTCTGAAGTAAAGGTGGTTTTATGAAAGTTGGCTATGATGCATTACATGTTAGTGCAGTGAATCCTTGGGGTTACTTTCTTGTTCTTATTTTTAATTTCTCCAAATGTTTTGGTTTTCTAATACCATGACTGGAATGGACCCCATTCCTAAGTCAAAGTACAATTAAAGTTCATGAAATTAGTATTATTTCAATCTTTGATGTTAGCCAAAAGTGCTCTTTGCAGCACTTGTGATGTGCCCAGCAATGACTCCTACAATTCGTACAGAGTTTCATGCATTGGTAACGTATCTAAATACAATTGTATATTCTTTTTTTGTAAGACCAATTGCTGTTACTACTGTTGAAATTGTCAGTATTTTACTGGGCTCCTTACTGTGCAAGTTTGTAGGAGGTCACAGAGATTGTTGTGGAGGAAATTTGCTGAAGCAAGGTTAGTGGACGTTTTTGTAAAAATACAATCCAATGGACTCTCATAGTATTTTTATTAAATCTAGGTGGATCAATAATCTAGTTGGGTATGTATTATACTTATTTATTTTATCTATCTATTTATTTCAGTTTGATTACCGGGGAAGTCCACTGGGCCAAGAAGTACCCATTTTCAGTGGAGGCCCGGGGATAAAAGCTTGAAATGCAGTGCAATCAAAGAATAGAATGCATGAGATAAAATACAAAAGAGTGTTCGCACTGCAAGTATACATAGTAATAGCACTGTAAATGCAATTTTACAAACAGAATGTCCACACAGCAATAATACAAAGAAGAGCAGTATTATCTATTATAATAGTTATAGATATATAATAATATAGTTACAGTATATACTTATATATTGTTATATATAATAGTAGTATATATAGTATAATATAACATATATATAATAATATAACAATATATATAGAAGGGCGGCACAGTGGTGCAGCGGTTAGCATTGCCGCCTCACAGCAACAGGTTCTCCAGTTTGATCCTCGGCTGGGGTGCCTTCTGTGTGGAGTTTTCTCCCTACATTCAAGTGGGTTTCCTCCAGGTACTCTGGTTTCCTCCCACATTCTAAAGACATGCTTCTGGAGCATTTCTCCCTGGGCCTCCACTGAAAACAGGATCTGTGGAACCTAGTTGGAATTTCCCAGTCAACAAATGTTAAATAAATAAATAAAATAAATAAATAATAGTTGTAGGGTTATAGACTGGGAGAAGCCACGGAGGTTACTATTACATTTGGAAGAATCTAGTTCTAATGGTATCCAAGTAATGTTGAGCTGTCCTAGTATTGGGGTTTCTTGGGAAAAATTGTTGGAAACCCATGATAGTTCTTCCACAGTATGACACTTATTACCTGGAAGAATGCAAACTCCTATAATAGCAGTATTTTATATTTTGTTGATTATGAGGGCTGCCACAATGGTTTCTAATTACCAGTTGATGGAGGGGAGCATGTGTAACTGGTCAGGTTGAGATTATGTTTGCATATTATGGCTAAATCTCATGCTTTTTTCTTTATTTATCACTTCTTGGTATATTTTAGCCTGATGGACTGTTTACTAACGTTTTTAAGATAAGTTAATAGCCAAAACTGTTAGAATACTTTTGATATTGTATATATATATATATATATATATATAGGTCTACTTTACATGGTCGACTGTTCAGAAAGTCGACTTTAATATGGCCGAGACCATATGATCGGCTTTTGAAAAGCCGACCATGTAAAATAAAAAAACACAACAAACACTTACCTTTCAACTGTTAGCAGGGGGGCAAGCCCACCTGCACCCCCCCACACCCCCGTAACTTAAATATGCCAACTCTGAGATCACACTATAGTGTAGAAGAAAGAAATGTTCCCATTCTGCACTGTACGGAGATAGCGGTTCCCCATGGTTGGCTTTTCAAAAGTCAATCATATGGTCTCGGCCATATGAAAATCAACTTTCTGAAAAGTCAACCATGTGAAGGGGACACACACACACACACACACACACACACACACACACATATATATATATATATATATATATATATATATATATATATATACATACATACATATACACACACACACACACACACACACACACACACACCGAGCAAACAGAGACTGTGTAAGGCCAGAGTAGCCAATTAACCAGTTTTGAGAACTAAAATGCTTAAACAGAACTTATACAGATATCAGTAGAACACGCAAACTCAATAAAAAGTGAATGGAGATTAGTAGTGAAACCAATACCCTTAATATGGGTCTATATCATATGAGCGAATCGCACAAATTGCGAACGCTCATAATATCGAACATACCGGATCTCTAAGTGCTTTTTCTGAGATCATGGTACAGTGAAGAATGGGATATTTGCCCTTTCCTCACTGTAGTGTGATCTCGGTGTTGGAATATATATTTAGAGGGAGGTGTGGGGGCACAGCCCCCCACAATAGGAAGTTTGAGGTCTGGTACATTCAATATTATGAGCGTTCACAATTTGTACGATTCTCTCATATGATAAAGACCCCCTTAATATGTGAGGTGGTCATCTTAAACACTGAGCTTTTATACTTGTCACCTGGATATGATATGGGTCTGAGAATTTCTGTTTTTTGGATATAATGATCAGAGTCAGATCATAAGCCTTATGTTTTCAATCCTTTTTATATGCTGTAGATATATAACACTTCCTTAACAGGATATCAAAAAAATGTAACTCTTTTTAAGCTATGTTTTAATCACACGGATTTGTCACCCTACATATGGTGTTTGTGTGACAGCTTTAAACAAGAAACAAGCTTTTGCTACTCAGCTTTTCTTTAATGAGTTATCTGTTTTCATAATTCTATCTTTTGTTTGTATGATTAGTTATTTTTTAATAAAGATATGGCACTAGAAGTGGATTTACTTTAGCAACAAATCTCAAGTGCAGAGACCTTTCAGCAGCCCACTGAAAGGGATTTGTTACCATTAGCCTAGCTGATAGTGTAAAACTGCTAGGGTGCACTACTGATTCTGCACCTGTTTTAAGAACTTCTGTAGTGAGAGTTTGTATCTTGAGGCCTTACATCTGATGTTTCTCATAAAACCACAAAATTCACCTGCAATTTGTAATGCAGCTGAGTGTCTTAAAGCCCCCTATTTCCCCATACTTATTTAGGCCAACACCACAATCATATAATACTGGAGAAGGCAGGAATGTCCCAAAACAGTACACAGTAGTCATGGGCAGTTATGTGGTTTACTCTAACATGAGTGAGTAAGTGATTTTCTTCCTTCTGAATCTCAAGATCAAATGGATTAGTCATTTACAGGCCAGGAATATTAAAAATATCATTAAAACGCAATGAAACTGCTCAAATGAAGCATCTAATTCTAATGAAAATATAACTATGCCATTGGCATGTAAGGGCATTATATGAATTTTTATGTTAATGTTCTCGGATCATGAATTTAGAGTTTCTAAACAAACTAAGCTAACAGCTACTTTATTCAAGTAACACTGATAAAGGAGAACAATACACATACTATATCATTCTTTTTTTCAAATTTTGAGTCTGACTTTTAAAGTTGCTTTGTTGCCCAACAGAGTATAAGAACATTTTTTGGACCTATGAAACCTGTGAACCAAAGAAATCAAAATCGTCATCATCATCATCCACCTCCATTTCCAGATTTTTGATATGGGATTATGATGTCATGCCAGTGGTCACAACTTCTTTCAGTTCATTGTTACTCTATTACTTTTGTTGCCAGTCATGTCTGACTAAATAGATGCTTAAACTCTTATAACTGTAGATGTCCTTCTCTTTTGTGTTTCAGTATTCTTAACATATGGGTTGTGTTGTGTTCCACCCTATGATCTGGTGAGTATACAGAAGCTTTTAGCCACTGCCAGTAGTGGGACGTCGCACATCTGCTGTGACATCAGCTATAAAAGGATGTTTGCACCCATTATCCTCAAAACAAGGATGCCACATGAGAAGCATAAGTCTTAAGAAAAACAATGTCATCCCGGGAAATGACAAGTTGCAGAGGGAAGGCAGGACTGCAACATAGAAGAGAGGGACATCTATGGTTATGAAAAGATTTTACACAACTACTCTGTCCTTCTAGTGAATGTTGCAGTATTCTTTACATACAGGGCAGTGCCGTACCTTAGTCTGAGCCTTGGGAGGTGGTGGAAGGAGAAGAAGAAGGTTGCATGGAACAATGTTCCACAAAACCATGAAGAATAGCCACAGCAAACCCTGCTCTAGTTCTAGAAATAGTGTCCAACTTGTAATGTTTGGTAAAAGTGTGCACAGAAGACCAAGTACCAACCTCCAAAATGGAATTAGTATCCAGACCATTAAAGAAAGACCCTGTAGAAGCCACAAATCTAGTAGAATGGGCTCTGACAGCAGTACGCAGGGATTGACCATGGAAATCATAACAAAACACAATAGCCTTAGAAGTCCAACATGAAAATGTTTAGAGACAGGTAAACAGTGATCCCTGGGATGAAAGGACTCAAAAAAAGCTGATATGACTTCCTGATATCTTTATTCTTGTCCAAGTAAAATGTAAGTCACCTATGTAAATATAGAGAATGCAACATTTTTCCACTGGAGGATTGAGGAGAATGGAAGAGGTAGGCAACTGGATACATTTATTATACAAGTCATTCACTGCTTTAGGCATGAAAGAAGGGTTGGTTCGCAAGGAAACACTATCCCTGTAGAAAACCAAGAAAAGTGGAGATGCCATCAAAGCCCGAATCTCAAAGACACCCTCCAAGTGGATGTCAAGGCACCAGAAGTACAGTTTTCCAAGTGCAAAACTTCAGCGAAGCAGAACCTGCGGGTTCAAAGGGAGGTAGAGTTCACTTTTCTAAGATATAATTAAGGTCCCAAGGAGGAGGAACAGGTTTCCTTGGAGGCTTAATATGTAGAACACCATTAAGAAAAAGCTTAATCTCCAATCTGGAAGCTAAAGGAGGCGATATTGGCAGACAAGCAGAAAGAGCAGAACAGTGGACTTTCACTGAGGAATATGAAAAGTCACTTTTAAGTAGTTCACATAGGAAGAGAATACTACTGGAATGTCCACAGAAAGTGGACCTAGACTTCTGTTAATGTATTCACTCTAATGGAGCTCAAAAAGTTTGCACTGTAACTTCCAATGGACAGAGCCTCAGCTTTTTAATAGAATCAAATTATGCCCACACATTTCAAACAAATGTTCATATCTCTGGAACCATAGGGATCATGAAAGAAGTATGAATGGCAAACTCTTCAGTAGTAACTATTTTTATAGTGGTAATATTTAAGTTCTAGGTCTTAAATTGAATTCTGCAAGTCACAGTAAACACAGTAACTATTACATTTGTAATATTTTGTAAACAACTTAAAATATCACAGCAATCAATCAAGTTATACAAACACTGTCAGCAGCATTTTATTCATCTAGCTGAGGGGTTTCATATGAAGCTAAGGAGTTTTGTCTGTGTTACTTTGTTGTTAGATATAATTTCACATTTTAAATATCTATATAAATATAAAAAAACAGTTAATATGTATTTTACTGCACTAGACAGAGGTAAGATATTAATGCAGTTGAGTTTGCTATTGTGTAAGCTTTATGATGAAATCTTTTAAAACCTTGTACATAGCATGGTTTTGGAATTATTGATGCAAATATAAAGAAGCAATATTTCATGTCTAGAGGCATCAGTAGGAGTTAACTACAGATGCACCTGGAGGCCTCACTTGGATGTAATGAGTTAAAGCACCAGATAGAACATCTTCTCCATTTGGAAATATAAGATTTTCTAGTATTGGTTTTCCTCACCTCTTGCAAAACTCCTATGTGTAAAGGTGCCTGAAAAGGATCAGAAGTCGATCACTCACAAGGTCAGTTGTTCGTGGTCTTCAGTTTTAATTTTGACAGATGTGGATGAAGCAGGCATCCCTTGGCCTGTGTGAGCAGATCCATCTGGTGAAGCAGTTTGTGGTGATGGCATTTGGCTAGTTGCAGAAGAGGAGGGAAACAATGCTGTGTTGACCAAAAGGGGCTCACCAACAAGATTTTCAGTTTGTCCTGCTATATCTTCAGCACAGCATTCTGAATGAGAGGGGGAAGCCTAAAGGAACATCCTCTTAAATGAGAAAGAAAGAGCACCCACCTTCCAAGCCAGAAGGTGTGGGACCCTGGCACAAAAGAGAAGTAGCTTTCTGTTTTGAGGGGAGGCAAATATGTCCAGATGTGGAATACCCCAGCAGTGAACCAGGTCCAGAAATGCATCCCTGTGAAGCATCCATTCATGGCATTGTGTCCTGGACCTGCTTAATGTGTCTGCCACAGAATTTTGAGCAGAAGGTAGGTAAACAGCATGGAGTGACCTTGTATTGAATTGCTAATTCCCATGCCATTGTAGCTAACCTGCATAGAAGGTATGATTTGGTGCCCCCCTGCCTGTTTATGTACCAGACGACAGTGGTGGTGTATATAAAGATCTGCAGAGGACCTGGATGGAAGAGAGGATAAGTATCCAAGGATAGAAGCAGAGCCTTCATTTCTCTGATGTTGAAGTGATCCTTCTGAGATGGAGACCAGAGACCCTAGACCTTCCTGTAAGCAAATGTTGGCTCCCAGCCTGTGTCTGAAGCAGCTGTGAAAAGCTATTGAGGATTCAGAGAAAGCTGCTGAGTACACCAGAGAAGCTCTGCTTTCGGGCAGGGAAGTCAAGGAATCATGACCACTAGTAGGTGAGCATGCTGGGACCACGTTGTCTTTAGAAACCACTGACATTTTCTCATGTGCAAAGGGCAGCATGGGAACTGTGGAAGCCATGAATCCAATAGGTCTTAGGAATTCCCTGGCTGAGATGCAAGAGAGAGTCTGAAGGGTTTCCATGAGGAAGTGAGAGATTGAACCTTGTCTGAAGGGAGAAACACCATCATCATGTCTGTCCTGAACCTGCACCCCAAGAAGATGTGATCTTGAAAGGGAGATGAGCTGGATTTTTTAAACGTATTGCAAATCCAAGGCTTTGAAGAAGATGAATGACCTTCATAAGATTTTGAGACAAGCTATCTGAATTCTTTGTCAGGAAAAGATCATTCAGATAGGGATAAACCTGAACTCCTTAGACCCTTAAGGCAAAGACAGGGGCCAAGCACTTTGTGAATACCCTTGGGGCAGTGGAAAGACCAAAAGGCAAGGCAGAGAATGAAAGTGCAAAGACCCCACCGAGAAACATAAAACATTCCTATATTGAGGATGGATGGGGATATGCAGATAAGGATCTTTGAGATCCAAGGAACCCATGAAAGACTGAGGTAAAATCAGGGGGAAGAGTGTCTGAAGAAACGGCATCCAGAAAGAAGGCACTAGCAGGAAAGTGATTGTAGGAGAGGTCTAAAATTGATCATCAAGGGCCATCCATTCTTGGAAGCAAAAACATTGAGTAAAACCGGTTGCCTTACTGATCTAGAGGTACAGCTTAAATAGTGCCTTGACACATCATCTAAGAAAGGAGCTGTGGAAACAGTTGCATCTGACTGTAGGGGATGTGGGATTCCCATAAATGGTGGAAGATTCTTCCAAATGATAAAGTAGCCTTTTAGGATAATGTATAGAACCCAGGCATCCTGAGTGACCTTTGCCAGACTGAAAAATAGAGAGAGAAGTGAAGAGAAAGAGGTGTATGACTTGGAAGGGAAAGATGGTTGTGACAGAGAACTGGGCCTGCCCTGAAAAGACTGCTGTGAAGAGGGAACTAAAGATGTTTTGGACTGAGGGGATGTTCTAGTGGATGTCTTGGACTTAGGAGCAGATGTGGAAGCAGAGGAGGAATGAGCACGTCTCCTAACAAATGAGGTTTTGACAGGAAAGTTTCTGTGGAATTTTGGAACCAATGAAACAGATGTTTTAGGTCTTGAAGCTGCTTCCCATTTTCTTGCAGAACCTTAATATCTGCAGCCACTGAACCAAAAAGGGCAGACTTGTCCAAAGAACCATCTAGTAGTTTTGCCTTAATATCATCTGGTGATGACTGAAGTCTCGGCCATGAATGCCTCCTAAGCACAGAGGCAGAAGCAGCAGCTCTAGATGATGCCTCATCAGGATCAAAGCTGCACTTATTGGAATGCCTAGCTACTTGAGAGGATGTGTTTTAATCTCAGAGTCGTAAAGAAGAAATTGGAGCCTGTAAAGCTTGAGAAAGCAAAGCTAAGGAATTACCTAGATATGTGAGTCTGGCAGTTAATAGCTCTGTTAGCTAAAGTGGAAGAGGTATATACCTTTTTATCCAGTTTCACAAGAATTTTGCTCTCTTTATCAGATGGCAAAAGATGGGTAACAGGAGATAAATGGGGAAGACTTACGTAATCCACAGCTGGATCAGCAGAGGGACACCTATAGAGAACTTTGCAGTCATCAGGTACTTTATAAAATATGTCTGTCCTCTTGGGAGTTGGGGGGCCTGTGATTCTGGAGTTCTAGAGAAGAAGCGAATGCATCCAGGAAAGCTGGAAGGACTGTTGGAACTGGTGAGGGAGAGGGAGCCTCCATCTATAGAAGGTCGTAATACCGCTTCTGTTCTTCAGAAATCTGTGAACAATCACAGTTGAAGAACTCTAACTTTTTATTAAAAGTCTTTCCAAAAGAAATTTCCCCATGAGGGGAATCCCCCATTAGATTCCTCCTCAGGAGATGCATATTCTAGAGGTGAATTAATTTGGGAGGAATATGCAAGGGAATCCTCAAAAGCAAAAACCTAAGACCCTGCAGTCTCTACAGGAGTGGAAGTGAAAAGGCAGAGGAAGAGGAGAAGAAGGCTTCAAGGCCATAAAGTCCTTAATCAGACCCTGGGAAAAGGCATACCAATCAGACTGAAGAGAAGGGATGTTGGGATGTTTAACTTTCTTTTGTTCTTCACATGTCTTTCTGTTTGAGGGGTCAAGGAAGAAGAACCCAACATAGGCCTAATGCTCGGCATACTCAAGGAAGCATCCCTACTCACAACAGCAGGGATGTCACCAGAGTCTATCAGCACAGCAAGCCCCAGTTCCCCCATATCACCCAAAATGGACATCTGCATAGATTCTGACATGCTGAGATCCAATCCCTTAGGAGCTTCTGCATTGTTATCCACCGAAGGAACAGACCCAACCTCCAACCATGCCACCAGGTCTTCACCAATCTTAAGAGGAACATCCGAGGTAGAAGGCACAGTCGAAGAGTATTCAGGATTTTGCTTGCTTGCCTTCCTGTTCAAACTTGGCTCAGCTGAAGGACCCCCCAGAACCCTCCACAACATCTTTAGCCAGATGTTTAAGCCACTGATTTTCGAGGTAAAGATTTAGAGCCAAAAGCTGGCTTTGCAAAGTCTTAATCACAAAGGCCTGACAGATGGAACAGGATTGATAGTTGTGACTAGGCCCTAAACAGAAAAAGACATTGGATATGGCTATCTTTATGTGGAATCTGCCTTCCAGACCTACACTTGCCTTTCCTGGATGACATGAACAAAAAAAATGGCAGTAGCATGAAAATAAATCCCCAATGGAGCACTAATCTGAAGCTGGCAGCAACACACATGAAATCCAACTGCAGACTGTGTGTAGGAGTCAATCTACCAAATGGTGGCAGAAAAGTTCTGTGGACAGTACTTGCAGACATCCTTTTATGCCTTATGTCAGAGCAGATGTGTGACATCCCATGTACTGCCAGTGTCTAAAACTAGCAATGTAACCTAATGTAATTTTCAGATGATTGTAAATGATATCTTGTCAACTGTTTGTGGTTAAATTTTTAAACTCACTGAGGAGCTTTCCTCCCTGGGTCTCCACTGAAAATGAGCCAAAAGCTCAGTTGGACTAACCCAGTTAACAAATGTAAAAAAAAAAAAAATAATAAATAAAATCTTTTGTATACTGGCTGGATGTTGGGTCATAGGGCAGGACACAACCCATATGTTAAGAATACTGCAACATTGAACAGAAGGGCATACAGATCTTCTCTCATGCAATCCAGCTGTTTACTGAATGTCCTCATTTCCTCTTGCCTTCTTTCCATCTCTTCTAAATATTCTTCACCAAATCAATTTCTGCTTTCAATTACATGTAACTGAACCACCATAATTTGCTCTCTCTGATAATCTCTACAATTGAAGCTAATTTGACTTGTATTCTGATGTCATAAGTTCTTCATCAGTTCCAAAGTGTGCATCCTACCACTCATCTCAGGCTCTTTATAAATTCATAGGTAAGTTTGTAGGTATATACTAGGCTAATTAACCACAAGGGCCTTTATAAGCCTAGCCACATAACCCAACCCAGTTGCATCCCCTGGTAAACATATACATTATAATTGGGGGGATAGGTTTGTTTGGATGGGGTATGTTAGCAGGCATATCCTATAGGTTGCTAAAAAGTTGTAATGGGGTATGTTAGATAAGGAATGTTACTGTTGGTCTATAACAACCATGGTGACTAGCCTGGGAATGAATTTGATTATCCATCCTATGTTAGTTAAGGAATGTTGACTGTAGGTCTCTGTATATAACAGACATGGTGGCCAGCCCTGGCATGAATTTCTGATTTTCTGTCCATTGGTCAAGGTTAAGCTTACATAGGGTTAGGGATAGATTCTACTTCAGATGGATTGGGAGCCTATTCCAGAGCATGAGGATCCTTTGAGTCTCGTATCTGTCTCACTAGCATGTTTTATTAATGTCAATGGATCTAGCGTTTCTGTTGGTGCTCATTTCACAGATGAGAGAAAGCACCATCAGGTCTGGATCTAAGGATGCTTTATATGCCAAGCAGAGATTGCCTCTCAACAATCTGAGTATAGAGACAGGGTGATCTGCATAACCGTGTGTTAATACCCCAAATTCTCTTTGTAAAAAACCTCTGTGGGCATCCAACTATTGTATCAGCCTAATCTGGTACATGCCAAATGGGGCATTGTACTCAGTGTTGGGTCTGATAAGGGATAGAATGATAATATTACTTCCTTGGACCTATATGTCATACTTTACTTATACATTGGGCTACACAGAATTATTTTCTTACTACCTAGGCTACGCATTGTTCAAAGGCTATCTTATCATAGGAAGTTACTAGGCTATTGGCGCTGAGGCCCTTATAAGCCTAACCAAGAATTTAGCCAAGTCAGTACCTGATGCCCCTGTTCAGCAGGGACACTGGTGGAATGCCGGGGATGTATTTTCTGTTTCCCATCCAATTATCCAGGATGTGCTTAAAAAGGGGTACAGAGGTACTCTGCTTGAGATGGAGGGGGAGCCTGTTCCACAGATGGGGGAGTCTCTGGGGCACAAATCTGTCCCTCCAACATGTCCTATTGATGTCACAGATGAGGTTGAGGCTGCAAGTGTGGTTAACTCGAATGGAGCTTGACTTGGGTATATGCAGCAGTCCCATCAAGGCAGGGTCCAAGATCTCCTTTTATGCTAGACAGAGGTCACCTCTAAGGACTCAGGATAAAAGCCATATCCCTCTACTCAGTTTCATACAATCTGTGTATGGTAGATTTTTGAGGCCCTGGATTCTCCTGGTGAGGAACTTCTGTTGTCTCTCCAGCTGCTGCATGTGCTTTGTGAGGTACATGCTGAAAGCGGCATTGTACTCAGTAATGGGCCTTATAAGGGAGGAATACAAGGATGTTATGACCTCCTTGTCCCTTGTCAACGAAAGCAACATGGTAGACAAAAGTCAGGTTGCTGTCAACCTGGGTGCCCAAACCCTTCCAACTGATTGCATGCTTAGGGCATTGTTATTAATGTGATAATTTGTGGGGACATCACTCTCTCTGAAGGGAATGATAATGTATTTCTTGGATTTCAGCTTGAGACCAGTTTTTAGCACCAGTCATTTGTTTGGGTGAGAACTTCTTAGAGGATGTCCACATCACTAGGGTAATTGATCACAGCACCCAGCTTGCAGTCATCTACAAACATGGTCAGCCATTGCCCACATTCATTTTGGCCTGCACCTCAGAAAAGTATATCCCAAATAATAGAGGGGCGAAAACCAAACCCTGGGGTACGCCACTCATTACAGGTCTACTGCTTGAGTTGGCTTCCCCTATTTTGACTAGATGGGTTCTATCAGTGAGCCAGTTAGCTACTGATTTGTTAACGTATGGACTGATGCCTAGTTGAGAGAGTTCATCAGTTATGCCCCAGTGGGGAATAATGTAGAAAGATTTGGCCAGGTCAAGGTAGGCAGTGTGGACCATATTCTCATCCATGGTTATGGTGGCTGTCTCAAAGTCATCAACCAAATTTAACAGATATGACCTCCCCTTGATGAAGCCAAACTGTGTGAGATTGACTGTTTGGAGGTTGCCAATATCCTGGTTAATGAGCTCCATGATAATCCATTCCTTGGCCTTGCAGATAAGACTAGTTAGGCTAATGGGTCTATAATTTCCTGGATCAGTGGATTCTCCACCTTTGTGCAAAAGGATGACAGTGGCTGCCCTCCACTCAGCTGGGACAAAGCCGCTACTCAGACTTTGGTTGAATAGGGCACCTAATGATACTGCAAGTTCCTGCCTGAGTTCATATAGGATGCAGCCTGGCTTGTTATCAGGTCCCATGGAGGCAGTATTTTTTGCCTTTGAGACAGCAGTGATGACCTGTTCCCTAGATATAAGGGGAAGGGGGCAGGTACTGGGAATGTCCTGATTTACTGTTGAGGGGACAGTGGGGTGAAGTTTTGCTGAATCTGTCTGCCAGCAAATTTTCTGTATCTACGTCATTTGTATATGTGATGTCCTTGACCACCCATTCTGAGCAGGTCTGGGGTGCTTCCTTTGAGATTACAGACATATGTGAAGAAGGCCTTATGATTGTCTCTAGTAGATGTGGCCAATTTGGACTCAAAGTTTGCTTTGGAATATTTAACTAGTGCTCCTATTTACTTGCTCAGGCTAAAGTGAGATTGCTTCCAACTGGGCTCCTGCTTCTTCTTGGTCCTGGACAGCAGTTTTTTTCCTTTTGTTATAGAATTCATTTATTGCAGATGTCCACCAGACAGACTCCTTGTGGAGGATGATTTAGTCCTGTCCAGTATTCCTGATTCCGTGCATCTATATACATGATTGTATTGTGCATTGGTAAAGTTTTAGATACTGGTGCCAGTTCCTAGAGAGGTTGTGGGGGCTGTGAAGCTGTTTATACCATCCCTCAGGAGGCTGTAATCAGCTTTGGAGAAGTTCTTTTGTTTGACCCTAGCTAGAGGGGAGTCAGGGGAAGATGGTGACTTTGAAAGTGGCCACTGTATGGTCAGATCTTACCAGGGAGGCTGATACCGCAGAGATGCTACAGTGGTTACACATGTTGGTTAATACAAAGTCCAATATATTATCACCTCTTGTGGGGGTATTGACTAGCTGTTACAAAGCATTTGCATTGACAGAATTGAGGAATATCTGGGCATCTGTGGTCTGGCATGAGTAGTTCTTCCAGTCTATGCTTGGGTGTTTAAAGTCACCCAGGATAGGGGTAAATGGATTTGAAGAGGTCCAGATAGGTGGATTGGGAATCTTGAGTCAGATTTGGGGGTTGGTAGTTAGCTATGATTTGTATAGGATTCTTGTCAGTGGTTAACTGCACCTGGAGTGTCTCCTGTGCGTCATACTGTTTGACCAGCCTGGAGGTGTGTATGTTTTTAATGTATATTGAAATTCCACTTCCTTTGGCTTTACTGGCCACAGATTGGAGTCTGAATGTATGATGGGCTGAGTAACCAGGTAAGGCTGGGGTGCTCTCTGCAGCTTTGAACTAGGTTTCTGTGACTGCACAGATGTCAGAATTTTCCAGGGTTAAGAATGCATGCAATGAGTGCAGTTTCATGTTTAGATTCCTAGCATTTAGCAGCATGACCTTCAATTTCCAGTTTGTTGACATTTTTTTATGTTGGTAGTTTTAACCTCATTACTTTTCCTAAAATAAGGCACTATGGGGGAGGCAAGTGCCTTTGTCAGAAGCCTGCAGCCCAAGTGAGACAGATGAGGCTATGTCTGGCAAAGCATTGTAGTCTGTCAGTAATATGTTCCCAGGCTGTGCAGTACTGGATCCCCCTGGAATGACACCAGAATGTAAGCCAGTTGTTGAAATCAGTCATTTTTTGTTGGTATTGAGGCATCATTCTGGATGATGGTAGACTACTGTTTAAGGCTAGGGACATACTTGCCTGGGACACGCATTCAGTGAGTTCAGTTGTGTCTCTTCATATAGTCCAGGGAGGTACGTCTCAAGTCATTCATGCCAACGTGGACTATGACAGAGACATAACAGTACCTGTTGTTGAGAGACTTGAGTGTGTATGTGATATGGCAGAGTCTGGCCCCTGACAGATAACTAATCGTGACTTTCTCCTTACCAAGCTTGGGGAAGAGGTACATCTGTGTGTCTTACAAGTCTTACAATGGAGTTTCCTATGACTAATATGTTGGCTTTATGGTTAAGCCTTAGTGGCTATGAGACACAGGCGTATGAATTCTGTGTGGTATGTGGTGCGGAGGACTGAGGAAATTGTGTTTTTTTGCCTCGCAGGTCTCCTTTGTTTGGGTATGATTTTGTTGAGGACCTCCAAATATGTGGGTGGTATTGTGTAGGTGTGGGTGGTGTTTGAGGTGTAGTGATTGTGTTGACAACCTTCTCCATACCAGATATACTGGCCTGTGAGGGAGGAAGCACAGACTCTAGGTTCTTAATGTAATTACATCTCCCACAAATTATGTTCCTAGGAGGTACTAGTAGATGGTTATACATGTACATGAGGCAGTTGCTACACTGTCTCAGGATGGCCATAATAACAAGGCTGGCAGGAGAAACTGTAGGAAACTGTCAATGCATATTTCTCAGAATCTGAGGGAGATGGCCAGAGAGAGCTAAGGGGTAGGCCTAAAACCCAAGTGCATAAACCAAAACTAAGAGGCTTAGAATAACACTTAAAATTTAAACAGGCTAAAAACAAGCAATAATAAATGCAACAGAGAAGATGCAATGTAATACTTTAGAGAAAAAGCAGCAATTAGCAGAAAAAGCAAGATGAAATAATAGAGTAGGAGGAGGAAACACAAATACAGTAAAAGCAGCTGAATAAAGTGTACTTTTTTGTTTGTTAGTAAAGTGGAAAGGGAGAGAGGAGGAAGGGAAGGTAATTCAAGGTTAAGGAACTAAGGGGGTTGGTCTTCCCAAATACCATCACATGTAACTTCATCAACTGCTCTGCCTTCATTGCCCAGACTTTTATACCATACAGAAGTGCTGGTCACTAAATTGTTTTATACTCCATACTTTTCATCTTCTTTGGCATTATTCTGTAATACACTACTGCTGTCACTGTGCCATTTGGGTGATTGCAGTTTTGTCATTCTCATTCAGACTTCCTTTCTACTTAACCATACCTCCAAGATACCAGAAGCTGTTAACCTGTTCCACTTTCTTCATTTCTCTGTCAGTTTTCAGCACCTTCTGGTTTCCTTCACTAACTGCCTACACAACTGTCTTGGCAGCACTGAGTTTCATTAATGAACCTTCATGTTTTGTATTCCATTCCTATGTCATTTGTTGAAATTGCTGTTCAGAATTGGGGTGTAATGTCCCATTTTCTGTATGCAGCAGTTTTGTTGATCTCATCACCATCACCAGTATGAACAACAGTGGGTTCATTGCTGAACCCTGATACACACCAACTCCTTCTGGGGATACCCCTTTTGAGTCCCACCTCATCCTTGTGTCATAGCCTGCACTAATTCTGCTAATGTTATTGAGACATAACCATACTAGAGCTTCCAAAATCAGATTTCTTCAGGGCCTAGTCTTGTGCTTCCTTCAAATCTTAGAATATCAGATGGATTTTTTTCTTCCTTTAATTCTCTGTCATCTGTCTCACTATAAAAAATAGTACGCCATCCTGATATGAATCCAAATTGCTCATCGCCAGTCTTACTTTCTACTGCTCTGCATATTTATTCAACCATCACCCTGTCCCTTACTTTTAAACACAGTGACACATTAACCTATGAGATGCCCAAGAGCTTAGCTTTAGACTACGGACAGTGCCACAATAGACAGATTTGGTAATTCTTAAAAGAAGAGTCTAGGATTCAAACTGATAACTTGTACAAAACTATACATTTCTGTAACAGCCATTTTAAAATATGCACTCAGTTTTAATTCTTAGTTTCTTATGTTGTTTAAAATTTCCATACAGAGCGAGAGAGGGAGGGAAGTTTAGATCCCTAGACCAAGTATTTCTGTGCCATTTGACTTGTGGATGCACAGTAATTCCATCAGTAATGAGTCAGAGGATGCCATGTATGCCAGGCACATTTCAGCTCTTAGCAGTCTGTAGGATACTGACTATAGTGACTGGGTATTGAGACCATCCATGTAGGAAATGTTGGTTAGGCCTTGTATCCTTCTAGTAAGAATATATCTCTGGGTGTTCCAATTGCAGATGCATCTGCACAGATACATGCCAAAAGGGAGGCATTGTATATTGCTCAGCTTATAATAAAGGGATTATGTCTAGGTCTTGGGATGTCATTGTCCTCCTCTACTCAGCCCTCATTAGGCCAGTCATTGAATATAATGATCTCTTTGGTATGTATCTGTCCAAATATATGCAATGACTGGAATGCCCACAGAGATGCCTTATTAAAAGGATACAAGGCCTAAGCAACATGTTCTGTGTGTACCAACACAAAGGCCTGTCACTGTACTTATCATCTGACAGCTTGCCAAGAGGTGACCTGTGCAGGGCATACAAGGTACATCCTCTGACCCATTACTGTTGGATTTTCTGCACATCAGCAAGACAAACAGCATCAGAATACTTAGTCTAGGGATCTAAGCCCCTTCTGCAACATCAACAGAACAGTTTGGATGGAAGGCCTATCTTGCAGAGGACACCACTGTTCTGGAACAGACTTCTCTTCTACATAAACAAAGTTCATCCCTGTCCTTATTCAAGTCCAGTTTATATCTATGTATGGGAAACAGAACATTTATACTAGGACTGTTCCCTGTACAACTAATGGACAGAAGTAGCTCTCAAATGATTTATCTTGTGTGTGGGTCCTCATAAATCTATGGTATGATCCAAGTTATTCTTATTAGGGATTATATATAATTATCCACCATGGGATGGGTAAGGCCAGTGTTTAACCAAATGGGTTGGGTTATATCCAGCACATAAAGGGAGCATAGCTAGGCTTAAAATGACCTACTAGGGCAGCTAGTCTAGTACTTGCATATGAACATATGTGAAGTCATGTGTCCACAGCACACAAGTGCATGTGTGTGTGTGTGTGTATATATGTATATATATATATGTATATATATATATATATCCACACACACAAAACAAAAAGGCAATAAAGTATAACTTTTTTGAAAACTAAAGTGACTATATATCCTTATCAGCTGAAAAAAAATAATCTTTGATATAGCACGCTGAAAAAAATGGTAACCAAAGAAGTGTGCAACGCGAATGACACCAATGAAAAACTGTCAAGCCCAAAAGTGTCATAGTCAACAAAGCAGGCAGCAAAACCAGTGGAAAAATATTTATAAAAATAAAGAACAGAACTAGTTAAGTGCTTTCATCCATCTCTAGACTTCATCAGAACTAACAACTGTTATAAAATTTAAATAAAACTTCATTGTGATACTAATTCCTATTAAGCAAAACTAAATAAATAATACTAGTTAATAAACCTAATTCCTCAATTACATTTGAGTACTTTTAAACTATACATTATTACTTAGAACAAGACCAAAAGAAATTTTTTTTCAAAGTTTCGCAAAAAATAAAAACAACCTCTATTTTTTAAAACATATATATCTCCACAATTTTTGAGATGCAGTCTAGGCTGCATCTCTTTTCCTAGTGTGTTACATTTTTCATATCTCTTTATTGGATGGTACCACCATCATTGACTTCAAAGCAATCTGTAATATTACCAGCAAACATGTTGAACTTGCTTTTCACTCTTCTATGTAAATTAACTTTACATTACATAAAAGTTACCCATATTAACTTGTAGACCAGTATTGGCTCCATTTTTATAGCTCCTTACTGGAAAACTCCAGCCTAGATCTTGCCCCCTGAATGCTATGCCAGATAAAGTCTTTATTAGCTCAGATGTGAAAATCCATAGCTATATGTTCATAAAAAATCAGTTATCTTCGTGATGATGTGAGGTATTACCATCTGCCAGGGAGAGTTGGGCAGTGCATGTGTAACATATGCCAGCATAGCTAGCTGGAGTATTGTAGATAGTTTTGTGTCATTTGACTGTCACACTGACTTGTACAGATGTTTGTGTTAAAAATATATTGATATTATTATTACAACTGATTAAATGCTTATGTTTAAGCAAAGAATTCTGGAAAGGAAGAGTAGAAGTATTTAAAATTGTTCTGTAATTTTCAAATACTGCAACAGATTTTAGCAAAACTCTGTGCATTGTAACAGAGTCATGTAATCAAATGTGATGCCATTCTATAACCTGCACTGAGAGGATGGAACTCAGCATCATGTTTTGTTTTGTTCTCATTGGAACCAGATATAAATATCTATGACAGTTATCACAGTTCAGTTCAGTTAGATGGAAGCTGATTATCTTGCCTTGTGGAAGTAAGTATCTCTGCATTTTATCTTGCTATATTAGTCAGTTAGCAGTGGAACAGTTATTCTTTAGACAGTCAGGAAATACAATGAGATTAGTCTAGTAGTGTGTTTCTGCATCTGTTTGAATCTGTCCAGCTGTGTTATTTTGGTATTTAGTATTCTAAGAAAAGAAGAAACAAAAAACAAAAGGGCACACAAATACCAAATACACAGATAAAAAGTAAAAATCAGAGCGACCACTACGGTTGCTGGCATAAACTTTAATACATGAGTAAACACACAAAAGGATAAGCCCTTTCCCACTATTGGTGCTTCATCAGATCCACATACACATTAAAACAAAGCATTTTTAAACAGTTTATAAACATAAGGGAACCAATGAATGAAAAAATATAATTCAATATCATAACAGCCTTTTTCTCAATGCTGGTTTTAAAGACACATTTACATTAATCCCTGGTGGTTTGTCAGCTTGTAAGGCAGAGATCCATTTCATCTCTGCAACCTCTTCTCTGCTTGTCAAGTAGCCACCTCTTATTACATCAGGAACAAGTTGCAAAACAGGAAAACAAAGGAGTGATCCTTATTATGAAAAACATGTTTAGCTAACACGTTCATAGGTTGGTACTACGCTATCGGCCCTAGGGCCTATACAAGCCTAGCCATAACAGAGCCTAGCCATAACAGTTCCCTGTCTATTACTTCCCTGGTCCCCTAACAGGGCAATTGATGTGATCCCTGGGGTGAATTTCTTATCTCCCATCCAATCGTTAAGGTTCTTTTTGAAGAGGGCCAAAGTGGCGCTCAGCTTGACATGTATTGGCAGTCATCTATTCCAGAGTTTGGGGAGTCTCTGGGTTAGGAACCTATCCCTCTTTTGTTCATTGTGATGACCAAGCTTAGATCCCTGGAGCGTGTGGCTCTGAGGGATTGGGATTTCTTTAAGTGTAGCATGTCCAAGAGCTCTGGGTTTGACATGGCCTTGTATGTTAAGCAGAGATCACCTCTGAGCAGGCAGGTCTATATTACATTCTCGAAAGCCTTGTCAACCCAAGAATAGTGAAAGCACAGAACATTGAGCATGTAAACGGAAATCTCTGTAAGGGGAGATTTCCATTTGCTTCAATGTAGTGTGGTCTTGGAGTTGGTATATTTAAGTAGCGGAGGGTGTGGGGGGTGCAGGGGGGGCTTGACGACACTCTTTATTTTTTGTTTTTATTTTTTTTTATGAACATTCGAACATTTGACAGTTCGATCACTAAAGGTCGACCTTTAGTGGTTTGAACAGTTAAATGTTCGATGTTCTAATATAGACCTGAGCAGGCGATATGCGACAGAGTATAGCTGGAGTTTTTTTAGACTGTCAGCATAGGACATCTGCTCTAGGCTTATGATTCTTTTAGTGAGGTATTTCTGTGGCCCTCCAGTTGTTGCAGATGTCTTGAGGTACATACCAAATGGGGTGTTGTACTCTATAATGAGTCTAATGAGGGATGAATACAGTGGGACAATTACCTCCTTTTTTCTGGATGAAAAGCCCTTAATGATGAGGTGTGCCACATAGACAGATTTCCTGACTGTTGTGGCAATGTGGTTATCGAAGGTGAGACCAGTATCCACTTGTGTCCCTAAGTCCCTTATCACACTTTCGGTGTTTAGTGTACTGCCACTTATATGGTAATTCACAGGTACATGTTTTTTCCCAAAGGGGATAACTATACATATCTTGGCATTGAGCTTGAGCCCATGGCTCTGGCACCAAGCATCAGTATCTGTAAGGTCCTTTTTGTAGAATATCCACATAATTTGGGGATTCCGTAATGGCTCCCAGTTTGCAGTCATCTGCAAACTTTGTTAGCCAGAGTACCTTAGTGCTGGCCTGTATTCAGAGAAGTAGATGCCAAACAGCAGTCCCAGGACTGAACCCTAAGGTACTCCACTTGTCTGGAGTTGGATTTTGAGTTGGTTACTTTTACAGTGTGGGTTCTGTCAGTAAGCCAGTAGGCAACCCATCGAGGGATGTAGGGATTAATGCCCAGCTTAGTAAGTTTATCTATGATTCCAGACATATTCCAACATATTTTTTTCTTATATCACACAAATGCTGCAAAACACACTCTTTTAACATCCTATTAATCTTACCTATATAGAGCGAAGTACATCATTTGCATTGAGCCAAGTAAACTAAATTATCGGTACTACAGTCTGCATAAAAATTAAATATAAACTTACGGCCTGTTGTAGGATGCATAAATGTGTTCCTCCCAGACATAACATGACATGCTTTGTAGCTCCTACAGGGGTATGTACCCAATCTTATTGATCTATTGTCCAATATTCTACATGGACCATAACAAAGTTATTTTTTAAGTGAAAGGTTATTCTTAAATGTACACCTTGGTTTCTCACCTACAATGTTTTTCACTTTCTCATCAGATAGTAAGATGGACCAGTTCTTGTTTATGATGACACAAACCCTATTGATGTTGTTGCTATATGTTAATGTCATTCTACATATATATGTATTGTTGGCCTTAATACTATGGTCAATAGAAGGACCTCTAGTGAAATATGGTTTACAAACAGCGGATCGCAAAATGTCGTCTTAATTTATTGACCTATCAATTTCTTCCATCCTATAACCTCTATCTGGAAAATCCTGTTTCAAGCTAGTATCAGCTTCTGAATAATCTTGATCATTGGTGTGTAATCTTGACATTCTTGTAAACTGTGTTTTGGTTTTGTTCTTAAAAATATAGTTGGGATGCATACTGCAGTGATGGAGTGCATTTCTCCTACAATCTTTCCTATATAATGATCGGAGGAGACTCCACAAAAAGAAGCAGAGTAGTTTAATATTAAAACTTGTACAAAGTAATATATTCACTTAACATCCTTAAGCAATTTCTCCTTTTTGATTTCATAGTTTCTAACCATAATTTTTAACATTTCTAAGCCACAGTTATTAAATAAATCCACCAATTTCTTGTGCATGTTACTATTGCACACTGCATTCTTAGGGTACTTTATAAAACACAGTCCCTTCGGGACTCTCTTAACATCAGTACACTCATTCAAGAAATCAATTTCAATCTGAGTGTTCTTTAAAATTAATAAACTGCCTATAATGATTTTAACAAATCCAAAAAAGTCTTGTTGGTTTCAGGAATAGTACCGGTAAAAGTAAACTACTTACCGGTCCAAGACTCAAAAGAAAATCTGCCTGAACTGCTGTAATAATCCACCACATTATTGAAGCGATTAAAATTAAAAGAATTCACGTCCTCAACTCGCAAACACCCTTCTGCCATTACACTCACCTCTCTGGCCCTCCCTTCACCTCATGCAACACTCCTGAATAGTGTAGAAATCGATTGGCTGTTTGCAGTCTCAAAAAACTGCAAAAAAAAAAAAAAAGACACCAGAGTTCAATAAAGTCACTTGATTAGAAGTGATGTTTAACAAGTTCCAAAAGTTTATTGAATTCACTTCTAGATACTGGAGCGTTAGCATTCCTATATAATAAACTCTCCATAACACTGTCTTTTATAATTAAATTAACAGCTTAAAAATCTGTCATGATCAGAATATCTTAAAGAAAAACCTAAAACATGTACTGTGCTGTTCCATGTACTGGACAAATTGTTTTAACAGATCACTGGTCCCTTTCCACAAAATAAAAACATCATCAACAAATCACTTATGATATAGCAAATGTGTATTAAACCTATTCACAGTTAAAAAATTCTTGATTGAATCAATCCCGAGATTGGGTATAACAGTAGAAAGTGTGCAGATGTCCAAGGTGGCCAGTAACATATCACTTTCAATGCATTCTAAACTTCCAGCATAGTCTACTAGCATACATAAAAAATATTCTGTCTCTGATAACAGCCTGTGCTTTTTCCAATGGTCCTTTTAATTGTCTTTCAGTAAAAACAGAAATAAATTCCATTACCCACTCACATCCGGAAACTATGGAACGCATTGGAGGATCAATCATATGTTTGTGTATTTTAGGTGCCCATGTAGTATGAGAACCAGTGGTTTATCTGCATACATAAAATCATATAATTCTTCGGTTAAAAGTGAACTTATCAATGAATCATACATATGACCATGTATGCATTTAACCATATTATCCACATCAATACTAGTAATAATAACGTAAGTCGACATGTCATTCAGCATTTACAGCATACTCTTAACATAATGTGCAGAGTCTAAAGCACAAGTGCCCTGCCTTTGTCTGCTGGGCAAATAGATATATCTGGATTATCACGCAACTGTCGTAAAGCTAAATATTCATCCTTGTTAAGAATGAAAAATTTCGCTTTAGCATTTGTCTTAAGGTCTTTAAAAATCTCAGTATTCTCATGTTTTCCGTTTTACTATTTCTTTATTAAATATTTTATATCTTCATTTTTTATTCAGTGTTCATTCATTGTTGCTGGTATTTTAGAGAATACCTTTAATGTCTTGAGAGTACCTGTAATTATGCATTGGCCACTCTGAAAATCTTGGCTGATTTGATTACACTCTACCATTTATGTAAGTATTGATAACTGGATACCCTTTTAAGAGCCTAACAGTGGCTGACTTGTGGCAGCAAGGTTATTTAATAGTCTGGACAGAAGGGATGCAGCTAGTAAATCTGTACCAGCCTTTCCTGTGTGTGTGTGTGTGTATAAAAATCTAATACCCAAGTGTCGCTGTGTCAACTACTTGGAACTGCAGCACAGTGCTCCAAATTGAGTCTTGTTTAGGATCTGGAGAGACAGAGAGTCCTGTCCCAGTGAAGCAGGTTTCCTGTGTGCTCTTGAGGGAAACTGTGTTTGATGCTGAGAGCTGCATTTGAAAATACTGTGTAAATTCATTCCTGTTTTTAGTGACCATCTCTCACTGCTGAGGACTGAGGCTCCCTGATTACTGGCCCGTGGTCAGTAGAGGCCAGCACATATTGGAGGCTACAGTGGGATATTAATTGGACTTCAGTAGCCTGTGGGCAGTTGTCACTGAAGGTGTGTCTGTGTGTACTCTTTAACAGCCACAAGGTAAACATTCAGAGAGTGATTTTCACAACAGTTTTATATATTTTTGTTAGTTTATTTAGTCAGGGAAAGCAGACAAAGATGTCAGCAGAGAATTATGGTAAGCTAACAGTAAAACAGTTGGCCAACGTGTGTGAAGCCAAAGGACTGGTGCATGCTAATCGTACTATAGAGGAAATTATTTCAGCCTTAATCATAGCTGCAGCATGGACCAGTGGTCAGGAAGACAACCAGTCTGGCAGAAACAGGACAGTTCACCCTTTCCTAAGAGGACTTAAACATCCATCTGGAGTTAAAGAAACTTGAACTTAAGGCCAAACATTTGGAGGCTGCAGAAAAGAAGCAGCAGCATCACCATAAGAATAAAGACAGACTGAAGGCATTTGGCAAACAAAGTGAGTCAGCGTCATGGAGGTAATGGGAGAAGGAAATAAGCAGACCCCAGAAGCAATAAAGGTCAGGAAATTTCTTCCACAGTCTGCAGAAGGGGATGTTTTTGAAAGATTTATTCAAATATTTGAGAGAATATGTAAACAGTATAATGTTGACCAAGAGCTCTGGATATGGTTCCTGACCCCCTTACTCCATGGTAAACCTGCAACTGCTGTTTCTAAATTGTATGATAACTGATTAAACTATTATGGAGTAAAACAATGTTTACTGAACTGTTATAAGTTAACACCTGAAGCTTAAAGAAAAAAAGTGTTATGAGCATAGTAGCAAGGGACATGAAAGTGCATGTGATTATATTGCTGAGTTAAACACTTATTTTCATAGGTGGATGAGTTGGGTGTCAGATAACCTCTTTCAAAAGGCGGAAGACATTTTGGTGAGGGAAGAAGCTCTTAGTACCCGAGGACATGAGAATCTGGTTGGCAGATGGAGTGTAACTCTGCAAAGGAGCTGGGAAGAAAAGGGGATGTCTACTTAGCAGGGCATCACTGCACCAGAAGGGGATACCCAGTGCTGCACATGGATATAAGGGAACCCATGGTGGGCAGCCTAAATCACACCAATAGAGTCTACCAGTAATAGGGGAAGCCACAATTTCAGGTACATGGCCAGGATCAGGGATTAGATGTTTTAAATGTAATTAGAGGGGCCATGTAGCATACAAATGTCCACTGAAGCAAGGTGGAGAACAAAAGGTGAGGGAGCTAGCAAGTGGAAATAACAGTGTGCCAGTAGTACATTGTCTGGAGACAACAGGGGTACTAAAATATCACTGGAGTTTGTATCCTGTCTTAGTTGATGGAAGATAGGCCACTGCTAAGAGATAACCTCTGACATAACTATTGTGAAGCCTGCAATGGTTAAAGAGGAAAGCAGTACTTGCTTGGGCTGTCCACTACAGTCAGAGCGTTAAGATCCCATTCCAAATACCTTTGGCCAGGGCTCACCTTGACTGGGAGAGTGGAAAAGGAAGAAAGCAAGTAGCTGCATTTGAGGATATTCCTCCAGATGCCTTGATATGGAATGATTTTGATAATGCAGTACATTGTGTGTGTGTGTGTGTGTGTGTGTGTGTGTGTGTGTGTGTGTGTGTGTGTGTGTGTGTGCAGTTGCCCGTAGTCAAACTTGGAGACAGGTATGTAGATCTGGTAGGGTGGGGGAGATCCAGCTGGACTAACACCTTAAGCTGGGGCTGATGATGTGGCTATTTCAGGGAGGGAAGCTACCTTGTAGCAGTGAGCCACAGCTGCTGGCAGGTACTGATGTTCCCATGGACAGGGTGACTGTAAGAACAGAGGTGAGTGGCAGTATGCAGGTTCATAGGTAGGTACTAGGCTATCTGCCTGAGGGCATTTTATAAGCCTAGCCAGAGTTGGGTTTCTTTCAGTGGAGCACACCCATCAATTCTGAGTTGGATATGGCTTTGTAAGTCAGGCAGAGATCACCTCTGAGTAAGTGATATGCCACTGAGTACAGCTGGAGTTTTTCCAGTCAGGCTGCATAGGACATATGTTTGAGACCAGTAATCCTCTTGGTGAGGTACTTTTGTGGTCTTTCCAGCTGTTGGAAGTGTCTTGTGAGGTACATCCCAAACGGGGCATTGTACTCTATGATGGGTCTGATGAGTGTCGAGTAGAGGGGCACTATAACCTCTTTATTTCTAGATGCGAACTCTTTAGTAATTAGATGGGCTACATAGAAGGATTTCCTAACTACTTTGGCAATATGATTGTCAAAGGAGAGATTACTATCTACCTGGGTCCCAAAATCTCTTATTACCTCTTCTGTATTATGTGGTAATTTCATGGGTGTTTTGTTTTTCCCCAAACAGGATGACTATGCAATTTTTGGCATTTAGCTTGAGACCATGACTTTGACACCAGGTGTCCGTCTCAGTAAGGCCCTTTTGGAGAATGTCTTTGTCAGCCGGTGAGTCAATTATGGTTCCCAGTTTGCAGTCATCGGCGAACTTGGTTAGCCATAGTCCTCCTGTGTTTGCTTGTACTTCTGAGAAGTGTATGCCAAACAGTAGTGGTCCCAGGACTGAGCCATGTGGGGCACCACTTGTGACTGGTTTAGAGTTGGACCTGGAGCCAGTTAGTCTTACCGTGTGAGTTCTGTCTGTAAGCCAATTGGCAACCCATCTCGTGATGTAGGGGTTTATGTTCAGGCTGGTGAGTTTTTCTATAATTCCAGATTGGGGAATGGTGTCAAAAGCCTTGGCGAGGTCAAGGTCGGCTGTGTGAACTACCTTCCCCTCATCTATGGCCTTGGTGACTGTCTCGAAGAAGTCAGCCAGGTTTAGTAGGCATGATCTGCCCTTAATCAAGCCGAACTGGGTCGGGTCAAGTGTTTGGAGGTCCCCAATGTCTTTGTTAATGAGTTCCATGATGATGCACTCCATAGCCTTGCAGACCAGGCTAGACAGGGTTATGGGGCAACAGTTACCAGGGTCAGTTGTGGCCCCTGCTTTATGGAGCGGAATAACTGTTGCTGTGCACCATTCTATGGGCACGTAGCCTATGCACGTCAGTTTCTTTAATGTCTTTTCTGATTTTACATATCTTCCACAAATGTTTTGGAAAATATACACACAAACAACAAAAATGAAAGTCTGGAAACAACTAATTTACATAACAATCATGCAAAAGAATTCCAGAAGTGTAATGGACCAATGCTCATCATATTTCCCATCATAACAGGCAAGATCAGTGTGCACCATATTTACATATTTTGGACACATGTTTTTACTTTCTTCTCTTTACATGGGGAATGTTAGGAATTTGCTTTCAGTTAATACCAACTATAAGGATGGGGATGTGCAATACTGAATTCATTTCAGTACAAAAGATCAGGGTCAGTGGCTCAACAGGTAGCATACTTGCCTTTGAAGCTGAAAGATCAGATGGTTATGGGTGCCCTTCTTACATCAAATGGTGGCATTCATTTTCCATTACTGACAATGTAATGCAGTATGGGAAATTGCTGCATTCCTGAGCTGCCATCTTTTGAAAGACACAAAGTCAAATGCTGGAGTTGGTGACAGCTTGAGAAACTGTAAAAGGTCTCACTAGACTTGCAGAAAAAAAAAAAAAAAAAAAGAGTACGGGACCGTTTTATTGATTTTATCAATAAACACTACAGTTTTTATATTACGCAATACAAGACCACCATTTTTACATTATCAATAAATATTTTTTTCCATATTTTATACTGTATTTCCCTTATTATTTCAGTATTATTCCACATTTTTTCTACACTACTCCTTTACATGTACCCCTCCAAATAAGCCAAAAAAAAAAAACAGATGATTACGGTATTATCTGTCTTCAGTTAAGTAATTTTCTCGCCATAGATTCCATACATAATGTCTTCTATTTACATATATTCTAATGACCTTGCATTTTAAATCTTCTCCAACCTCTTCCACAATCCATACATTCTTTTACAATACAAAAACTCGTTGCACTGTTTTCAGTTTCATTGTGGCATCCATTTACTTCAAACACTGTTACCTTCTATCTTGTAACTCATCTTGCCTAAACAGGCAGCCTTGCATGTGATAAGTCTATAAACAAGATCCCATACTCTACTAGTTTAAGTTATTTTTGTCAGTTTGCATTTACTGATAACTATATTTCACCTTTCCCTATCATGGTATTTTGCACTAATGGTTCATCACATAAAGATATAATTCTCCTATTATCTTAATATTATCTTCCAGCTCTAAGATCCACTTTGCATTCACTCCCTATCAGTGACAAGAACTGACTGGGAGGAGCTTACATCCATGCAATGAGGAAAATTGCTTTACTTCAGCCACCTACAGATGATCAGACTTTCTGTAGCTTACTGCCCACAGAATAATTTGCCAGTACTCCACTCCAGATCATCCTTTACAGCAGCTCAGTACCCATCAGAAAGGGACAGTATCACCATCGAATCTCCCCTGCAGCCTTACTAGATGATTTAGCACTACTGTGTTGCTGTCATTCCCATAATATGTCCAAAGGTCTACAGGAACCACTTATTAAAAATGGCAGCAAACATTTCTATACTAGCCCTTATGAAGTGACTGACAGGAGCACCAGCATTAATGTGGGGGGGGGGATGTCTACAACACACTGCCCATCTGCATGGGCACTCTCATATATAAGCTATCAACAGTTAACAGTTACCAGCTTGATATAGCACCAAACCCACATCCCTGATCTCTGGCCACTTTGGTGCTGCATTAGCTTCGACTTGCAAGGTAGCAACTGGCTTACTACATGATGGATAATGGGACACTGACCACTCCCTCATATCTCCACCAGCCCAGCTCTTCCAGCACCCAAGCTGATGCTTGAACTCGGGTCACAGGGATCATAGTCAGGATTTATCTATCTATACCGCAGAGCTGAGCACTTTCTATTATTATTCTTTTTTTAAATAACTCCCTATATTTACTTATCATTATTTTTTAAAAACTCTTGTGTTGTCATTTTGCTATGCTTTCAACCATACATTTACAAATTTCACTACATTAAAACACTCATAGTTAACCATACCTCAGTTTTCTTCAGTCATGTACAGAATTCTGCTTTTAATTGGGTCAAATTTAATTTTTCATACAAATTTAAAACACACACCACGTACGTTAGTCTTGTATTTTTCTAGCAATACATAAACTTCAGCAATATTAATATCACAAAGATTATCATATAAATTATCTTCCTAAATGTCACTGTGAATTTTTTCCACTTTTCCATTCTTATCTCCATTTCTTGTACTATCATCTCCTATTTCAACTTAACTATTTCTTGCTTTTATTCCCTTTTGTTCCTTCATAACCACATATGAAACTGTTCCCCATATTATTGCTTACCCCTATATCTTTGTACTGTTGTTTCAACCTGTGAATTACAATCCCTGCAGCTTTCTTATCCTTTATTATCATCACATCATCTGCATATGTTTCTGTCTCTCTTCTCTCCTACTTCTAACTTGCACGTCACACACTTCATTTACCTTTTTTACTGCCTAATTCATGCACAGTGCAAACAGCTAAGTACTGAATGCGCAGCCCTGTTTTATTCCTTTTTTTAGTTTCTCTCTCTCTCTCTCTCTATGTGCCAATTAACCATTGCTCCGAGCATAAAACATTCACATATTTCTTTGCACTGCTGTGGCAATTTATCTCTTATCTCTTATCTCATATCTCATATCTATATAAGATTTTCCTTGCAGCTAAACTGATTTGAATGCTTTACGGCTACTCCAATAAGTATTTTTTTCAACTGTTTCTTTTACTTTCCTTAACTTTTTTTCTTATCTTTATTCTCATCAACTGTTCCCACCTCTTCTTGTAATACTTTATTTAATTCTTCATTCAGTCTCTGATTGATTAGTCTAGTCATTAATCTGTAATCATAATATAATTTAATAACCTTTTGGGCTTCCATGGGTCCTAATTATTTTTGTCTTTCTTTTTTATGTAATATTTAACTATCCAAATAAATACTTATTTGATAGTGAGGCAGCCATGTTGGAAGATACTAGACTTCCTGTGGAAGGGGAGCTGGGAGGAGTCACAAAGACTTGAGACAAGCTCATTTTTTGGATACTACTTTCCAAGGCTTGAGAGAGGTAGCGAAGAAGACACCTGATGCTTAACTCATTCACTCCGGAGCAGCTCAGAAAAAGCTGCCTGCTTAATTCCACCATAGGAACAACAGCGCAGCCTGAGCTCATTTTCAGAAAATCCATTTCTAATACCATACAGAAAACAAATGTTCATAACTCTTTAACTGTAAGAGCTAGACTAAAAATGTAAATGCAAAAGTTGTTCAGCAGACACTGACCTTTCCAACAGTGTAAATGTTGATAGTGCACAATATCTTGGTGAATGTACCATGCATACCCATACAATTTGAATTTAATTTGTTAGTATGAATGTCAGCTTTAAAATGATACCTAAACCATTACTGTGTGATGCTCCTTTCTTGAGATATTCACAGAAATATGATGAATATATTATTTCCCATAATAAATAAACAAAGCATAATATCTCATCACCTGTAACAGACAGAGCCTACATATAAGTGTAGAAGTTGTGCGTCTCAATGTCAGCTTCAAAATGATGCATCATTTGTGTGATCACCATGCTCCCTTGCAAAGATATGGACATAATAATGAGAAATATTGGAAATGTATAATTTTCATAATCCTACAAGACTAAACAAACTGTGATATCTGTACATGTGCACCGACACAGTTCTTTTACCATGTTATAAGGAGTAACACACTCTTCAAAATGAGGTATTACTTGGCACACTGACATGCTCCCTTGCAGTTATTTACCAAAATATGAAAAAAATCATAATTTCCATAACCTATGTCTGAAACGAACTTTGATATCTGCACATGTGTACAACATACAGGCACAATTCTTTTACCATGTTGGAACCAGAAATGCTGTCTTCAAAATGAGGTATTACTTGGCACATTCAGATGCTCCCTTACAAAATTATTTTCCAAAATATGAAAAAAAATCAATTTCCAAAACGTGAGTCCGAAACAAACTTTGATATCTGCATATGAGTACAACATACAGGCACCATTATTTTACCATGTTAGAACTATCAATACTGTTTTCAAAATGAGGTATTACTTAGCACATTCAGATGCTCCCTTGCAAAGTT